>NC_089270.1:41134358-41496268 GCF_963930625.1 Muntiacus reevesi | reverse complement strand
TATCCAAAGCCGTCTTCATTTAAAAAGAAATGCTTTATGGTTGAGGATGCCTTAACCCACTAATGTTCTGAGCCTTAAGTGCAGAGGTTTGATTTAATTATATATTCAGTTTATTTTACATGCAAGTTCTCTCTACTTATTTGCTTAGTTGCTTTCTATTTTCATTTCCCACACTCCAATAGGAACCACTCTAATGTATTTAATGCATATCTTTCTGTTTATATTTTTGTCAAATATGTATTTTTGTTTTATTTGCAAGTATTTTATTAATAATTCATGCAAACAGTATACTATCTACTAGTTCTCATTTGTTTCATGCCTTTTCACTATGGGATGTTAAAGATTTAGCCAAATCTGGTGCCTCATCTTTAACTGCTGTATAGTACTCAGAGGTGGACATCAATTAAAATCTTTTCAAACTTTTTTTTTTTTTAATCAAAGAACTGTTCAAGATTGAGGAAAGTGAACTTATACCCTTGTAGCCTCTTAAAGTGGAGCCCAAAGCTCTAGGCTCAAGCTCCATATTTCTTTGAAACAATTTATCATATAGAAAGAAATCATGGATTTTGCAGTCTATTTCATAGTATGCCCATTGTTAGTTTACTATGAAAATAATATTTTTTGTTTACAGTTAAGTTGTTTAATTTTCATCTTCACTAAATCAATGAACTTGGTCCTCTATAAGATGCATTATTTTTTCCCCATGAGCTTCCATGCTGTCTGCATACTGCTGGGCAGCCCAAGTTTGAGAAATGTGGTCTTAATCTAAATATAAACAGCTTCTAAAAGTGGGTTTTCAGGCAAAATTTGCTTAAGTGACAGAGTAATACTTAAATCCCTTCTTATTATGAAAGACAGCTCTGATAAATATACTTAGCACGGAAAACTCAAAGTATGTCATTTCCCACAGTAAACAGCTAAAGCCATAACTTCAAAGGATAACTAATTCTGTTCCCAAAGGAAAATTCTTTGAAAGATGCCAAACCTTTAGGAGATTTTCTACAAGGTATAGAGTGACACCAAGAGATGTTTTGGTTTGGCAAACCTCCTGTCATTTTCATTAACAGTTCCCCAAGTCACCTAAAAGAAACATATAACCTAAGTAATAACTTCAGATGTCACCTGTTCCAACCAGATGGCTTCCCACATCTATTTTGTCAGACATTCTGCTGCTAAGTCGCTTTAGTCGTGTCCAACTCTGTGCAACCCCATAGACGGCAGCCCACCAGGCTCTTCTGTCCCTGAGATTCTCCAGGCAAGAATACTGGAGTGGGTTACCATTTCTAGACCACAGCATACCTGCTTTCATAACTTTGGTAGTGGTGTCTTAAGCTTTCCCTTCCTTTTTCACTGTTTGCTCTTTGTGGTTCGGGTCAAGGCTTACCTATTTGCTTGTGCTCTGTTGGATTTCACACGTCATTCTGTTTTTTTTTTCTGAATTGCCTTGTCACTTAAAGTCTCTTTAATTTAGCTCATTTTCTTTATGTTTGTTTCATGTATGTTAATCTTGGTTTTGGGCTTCCCTGGTGGCTCAGATGATAAAGAATCTGCCTGTAGTGCAGAAGACCTGGGTTTGATTCCTGGGTCGGGAAGATCTGCTGGAGAAGGGGATGGCAACCCACTCTGGTATTCTTGCCTGGAGAATTCCATGGACAGAGGAGTCTGGCGTAATACAGTCCATGGGGTTGCAAAGAGTCAGACGCTACTGAGCAACTAATGTGCTACACAATACTATCTTGATTGGAAGCTCCTTGTGGGAAAAGGCTATATTCTCTGTGTTTTTCTGAATCTTCCTTGGTATCAAGTATAGAAGCGAACATGTAGTAGATCCTCAGTAAATACTTATTATTTGATTTAATTGCCTTACCTTTGTCAATTTGGTTGAATTTTAATTGTATATCTTCTAAGCGGTGCCATTCAAAGAATGGATCATAGACCAAAAGCATGGGCATCATTTGTTTGAAATGTAGGATCTGAGTTGTTCCACCTCAGACTTACTGGATCAAAATATGCATTTTAATAAGATCTCCAAGTGATTCATATGTACATTAAATTTGAGACATACCTAGTATTTCTCCAGGCCCTAGGTGTCAGTAGGTTAACACATTTTATAAATACTCAGTATACTACATTTTATAAATGTCAGTATCATTAAATGTTATGTAAAGCTTGGAGAATTTGAAACCAGAGTAAGGTTCAGAATATTTTTTAAAAACTTAATATCTAGATATTACCCTTGGACCAAACCAGGCCCACCCCATGGGCTGGTTGTATGGCTTATGAGCTATGAATGGTATTCACATTTTTAAATGATTGAAAAAAATCAAAACAATGTTTCATGATATATAAATGTTATATAAGGTCAAATTTTAGTGTCCATAAAGTTTTACTGGAACAAAGTCACACTCATTTGTTTGTATCATGTCTATGACTGGTTTCCCAGGTGGTGCTAATGGTAAAGCACCCACCTGCCAACACAGGAGACATGAGACTTGGCTTCAGTCCCTGGGTCGGGAAGATCCCCCGGAGGAGGGCATGGAAACCCCCTCCAGTATTCCTGCCTGCAGAATCCTATGGATAGAGGAACCTGATGGGCTGCAGTCCAAAGGGTTCCAAAGAGTCAGACACGACTGAAACGACTTAGCATGCACACACATGGCTGCTTTTGCTCTACAAGAGCAGAGTTAAGTAGTTACAAGGGAGACCTTAGAGTCTGAAAGCTGAAACTATCTGCTCTCTGGTCCTTTACAGAGAAAGTTTGCTGGCCCTTGATCTAGTTTCATGATACTTGTTTATATAAAAGAAGCTCCAGAGAGATGTAGTTAAATTTGTGGAAAAGCAACCATAAATTTTATACATTTGTTGGCTATAATATTCTATGTCTATACAATGCATCAAGAGGCTTACTACTGTATTATAAAATTACATGCTGTGAAAAAATTATTTTGAAACATCACAAAATTATATTATTTTGTGGGATAATGGCTTTCTTTTCTAACCAGTCAGGAAATAAGAAAAATAAAAGTGCTTGAAAATACCCCGTATGTCATTGTCATTTGGAACTCAATAAGCTATTACGGTTTTGTCAGGTTCAATCTCTAAGGAGGTGAATGAAAATATATATCTTGGGCAATTTGACCCCCATCAACATCATGCATCGTGGTTACTCTGACATCTGAAGAGGAGCAATTCTGCCCTGTCAACTTGGAGACTCAAAGCTGCTGGTAAAGGTCACTCCTTCCTTCACCTTTAGCCACTGGATATCAGATTGAAACTACAGTGAGGAGATATGGAAAAGGTGTTCTACATCTTCTGTCAAATTAGCCTAATCCTCATTAAGTTGTACTGCTAATTCAGCATGTTCCAGAGGCTCCTAACACTGTGAGAAATGTCACCCTATGACTTTAAAGGGCTTAAAGGATATGAGGCTTCTTGGTTTGAGTCAATTTTTTGCTGATACATCCTGGGGACTAAGGGGGTGGGGACCCTTCTCAGCTGCCTACGGGATCTCTGTACATCTTCATATTTTAGGAATACAGAATGGCAGCCAAGTTGATTGACTGAATAAAACATAAGGCAGGAGTAATCCAAAGGCTGCCTGACGTACTTCTGCACTTGCATCCTTCACGTGCAAGACTTGTTAGAGTGAATGAGTGATACTGTAAACACAAATGTGCTGTAAAAATTAATAAATTCACTTTGAGGGTTGCACCCTCAAAATTAACAAACAAAACCCCACCAGAAAGGGCTAATTGCTGAGCTGTGAGCTCCTGATTAAAAATATTCATTTTGAAAATCTGTACTCTTTAGTTGACAGCTTGCTGGATGACAATCAGAAAAGCGTGGGTTATGCTCTTCTCACTAGTAAAATACTTTGCATTTCTTGAATTCAGATTCTTTGCTGAGTAAAATAGACTTTTACTTTACCCCCCGTAAAAGTTTATTTTACTTTTACTGGCTTTTTAGAAAAACAAAATTCTATGATGTTAAGTAATAATTGTGTAATAGTGTTTGGGGTACTTTAAATGAAGGGCTAGGCAAATAAGGTCCTACTGCATAGCACAGGGAAATATATTCACTATCCTGCAATAAACCATAATGGAAAAGAATATTTTAGAAAGAATGTCTACATGTGTATAACTGAGCCACTTCTCTGTACAACAAAGATTGGCACAACATTGTAAATCAACTGTACTTTAATAATTTTTTTTTAAAGGGCTTTCAATTTAACTGTGTGTTCAGTCACTCAGTCTTGTCCAACTTTCTGTGACCCCCATGGACTGTAGCCCACCATGCTCCTTTGTCCATGGAATTTTCCAGGTAAGAATACTAGATAATGCTATATAATAATATCAAACTTGAAGCACATTGTAAAATAAAATCCCCATTTTCCTAGACTTTACCAACCTGGATTTAGAGATGAGGCTATAATAATGAAATGATAGCAAGAATGTTCTTATCTCTTGCTGCAACATTTGATATAGAAGCTCCAGGGGGAGGCAGGTCTCCAGCCTGCCATGACTGTCCTTCCGTCTAGGCCTGCGGCTTTCCCACCAGATCCTGGGGTTTCAGAGGGTATTGTCAGTGTTGGCTCAGGTACTGACACTGATGCATTACAGGCCTTGAAATACCCAATTGTGCAGGGTCCTTGATGGATTGGGAGGGAATATCTCTTTCCTCTTTGTCAGATTGTTTCAGAATTTCTATACTGCTCTTGTTCATCGCCATTTTACAATGTCAGAAAACACTCTCAGTTTTTAATTAGAGATTTTTCTCTCTCTCAGATAGAACCCCGGCATATTCATGGGCCCAGTCAACGGGGTAGGTTTGACTGGTAGCTACAGTGAATGGACATTCCCATCCCTGGTTTTGTCATCAGGTCAGTTCATTATGCCTTCCTCTGTCTCCGTGGAATAAATGACCGCCCATGAGTCTCTCCAGCCCCCAGGCAAGGTGACCTGACGGACCTCCTTTACCAAGTCAATGCTTGTTCATCCCCAGATTCATCACAGCCTCAGAAATGAGCAACAGCTCCCATATAAACTTCTCTTGGTTGGGCTGCCCTCTTGTCCACTAGACATGACTAGACACATCTGACTTTCAGCAGTGAACACAACCTTAGCTAAGCCAGTTGATCTGTGTGGGCTAAGGAATTTCCCACTGTTGCATATTTGTATGCCATTCTTATATGGAAAGCAGGATCAGTGTTTCCTCTCTCTCCCTATGAAACCTGGGAAGCAGTGAATAATACACTAAGTTGAGGCAGACAGTAGGTCTATTTGAAGTAGTGTTACGGGGACTCTCTTGCTCAGTGAGTATCAATTATTTGTCAGTCACTTCACTTTGTGTTACTTAATTTAATTCTCACAACAGTCTGCTTTGCTTTTACGGTTATATTGTTAAGCCAAAATAAACAATCCTCTCCCCCAAAACTGAGGGTTTCAATAGCCTGCTCAGGTTTATACAATTAGAAAATGGTAGGGATTTCAAATGTTGGTCAATTGGAGCCCATGATTTTTTTCACTCTAGTATGCTGAAGGTATTTATATATCCTTCCTACTTATTTTGAAAATTCGCTAAATTCCTCTCTATATTTGGATTCCATTTACATATTTCCCCCCACTGCATTACTCACAATGACAGACTCATCCTTATTTTTTTTTAACCAGAAACTTTTCACAATTACCCTTTTCCAGAAGAATTGTTGCCATGTAGTCTCACAATAAAGAAGGAGCTGCTGTTAAAACAAACACATCTAAACACTACTATCATTCTCAACACCTTGTACCGACAAGAGTTAGCTACTTACATTCCTGGAAGGGTAGTCTGGACATCTGCCATTTCCATTAGTGGAAGATGCTTTTGCCCAGTGATAAATTGGTTCCAGTTGTCTTACAGGATTCAGACATCTACCATGTCTAGCCAGGAAACCATCAACCCCTTTATCAATTAAGAAATAAGAGCAAAGTGAATGCCAAAAAAGAACAACAAGGTATGCGATAGTTCATTGTACTCTCTGTTTGTGGACCGGTAGGATTATGTCATAAATACGCTCTTGACGGTGCTCTGCCGGAGCTTCAATTACAGAGACAGTGGGTACACCTATAGCATGACTGCTCTGTGCATTCCAGCATTGTTCTACATGTTGTAACAAAGAAAATAAGTAATTAGTGGCTTTTCATGCTAAATGTTTTAGCTGCAATTTTATTGACTTTTTAAAAAATTTAATTATTTCAGTGTCAATAAAGTAATTTTTGATAAAACATACTTTATCAACCAAGGAGCCTCTTATTTTATAGAATGGATAAGTCTGCTCCAGATTTTCCTTGTAACTGTGACTATTTTCTGTATGTGATCAGTTTTAAGATATTAAATATAAGACTTTTTCATATACTTTATCATATGAAAGGCATGAAGTCAGTTAATGTGACAGATAAGGAAATTGAAGTGTTTTTTACTAAATATAAAAATAGGTTTTAAAATTTTGCACTGTACATGGTTGTCTCTGAAATTTTCTATTGATATGGATAAATAATGAAGCATATATTTTTTATGGAAAATATTTTATTTGCTCTGTTCAACCTAAATAATTAAGAAATAAAGTAAGCAAGAGATGCAATACTAGTAGTACTCTTGCATGAATATGTAAGTGGCTAAAGATGACAAGAGGTTTTTTATTTCTTTAATATACAGTGTGGAATAGTTTTCATAATTCTTTGATGTCAGATTTAGAAAATATTGGTAATTATTTGATGGTCTCTTCTGCTAAGGGAATGCAATATACATTGTTTTATAGGTGGAAATTAATATTAAGTTATAATTTCCTAATAGTTCATTTCACCCAAAAGAATTTTGTTGTGTGCCTTCAAAATTAAACTATCTTACAAACTTAAACACTGGGGTTTGAAATTCTGTAATTTGTGGTTCACACACAGAAATAATTCATAAATCAACACACAATTTCATGATTAGACACAAAACTCCATCATATAACAAGGATACTCACTCTGAATGAAACTTTGGGGCAGGCAAGGAATATTCAACATTGAAGCTATAGAAATGACCCTGTTCTCAAGGAACTTTTCTATCCTGATTCAGATGATTCAAGATTAATTTCACTAATCTATGTTTTGATAATTTTTAGAATAAATTTTTAAAGGCTTTATGTAACTCTGTGTCCTAAGGATTTGTAAGCTAGATATCCTAGTAATGTAGGCTTAAAGAAATATATGCTAACTTTACATATATATATATATATACACATACATATATATATGTATACACACACACACACACACATATATATATATACACATATATATATTAACTTTATCAACAAACAAAAGCAATGACAACTGTGCTGACATTTTTAGAGGCTGACAAAACAACTGTTAGCAATGAGGAGGCAAAGGAAGAAAAATATATGTTCTCAGCTCACACACACACACACACACACAAAATAAAATGCTTCTAATAAAGTAACTTAAAAAGACAGATCAATCTCTTTTTGTACTACTTCTCTTTTAGTACTCAGATAATCGGTCTTGTGAAATAAATTTTAGAGAGCAGATTGTTTGGATTAAATTGGCTCTAACATTTAATATTGAGAGCCACCTCAGAAGCAGAGTTCCCATTTGAATGCAGAGTTTCAAAGAATAGCAAGGAGAGATAAGAAAGCCTTCCTCAGTGATCACTGCAAAGAAATAGAGGGAAAAAAATAGAATGGGAAAGACTAGAGATCTCTTCAAGAATATTAGAGATACCAAGGGAACATTTCATGCAAAGATGGGCTCAATAAAGGACAGAAATGGTAGGGACCTAACAGAAGCAGAAGATATTAAGAAGAGGTGGCAAGAATACACAGAAGAACTATACAAAAAAGATCTTCACGACCCAGACAATCACGATGGTGTGATCACTCACTTAGAGCCAGACATTCTGGAATGTGAAGTCAAGTGGGCCTTAGGAAGCATTACTATGAATAAAACTAGTGTAGGTGATGGAATTCCAGCTGAGCTATTTCAAATCCTGAAAGATGACTCTGTGAAGGTGCTGCACTCAATATGCCAGCAAATTTGGAAAACTCTGCAGTGGCCACAGAACTGGAAAAGCTCAGTTTTCATTCCAATCCCAAAGAAAGGCAATGCCAAAGAGTGCTCAGACTACTGCACAATTGCACTCATGTCACACGCTAGTAAAGTAATGCTCAAAATTCTCCAAGCCAGGCTTCAGCAATACATGAACCATGAACTTCCAGATGTTCAAGCTGGTTTTAGAAAAGGCAGAGGAACCAGAGATCAAATAGCCAACATCTGCTGGATCATCGAAAAAAGCAAAAGAGTTCCCAAAAAACATCTATTTCAGCTTTATTGACTATGCCAAAGCCTTTGACTGTGTGGATCACAATAAACTGTGGAAAATTCTTCAAGAGATGTGAGTACCAGACCACCTGACCTGCCTCTTGAGAAACCTGTATGCATGTCAGGAAGCAACAGTGAGAACTGGAAAAGGAACAACAGACTGGTTACAAATAGGATAAGGAGTACATCAAGGCTGTATATTCTCACCCTGTTATTTAACTTACATGCAGAGTACATCATGAGAAATGCTGGGCTGGAAGAAGTACAAGCTGGGATCAAGATTGCTGGGAGAAATATCAATAACCTCAGCTATGCAGATGACACCACCCTTATGGCAGAAAGTGAAGAAGAACTAAAGAGCCTCTTGATGAAAGTGAAAGAGGAGAGTGAAAATGTTGGCTTAAGGCTCAACATTCAGAAAACTAAGATCATGGCACCCGGTCCCATTACTTCATGGCAAATAGATGCGGAAACAGTGGAAACAGTGACTGACTTTATTTTTCTGGGCTCCAAAATCACTGCAGATGGTGATTGCAGCCATGAAATTAAAAGACGCTTACTCCTTGAAAGAAAAGTTATGACCAACCTACATAGCATATTAAAATGCAGAGACATTACTTTGCCAACAAAGGTCCATCTGGTCAAGGCTATGGTTTTTCCAGTGGTCATGTATGGATGTGAGAGTTGGACTGTGACGTTGGAGAAGACTCTTGAGAGTTCCTTGGACTGCAAGGAGATCCAAGCAGTCCATCCTAAAGGAGATCAGTCCTGGGTGTTCATTGGAAGGACTGATGCTGAAGCTGAAACTCCATTACTTTGGCCACCTGATGTGAAGAGCTGACTTATTTGAAAAGACCCTGATTCTGAGAAAGATTGAAGGTGGGAGGAGAGGGGGACGACAGAGGATAAGATGGTTGGATGGTCAACTCAATGGACGTGGGTTTGTTTGGACTCCAGGAGTTGGTGATGGACAGGGAGGCCTGGCGTACTGTGGTTCATGGGGTCGCAAAGAGTCAGAGATGACTGAGCGACTGAACTGAACTGAACTGAACTTAGAAGCAGAAATGACTTTGGATATAGGCATTAAATAAAAATATTCATGAAGTGGCTGAGTATAACATAATAAGGAATGTTGGGGCCTATAGAAGGCTTGGTGAACAATACAGTCTAAGAATTGCTTAAAGATATTATATTCCTTTTTTTTAAATTTAGTTTTCTGTTTGCTAAAACAAAACACCTTGATTTGGATCCCTTCTTACATTGTTAAACCTAATTCTTTCCATTTTCTTTCTGAAGCATCAATTTTTGAACAGCTTTAAGTTAGTTTAAATTGCTTAGATGAGACTTAAAAAAACTACCAATATTTTCTAGTTTTGAGATGGAAATTATTAATTAGGGGAGCAATTTCTTTCTGGAACTGTAGGATCTGACACCAAATCCACAGCAAGTTTCAGCAGAACAAGGCATTTCTTCCCACTGGGAATCACTTATTCAATTAAAGCATGCTTTCCACTTTCAATTATCAAGACAAAAGTAAATGGAAGATAGTCTCTTATACCTAAAAGTTAAGATTTGTACAAAAAATAAGATCATAAGGTTGTATCAGAAACTGGCTTTATATTTACAAGAAAGAAATATTTTCATCCAATTAAGGAAGCTGGAGTTTCATGTTCCCCACAAGTGTGCAGTGTTTCTAAAATCACAGGAAACTGTGTCTCCTCAACCTGACAATAAGAATTTTGTATTTGGAAATGTGTTCTTTCAAAACCTTTTTCCTTATATAAAAAAGGAAATATAAGACTGAAGAATCACTCATGCTACCATACCTTTTGAAAAACAATACTGGAATCTCTTCTTGAATCATTTTATGAATGCATTCATCCTAAAAAATAGATCATCTCTTTGCTATAAATTTTCATTTCCTCCGAAAATATAAAGATCAAAGCATTTCATTTTGTAAAGCATGCATTAGTGACCACTATGGTTATCAAAAGATTTTAAACCACTCTGTCCTTGCCCTTGACAACTTACAAAGAACTGCCTTTTATGATGCGGTTCTCCCAGGAATCTGGGATACCATCAGTAATTGATTTTGCTGAGAGATCTAATTGTTTGATAAAAGCATTATTTCATCCTTTAGAAGAGCAACCTTGGAGGACCAGGTCTTGACTCTTTTCCCCTTATAGTCTTGAAGAGATAAGTCTCTAGATTGAATGGTACTGCTTGGTTGACTGTTTAGAATTAATTGATAGGTCAGTTCAGCCAAGTAGCCACTTTATCATATTTTTCTCTTTCAGTTGAGTTGATTTTTGCTTGAGCAGACTGAAAAACTAAGCTTCAAGTAGATCAGAACCGGAGATTACATTTTCCCCAGGTGGAAGAAAATGGCTGAAAGCTTTAGAAGCTCTTAATTTAGAATATTTTTCATAAAGGCATAGGGTGTCAAATCGCCCTTAAAAAAACCATCTGTAATTTAGCATATCCCAAAGTGAACTTCTTTTGACCTTCAAATCTGCTCCTTCCATGATCTTTAACCATCCACAATTCCCTTGGTAGAGCTAAGCTATGATCCTCTGCTTAAAAGTACTCATTGGCTCCCCATTGCTTATGAGCCACAGTCACTCTAGGATCTTTGAAATCTGGTGGTGATTTGCTGATCATCCATTAAGAAGACATTTTATCACCATCCACAGCAACCCATGTAGACTTCTTGCTCTTCTCTGACGCTTCCCTGCCTCCACGTCTTTGCTGACCTGGTTCGGCTGAAGCAAGTGCAGGTCTTCTGTGAATCCTGCTGACACATAACTTGGTGCACGGCTACTGCTGCTGCATCACTTCCATCGTGTCCGACTCTTCGCGACCCCATGGACTGCAGCCCACCAGGCTCCTCCGTCCATGGGATTTTCCAGACAAGAGTACTGCAGTGGGCTGCCACTGCCTCTCCCAGTGCACCCTCCTCATTTATGTATTTGCAGAGCTCCTCCAGGCCACTCTTTGGAAGAACTTCTTTTCCCTGTCTGTTTCCTCATCTCTTTCCCCCCCATTCTAGCCCCAGCTACAAGGTCACACCGTAGCCCAGGTTTTCTTTTTTTTTTTTTCTTAATGTAGGGAGTTAGGGCTTCTGCCTATGTATAAACCTCTGTGTGTTCACTAGGAAAAACTCAACTAACCTTGTACTTACGTCACTATTTCTTCCCTTCAGGGTTGACTATATTTTTTTGGCCCTGCTCAGAACTTTGTGGATATGTGTCAAGTGTTAAGTATTCACATTATTAGCAATGCCAAAGAACTACAAAGGTGGAAAACCTATGATGCAAACCATACAGGTTCTCAGGGATACTAGCCTTAACATAAATTGAGATGTAATTATCATCTCTGCTAAGATAAATCTACAGTGATTTTTATCTTGAACATCATTGAATCAATTTATCTGAATTGTTTATGCCTCTGGGATGCAGTCTGAGATCAGAGGAATACCAGGCATCTCCAGAGATTGAAAGTATGTATACCATTCAGAAAAAAATAAAAATGACTCTGTTTACTTCAATGCGTCATGTGGCCTTGACTCAAAGTTGGATTAACTCCAAATCTGCAAGTGTTCAGCAGCCTTTGTGTTACACTATCTTTTTTACTGTTGTTCCTCAAAGGGGAATAATATTTGATTCTGCGATGTTTTACTTATGCCCAAGGTCTAATTATGCCTGTTGAGTATATACTTAAACCTCTGCACCTGATGATTAGAAATATTTTCCTGTTGCCTCAGTGATGTACTGGGCTTCCCTGGTGCCTCAAGTGGTAAAGAATCTGCCTGCAATACAGAAGAACTGGGCTTGATCCCTGAGTTGGGAAGATCTCCTGGGAAAGGGAGTGGCTACCCACTCCAGTATGCTTACCTGGAGAATTCCATGGACAGAGGACCTGGGGGCCTACAGTTCATGTGATCACAATGAGTCAGACATGACTGAGCAACTAACACACACACACACAGTGATGCACTTTTAATCACATCTACTTCAAGGGACTTGACTTGGTTGAGACTATAATTCTCTCTAAGATCTAATACCTCAGACAAAATTGATCTCAGACTAATTAATAATCTGGATTTAAATCAGCTATTGTTTAATATGAGACTGTGTATAAGACAATGCTATTTTTAGTGTCAAGTACTAGGTGACCCAGTGGTAGAGAATCC
The DNA here is from genome assembly GCF_963930625.1 of Muntiacus reevesi. Classification (NCBI taxonomy): domain Eukaryota; kingdom Metazoa; phylum Chordata; class Mammalia; order Artiodactyla; family Cervidae; genus Muntiacus; species Muntiacus reevesi. The sequence goes on along the minus strand of NC_089270.1, from coordinate 41,483,716 downwards.
TGCCAATGCAGGAGACACAAAAGATGTAGGTTTGATCCCTGGGTTGGGAAGATCTAATGGAGTAAGAAATGGCAACCCACTCCAATATTCTCGCCTAGAAAATTCCATGGATAGAAGAGCCTGGTGGGCTACAGTCTAAGGGGTTGCAAAGAGTTGAACATGACTGAGCAGGCATGCATGCAAAAAGTCTCTAACCTATTACATTAGGGTTAACAACAGCACAACTTAGTGGTCCAGAAAACTTAGTTGCTACTGAAAGAACTTCCTTTATGCAGAAGTTTCTCTTACTGTGGATGCCATCATCTTTGAAGCAGTAGAGAACTGAGCCTCTGAGCATTTGCTTATTAGGCATGGAGTAAATAGATAAATGAATTGTACTGAGTTGACAGGATTTCCTGTGACTTTTGAGAAAGGATTTTTCCAGTTATTCATAACTTCTCATCTACCAGTCTCAGAATGTTTTCAGGCTTACATTAGGAGTTTTGGATATTCTGGATTTGGGTAAACTGGACTTTGCTTGATGTGTTGGGGAGTATTTAATTTTTCAACTTGGTTTCTGCTTATTCCATATGCATATCATTTTAGCTGAAAATTGTTGGAGAAATTTGATCCTGCAGTCTTGAGAAAATGAAAAGGGGTTATGAAGTTTAAAATTACCAGGCCATAAACAATTTTGAGGAGTTAAATTCTGAATTTTAAAACCCCCACAGCATTATTTTGGTCTGTTTGACTTGTTGCATAGAAACATAAGTTTGTTACCTGAGAAAATGTCATCCTCCCTTTGAATAAGTGGTTTGTATCAAATTCTAGCCATCAATAACTATTGTGTGTTTAGGCATCTTACATTGTCGGTGGGCTGATTATTGGAGGGATGCTTCATGGTATTTGGCTTAATTTAGGTTGCTTAGAAGGAAGAGTTCTTGACCACTTAGAAACAGTTTATAAAATGAGGTATAACAGTAAAAATGCATAGAGAATTGTAATATACTGTAGTAATATAAGGGGTGATTATTTTAATGAACATTTTATGATTTTACTACACATGGTGCTTATATACTTTTTCCGTAGTTTAACTGCTTTGGTGGGGAAAAAATCTATATTCATGATGAATATAAGCCCAAGAAGTTCTCATTTGCATAAAACATGGTATAGAATCAGAATTCATGGTTCAAAGTGTCAAAGACTGTAAATAAAAGCAATCACAGAGCTGTGACAAATTTCACTAGTCATATATCTACATACACAAAAATGCTATTATGTGTATTAGGAGCTTCCAGTTGCCTCTGAGGTATGACAGTAACATGCTGTCATCACTTTCTCACTTTCCACTCACACCTCCACCCTCAACAATCTTGCTCATGTCCCTGCAGTGCTATTGAAACTGCTCTTGTTTTAGCTTGCAAAGATCTCTTCTTGCTCATTCCCAGACGTTTGACTTTTCTGCAACATTTTACACAGAGCTTCACCATCTTGAATCCCTTTTGTCCACTGGCTTAACAACATATTCTTTAATGAAAGTGCTCTTATTCTTCTGGTCTACCTCCTACCCCTTTAGTCATTTTTTTTTTAGTTTCCATCAAGTCACCTTTTTCTCTTCCCATTAAACCTCTTTTGGCCTTCTAGTCCTTCTCTACATATTTTCTCTGAATGATCTCTGTCTTCTCCCACAGTATCATTTCCATCCATGTGCTGATGGCTCCAAAAGCAGACCTTTCTCCTTAGCACACTTAGTTGTCTGTAGCAATAATCTAAGGGGTTTTCTCCAGAGGATCCAGTTTTCAGGAATGACTTTCCCTTTTTAACTGTGTGTTGAGGTTGTATTACTGTGTGACCTTTCCCAGTTCCACAGCCAGTATTTCCAGGAGTGAGTGTTTCACTCAAGCTTGGACCATAAATTTGTGTCCTGAGATGTTTAGATTTGTGACTGGGAGTTAGGACAGCCTCTCTTTGAGATCTGGGGCTGAAGTTAAGGTGATTGTTATCTCAAATGCATCTAGTGTCACATAAGGGTCCTGTTTTATTGGTTGGCCTAATTTATTAAATATTTTAGACATCCTCTAATTGTAGGGTTCAAAGTTTGGAAGTTGCAGGCAACTATATATACTCTCATATAGACCATATATGTAGAGATGGACGGTCTGTAAGTCAGGTATTATGAAATTTATTCTTATATGAGTTATATCTCAATATTAAATAGTTTTTTAAAAGTTAAAAAAATAAATGAAAGAAATGTCCAGTGTCCTGAGGCATTGGGTCTCTGAATCATCTATGTGCTGAGGTACAGTTACATCCCATCCCAGTACATTTACAGTGAAGTTCGCTTTTGGTTAAAGCTAACTTGATGGACATCTGCCACTTTTTATGAAAATGGCCCTAGTGAATAAGACATCCTGCGTCCTACAGGACATTACTAGTTCAATGTCATGTACCTCATATTCTCTCCTCATCTCCCACTGCATCCTTACTTCTGAGTCTGCTTCTCCTTCCACAGTTCAGTAAATGGCATCTTTACTTATTCAAACAACTAAGCTGCTTATTACCTTTGATTTTTCCTATAATGTCTTGCCCTTCCATCCAATCAGTCAAGTCTTGCTATTTATCTGTCCATTTATTTCCATTGCCATTCTACTACATTAGTCCCCTTTGTAGTTTTTTTATTTGATCACCTTGTAACTGGTTTTATCCCTTCTATCCTCTGCCATCTTCCAATGAATTCTTATTCTAAAGCAGTCTCTTCTTGGCTTCATATTCAGAACCCTCAAAGTTCATGGTTTCCTCTCTAGCTTTGTCTCCTGCTATCACCTTTGTTCATGTGGGTCATACGGTTCAGTATACAAGAATCACAATAAAATGCAGATAGATGCTCTATATTAATCCCTTTTTCTGAAATGGCTTTCATTCCTTGTCACTATCAGAGCACTCTGAACTATTAATTGACTATTTACCACTAGTCCACAAGCTCCTTGAAGCCAGGGATAATGTTCTGTGATTGCATTACTATTGTATCTTAACATAGTACCTATCTTATGGTAGACATTCTGTAAATAATTATTGAACAGATGTACATGTTAGGAAAGTGAAATGCTGCTGAATGCAAGTACAAAGGGAGGAAGTAGAGATTTGAACTTGGAAGTCAAGGACAAAGTCCTTTTCCCTGAACTGAATATTGGGAGGAAAGCAAGGCTGTAACTCTGGGTTCAGTGTTTTGTGAATTATCACTTAGCAATCTTAATAATCTTGAGCATGCAGCTCTTCACGCACTAGTTCATGTTCATCTCTCGGGACAGGCATTGATTCTTTGACATGTAGCTAGTCAGGTAGAATAGATTTTACTGTCTACAGCTGGTGGCATTTTTCTCTGTGCTTTCAGTTTTTAGTTCCTTGACATTTTTTTAGATATTGCTGCTTTGATTTTTCCCAAGCACTGCAGTATGAGGGCTATTAGATTATTAATGGCCACAGCTGTGCACATCCTAGAAAAATTAACTACTTAATTGCATTAATATGAGCCTCTCGAGGCTTAGTGCTGGCTTCATATTGAAGTGATTGGATGGGCTGGATGATGATATAAAATGTGGTAGGTCATTAGAGATTTACAATTGTGCTTGATTTCAAACTACTCAGGCTTAAAAATAGAAGGATACATAGAGATGTTTGAAAGCAGATGCTTAGAATTGAAGGAAATTTCAAGTCTTGATAAGGCTCATAAGTCATTTGTTCTACCAGTTGCAGAGTGAGTAATAGATTTGTAACCAAGATGTGAACTAGTTTCACTTTGCCCCTAAGGATTTAGGCAAACTAGCTCATCTCCTCATTCTTCGTCTTATGGAAAGTCTTTTGCTTTTCCAAAACTTCTGTCAGTTCCCAAAAGTCTTCTGCTCTGATGGTCACCTGACCCCAGAGTCCTTCCTCAAGTGCCTTCTTGTCATTAGCTCTTGTCTTACCCTTGTTCCTTTATCTCTGATCTGTCACTGTTGCCGCTAACCCTAATTGATACAGAGCCCCTTCTTGGTACCTTATCGAGGCACCCACAGATACCAGAGACTTGTACACAGTAGAACAAAGTTATCGAAAGTGTATTATTGGAAGCTAGTCGTTGTTGTTAGCCACTCAGTCATGTCTGACTCTTTGAGACCCCATGGACTGTCGCCGGCCAGACTGTCTATGGAATTCTCTAGGTGAGAATACTGAAGTCGGTGGGCACTCCCTTTGCCAGGGGATCTTCCCTACCCAGGGATCAAACTTGGATCTCCTGCACTGCAGGCAGATTCTTTACCATCTGAGTCACCAGCCAGAAGTTAGTCATCCTTGCTGTTAATTCACTGCAAGTCATTATCACTGGCCACACTGCCTAAAGAGGGGCCCACTTCTGTTATTCTTCTGAATTGCCTCTGGGAATTCGGAATTCTCAGTCAATTATATTGCACAACTTACCTCTCTTCAGTCTCCCTTCCCCAAATCTTTGCATGTCTGAAACCCATCTAGTTATTCAGGCAAAAGAAAAAGACGTGGATTCATTTAAAAGCACAAAGACTGTCTTGCCATTTCATTTTTTCTTTATTAGGATTCTTCCTTCTTAGAACCCTGTGGTTTAAAACCATCCTTTCTTCTATCTCTTAATAGCACATTTATTCCAAGGTGAGTATGGAAAGGGAATTTCTGGTTTGTTGGCAGAGAAGTGGAAACTTTTAAAAATGTTAACTCTCTCAGTGAGCAAGTGGCCTTTCTTTGGGGAATTTTAAGTGGGATGTCACTGACTCTATCCCTATTGATCCTTAAAGAGCAGAAGCAGCAATGTGTCTATATTATAAATCTTTTTCACTTAGGAAATTAGAATTAGTTGAGTGACAAAAATTCTTTTCCTATGGTATTAACTTTCTTTGTAAGAATGGGGAGCACCTAAAAAAATCTTATGGAATTCCCTGGCAACTCAGTGGTAAAGAATCTGCCTGCCAATGCAGGAGATGCTAGAGACTTGGGTTCAATCCCTGGGTTGCTAAGATACCCTGGAGGAGGAGATGGCAACTCACTCCAGTATTCTTGTCTGAGAAATCCCATGGACGGAGGAGCGTGGCGGGCTAAGGAGCCGGACTCGATTTAGCGACTAAATAGCAACACCAAAGACGTATTTTATGTTGGTTTACTCCCTCTCTTCTCTTGGTTGATAACTATTCTCTCATCATCATCTCATTTTGAGAGAACTAAGTTTTAACTTAGTTTTAACTATGTAGCAATTTTTAAGCATTTCCTAAGGGTTACCAACCAAATGACTTACTAAAGACAGGAAAATAACACAAATTAAAAAGAGAGTTTAGTTATGTAGAGAACAGATCCAAGTAGAGAACACCTGCCTGTCGACAAACAGTTAGAATCCGTGCTGAGCAAGCGCTGAGTGCAGCACATAGGCTGGGGGCACCATGCTTTCCTTTGCAAATGGAAACCCAGGCTCTGCTGCTCAGCGCCAATGAAATGTCCACTTTAAAATGCATTGCCAGTTAATAAAAGCAAGCAAGCAAGCAAACAAAATACGCTGTGATGCCAACGCTGTGAGCTTCAAGCAACACATGGGGAAGGTGAGTCTGACCTGGGGGTCAGGACATTTTGAACATCACTTATTGTTTAAACTTTGGAACTTACAAAGGTACTTTCTTCTTTCACTCTTTTTATTTATACCTTCCTTCTCCAACAATGAGACACCTGACTCCCATTTTCTTTAATATATTTACTCATTTATTCAAGCCTCCAATGCACAGAGGAGGCATTAGAGGAGGCATCACTAATGCCTAGGTGGCATTAGTGATAAAGAACCCACCTGCCAATGCAGGAGACTTAAGAGACACAGGTTCGATCCCTGGGTCAGGAAGATCCCCTGGAGAAGGGCATGGCAACCCACTCCAGTATTCTTGCCTGGGAAATCCAAGGACAGAGAAGCCTGGTGGGCTATAGTCCATAGGGTTGCAAAGAGTCGGACATGACTGAAGTGACTTCAGCACAGCACAGAATGCACAGAATGTAGTTTCTTAATTACTCACCCAGACCACTAGATATACGTGCACATACCCATTATCAAGATGCAGACCACTTCTGTCACTTCGGAAAGTTCTACTGTGAATATCCTCTATAAATACATTATTTCTTAGTATATTTCAGCACTTTTTAGGGCCAGGATTGCTTTCTTGTTTACCACTGTCTCCCTCTAACTAGCATAACTACATATAGTAAATACATAATGAAAGTTTGTAAGTAAACTCTTTTTCCTATGAAATGAAAACCTCTGACAAATTACTTTTCTGGAATCTTTGTCATTATGACTATTCCCTTCTGACTGGGACATCTCTGTATTATCTTGGTATATGTAGGCCTTTCAACTCTGCAGTTTTTTGATCTCCCATAGATACAAATGCAGCTATGCTGTGTATTGGGAGATCTTTTTATAGACTCTGGAAGCAGCTTCCTGAGCCCTCATACAACATCATTTTTATATTAAGTTTCTTGGTGCTGGATGATTCTGCTCTGCCTTCTTAATGACAAAGGTCATTTGGGTTCTACTATTAGGGTCATTTTAATGTTACTGTGTCTCCCCTCAAAGTTTAGGCTTGAAAATGTTAAAACAGATGGTGGTACTTAGAGGGTAATTAATTTTCCTTTGGAGAAATAACTGCTTTATTTAAAAATAAATGAATGCTTCTTTTTTTCTCAAGAGGTAATGGTTTAGTAAATTTTAGGAATGAACTGTGCTGCCCTTGACTAGGATTTAGGGGAAAAGGAGAAATCATTAGGGCTTTTTCCTTTTCTGGTTGTATAAATTTGAAAGCCTTACTTTCTTGGGTGTTTGGGAAAATTAAATAAAGCAACATTTTTAAGCACTTAGCATGTGCTTGATGCAGAGGAAGGCTTTAGAAGTTAGCGAGTATAATTCTTAGAAGTAGAAAGGGGACATTATTAATTGATCTCATTGACTTTGTTTAGACACTGAAAGTCTTATCAGAGTAGTACATATAAAATAACACAAGGTTCTGATATTCAGGCTCCATTTACACAGGTGGTATTTTTAAAATAAATTATTGATTAATGACCAAATTATTCTCCTTTTTTGTGTTATAGTAAATCGGTTGGGAAATAGTTGAATTTTCCTATTCTTTCTGGATAGCAATATATGGCATGTCACTGACTAACAGGTGCCATTAAATGCAATCTTACCAGCAGCCTCTTAATATTTAGAGACAGTTTTTAATATGTTTTTAAAAGACCTTCTGAAGTAAAATTTCCCATGTGTTTATATTTCAAATTTTCCATATTCCGCAACATTGAACTTCCAGCAACTCTATCATATCACATATTCTGTGAAACGATAACAGTTTTTTGTGTGTATGTAGCTGCTTGCCATTTGAGTTTTCACAGTTATTTAAATAATTATAAATAATGATACTGTATAGAGAGCTATTGAATGAACATTCTCTTGAAATTCTTCTGAGTTAAACTTCTGCCAGGGGCTTACTTATTGGGTAGAAATGATCATGGTATCCATATTTTAGTGTAGTGGGAGATGTATTTTAATACTTCATTTGAAACAGAGAAGTAATTATTTCTGCAAAAATGTGTTTGAAGCTTGCTTTCCTATCTCATGATGTGGAGAAGCATACTGACCCCCACAGACCGAGTGCACTGCTAAGGTGACTACAGCTGAACGAACCTCCTGCTCAGTACAGGTTGCCCAGAACTATAGGAACAGCAGCCCTAATTTGCCTTTTGCAGAGTACTGGAGGGGAAAAATGCATTTTTTCACAAGTGTTTGACAAGGACTGTTTCAAAATCTGCTCAGTCAAGTATGTAAGGGAAGCCAGACATAGGAAGCCAGAACCAAGAAGCAGAGCTTCCAGTACAGATCGTTACTGGCACTTCTACTAGAGAGTGTCAATCCGTGACAGGGAGGAGAGGACCCAGGATGAAGTCAGCTTATGTCTTTCACCTCATGGGTTAAGGCGTGTCTTCCCTAGGAGGGTGAATTGGAGGTTGATGTCAGATCTCACTGAATATCCTGTATTCAGTCCATACAACTCATCTGTATGTTGATTTGGAGATTCAGCAAACTGAATCTAATTCTCATTTCCTTTTCCTAAGTAATTTTCAACACATAGAAAATCAATATCAGATGAGATCAGGAGCATTCAGGATGGTAGCAAACAGAATCCCACTACATATTAAAAAGATCATACATCATGACCAAGTGGGCTTTATCCCAGGAATGCAAGAATTCTTTAATATCCACAAATCAATCAATGTAATACACCACATTAACAAATTGAAAGATAAAAACCATATGATTATCTCAATAGATGCAGAAAAAACCTTTGACAAAATTCAACATCCATTTATGAAAAAACTCTCCAGAAAGCAGGAATAGAAGGAACATACCTCAACATAATAAAAGCTATATATGACAAACCCACAGCAAACATTATCCTCAATGGTGAAAAATTGAAAGCATTTCTCCTAAAATCAGGAACAAGACAAGGGTGCCCACTCTCACCACTACTATTCAACATAGTTTTGGAAGTGTTGGCCACAGCAATCAGAACAGAAAAAGAAATAAAAGGAATCCAGATAGGAAAAGAAGAAGTGAAACTCTCATTGCTTGCAGATGACAGGATCCTCTACATAGAAAACCCTAAAGACTCTACCAGAAAATTACTAGAGCTAATCAATGAATATAGTAAAGTTGCAGGATATAAAATTAACACACAGAAATCCCTTGCATTCCTATACACTAATAATGAGAAAACAGAAAGAGAAATTAAGGAAACAATGCCATTCACCATTGCAACAAAAAGAATAATACTTAGGAGTGTATCTACCTAAAGAAACAAAAGACCTATACATAGAAAACTATAAAACGCTGATGAAAGACATCAAAGAGGACACGAATAGATGGAGAAATATACCGTGTTCACACATTGGAAGAATCAATATTGCGAAAACAAGTATGTTACACAAAGCAATCTATAGATCCAATGCAATCCCTATCAAGTTACCAATGGTATTCTTCACAGAACTAGAACAAATAATTGCACAATTTGTATGGAAATACAAAAAACCTCAAATAGCCAAAGCAATCTTGAGAAAGAAGAATGGAACTGGAGGAATCAACCTGCCTGACTTCAGGTTCTACTACAAAGCCACAGTCATCAAGACAGTATGATACTGGCACAAAGACAGAAATATAGATCAATGGAACAAAATAAAAAGCCCAGAGATAAATCCACGAACCTATGGGCACCTTATCTTTGACAAAGGAGGCAAGGATATACAATGGAAAAAAGACAACCTCTTTAACAAGTGGTGCTGGGAAAACTGGTCAACCACTTGTAAAAGAATGAAACTAGAACACTTTCTAACACCATACACAAAAATAAACTCAAAATGGATTCAAGATCTAAATGTAAGACCAGAAACTATAAAACTCCTGGAGGAGAACATAGGCAAAACACTCTCCGACATAAATCACAGCAAGATCCTCTATGACCCACCTCCCAGAATATTGGAAATAAAAGCAAACCTAAACAAATGGGACCTAATGAAACTTAAAAGCTTCTGCACAACAAAGGAAACTATAAGCAAGGTGAAAAGACAGCCCTCAGAATGGGAGAAAATAATAGCAAATAAAGAAACAGACAAAGGATTAATCTCCAAAATATACAAGCAACTCCTGAAGCTCAATTCCAGAAAAATAAATGACCCAATCAAAAAATGGGCCAAAGAACTAAACAGACATTTCTCCAAAGAAGACATACAGATGGCTAACAAACACATGAAAAGATGCTCAACATCACTCATTATCAGAGAAATGCAAATCAAAACCACAATGAGGTACCATTACACGCCAGTCAAGGTGGCTGCTATCCAAAAGTCTACAAACAATAAATGCTGGAGAGGGTGTGGAGAAAAGGAAACCCTCTTACACTGTTGGTGGGAATGCAAACTAGTGCAGCCACTATGGAGAACAGTATGAATATTCCTTAAAAAACTGGAAATAGAACTACCATATGACCCAGCAATACCACTCCTGGGCCTACACACTGAGGAAACCAGATCTAAAAGAGACACGTTAACCCCAATGTTCATCGCAACACTGTTTGTATTAGCCAGGACATAGAAGCAACCTAGATGCCCATCAGCAGACGAATGGATAAGGAAGCTGTGGTACATACACACAATGGAATATTACTCAGCCATTAAAAAGAATTCATTTGAATCAGTTCTAATGAGATGGGTGAAACTGGAGCCCATTATATAGAGTGAAGTAAGCCAGAAAGATAAAGACCAATGCAGTATACTAATGCATATATATGGAATTTAGAAAGATGGTAATGATAACAGAAAAAGAGACACAGATGTACAGAACAGACTTTTGAACTCTGTGGGAGAAGGTGAGGGTGGGATGTTCTGAGAGAACAGCATTGAAACAAGTATACTATCAAGGGTGAAACAGATCACCAGCCCAGGTTGGATGCATGAGACAAGTGCTCAGGGCTGGTGCACTGGGAAGACCCAGGGGGATGGGATGGGGAGGGAGGCAGGAGGGGGGATCAGGATGGGGAATACATGTAAATCCATGGCTGATTCATGTCAATGTATGGCAAAAACCACTGCAATATTAAAAAAAAAAGAAAGAAAAAAATAAAAGCAATAGTATATATATATAAAATAGAAGTAGGTTTATAGATTAAGTGTGAAACCTCAAAAAAGAAAATCAATATCATTTACCATCTAAATAAAGTTCTGAATCCCAAGGAAAACTTTCAGATGTTGTTTTATGAGGACAGCCAATACCTAGGCCAAAGAGAACTTGGAGAAGATAGTCAAAGCTCAGCTGTTTGTTTGTGTTAATTTCTTCTGCCTCTCTACAATGTATTCAGTGAGGAAAGTCTAGCTGGGCTTCTAGATGAGATTTTAGGCAGTTCTAGTGTTATTCTGAATATTCTTAGATAATATAAAATCCTGTGACCAGTTTAAGATGAAAAACACAGCCATGGTCTAGGAGCTAGAATTTCTGATCAACTCTGAAAATTGAGTTTTTCTATTAGTTATTTGGTGGTTAGTTAAAACTGCCAGTTTAACATCATGGGTTACACGTAGTGGTGATGGTGCTGTGCTCAGTCTGGCTCTTTGCACCCCCATGGGCTGTAGCCCACCAGGCTCCTCTGTTCATGGGATTTTCCAGGTAAGGACACTGGAGTAGATTGCCATTTTCTACTTCAGGGGATCTTCCCAACCCAGGGATCGAACCCATGTCTCTTGTGTTTCCTGCATTGGCAGGCAGGTTCTTTACTCCTGTGGTTGCTGGGAAGCCCTGGGTTACATGTAGATATCTGGAAATTATGAATCCTACCTAGCTATCACAATTATAGGGCTAAAGCAGCTAAAACCAGGTAACAAGTGTTCTTACATAATTCTGTTTTCAAGAGGCCTTTTTCTTGGTGTTGTACATGTTATAATTTTCAAAAGAGCTGCTCTTTTGTGATGGCAGTCTGGACTTATCAGTGCAGTGCTGGAACTCTGGCTGTAGACCGCCCACTGTGCATGCCAATCTGTGCTGTCCTTGTCCCAGGCTGGATGCACTCTTGCCCTAAACTTGTTCCTTCAGTGAGTCTGTCCCCCAGGTAAGCACAGCTCCTGGCTGCTGCAGCAGAAGCATCCTTCCCCAGGTTCCTCTGCATCTCAATCTGCCTCAGGGCTGGGCAATACTAATTGGTGATTGTGCAGAAACAGCAGGCCTTTGCTGGCTCTGGGGCAGCTGGAGGAAGACAGTGAAAACCACCGCTACCTGCCAAGCTTTACCACTGCTACCTGCCAAACTTTCTTTCTTCCGTGTTAACAGGGGAGGCAAGGAGCAGTTTCCTATGAAAAGAGGCACCACAGGGAAAGTGCTCATGGAAAGGAGAAGGACTGTGGCTACACTGAAGTGTCGGGAGGTGCTCTTACACAGCTTACTTATTCCTCATCTTAGCATCGGGTTTATATTATGAAAATCCATAATGAAACAGCTTAGAATTGCTTTTCCCTTTCAGCTTTGGCTAGCTTTCTTTCTTTTGATGTATATAAACTGATGCCATCATTTGAAAATAAAAGTTAACACAGCGTTAACATTCTTAGGCATTCCTTGGAAATTTTACTACCTCCCATCACTCTTGGAGGTTTCCCACCAAAAATCTATACGTGTGAGAAACAATACCCAAGTCTAGACAAAGTTCTCTCTTGGGCCAGCTGATGTTGCTTGCTTAGGCTCAAGTTTCTGTAAGTTTTGCCCAAATCTTAATAGTAGACCATTCCCAGATACATTTATCACATGGGAACAGGAGTGCAAAAGAAAAAGGTAATCAGAATTTGTCAAATTATAAAGCAGAGTTAACCGATCACTTCTTAAACCTGGTCCAGTGAAAGTTCTGTTTTGACTAACACTATTACCAGCTCCCATCACTGGGGTAGAGTAAGCATGTTTTATTATAGATAGAAGAGGATCAGTTCAGTTCAGTTCAATCACTCAGTCATACCTGACTCTTTGTGACCCCATGGACTGCAGCATGCCAGGCTTCCCCGTCCTTCACCAACTCCTGGAGCTTGTTCAAACTCATGTCCATTGAGTCGGTGATGCCATCCAACCATCTCATCCTTTGTCGTCCCCTTCTCCTCCTGCCCTTAATCTTTCCCAGCATCAGGGTCTTTTCCAGTGAGTCAGTTTTTCAAATCAGGTGGCCAAAGTATTGGAGTTTCAGTTTCAGCATCAGTCCTTCCAATGAATATTCAGGACTGATTTCCTTTAGGACTGACTGATTGGATCTCCTTGCAGTCCAAGGGAACCTCAAGAGTCTTCTCCAACACCAAAAAGCATCAATTCTTTGGTGCTCAGCTTTTTTAATAGTCCAACTCTCACATCCATACATGACTACTGAAGAAACTATAGCTTTCACTAGATGGGCCTTTGTCGGCAAAGTAATGTCTCTGCTTTTTAATATGCTGCCTAGGTTGGTCATAGCTTTTCTTCAAAGGAGCAAGTGTCTTTTAATTTCATGGCTGCAGTCACCATCTGCAATAATTTTGGAGCCCAAGAAAATAAAGTCTCTCATTGTTTCCATTGTTTCCCCATCTATTTGCCATGAAGTGATGGGAGCAGATGCCATGATCTTTGTTTTCGAATGTTGAGTTTTAAACCATCTTTTTCACTCTCCTCTTTCACTTTCATCAAGAGGCTCTTTAGTTCCTCTTCATTTTTTGCCATAAGGATGGTATCATCTGCATATCTGAAGTTAATGATATTTCTCCCAGCAGTCTTGAGTCTAGCTTGTGCTTCATCCAGCCCAGGATTTATTTCACAATATACAACCTTGATGTACTCCTTTCCTGGAGTTTAAAACTGGTTTAGAGTCAGTTTGTTGCTCCACATCCAGTTCTAACTGTTGCTTCTTGACCTGCATGCAGATTTCTCAGGAGGCAAGTAAAGTGATCTCATATTCCCATCTCTTGAAGAATTTTCCACAGTTTGTTGTGATCTATGCTGTCAAAGGTTTTGGCATAGTCAATAAAGCAGAAGCCGATGTTTTTCTCGAACTCTTACTTTTTCGATGATACAATAGATGTTAGCAATTTGTGTGAGAAGGAAATAATTGTCTTCCTTCACAACTATTAATGCTGTTCCCCCAAATCTGAGTGATGAAGTTTCCTGGAGTCTCAGAGATATCACTCACCAGAGATATCACCTGCTAAGGAGAAAGATTAATTCTTGCCATCAGAGGTATATTGTCACAGTGTAATGTGGAGAAGCAACTTTGGATGTAGTCAGACCATGACATGAGTGCCTCTCAACCTCTGCACCTAAGGGGCTTAGTAAAATTTCTTAACCTCTAAAGAGTCTCAGGTTTCTCTGTTGAGTTGAAGCAGGGATAATATCTGGTAGAGTTGAATTGGTAATTACATGATGTAATAATGCATGTAAATGCATGCAAAGTGAACATCATGTCTTAAACTCAACCCATGATGTTATAACTATAACTTTATAATGATGTTGGAATGCACAGCCTTCATGTTCCTAGTTGCTATGCTACTTCCAGGAAGATCATGCCTTTCCGTCTCATACCATTTGGAAGATTTCCTATTACAAGCTTTGATTCCGGTTAGCCCTCCCTTTGTCTTCCTGGAAACTAATGTTTTCCCCTTATACAGACTCATCATTTCCTTTCCTCCTCTCATGTGGGGAGAGTCTTTACAATAGCCATGGCCTGAGAACAGAACCCTAGGGAACCATAATGTGCAAGAGGTAGTTAAAGGAGAAACATCTCATGAGGGATTCACAGAAGGACCAAGAGGTAAGAAGATATCTAGAAAACAAAACAACAAAAAAACCCCCCAACAGAGCAGAGTTTTAAGGAGGCTATAATGAGGAACAAAATGTAGCCAAAAGTCTCAAATGAGGACTGAAAGCTAACTCCTCACTCAGATCCATAGATACTTTCTTGTCTGTGCCTTATGAGACTAGTCACATGTTTATGTGCCAGCTGGCTGGGGCCACAGGAGTCTTACCTACAGCAGAGAATCCATCTACACAGCCCCCTGAGATAAGACTGCAATGAGCACAGTGAGCTCAGCCTTCATAGACTGAGCCGAGGAATATTGATACCCAATGGTAGTTAAGATCTAGGTATTTGTACACTTGTAGGATGGCAGGGGCAATGCCAGGAGAAAGCCTTCTCTCTGTGGTGGAAAGCAAATCGGTGCAAAAAGTTCATGGGGGCCCAGGATTTTAGAGGTACCAGAGCTTATGGAGATCCACTCAGTAAGGTGTGTGGTAAAAAAACTAGGTTTCTTTTCAGCTTGTTCAGAAAAGACCCATTTATCCTCCTCTGCAGAAAATCATGTACTCCAATAATTCTAAACCAGTGCCTCAGGTGAAACATCTACCATCCATGTAGGTATATGAAGTTGAATTTGAGTACACATTCTGCCTTTTAGGCCAGGGTCTCTACAAGTCCCTTCCCACTTTGCATTATTCATTTATGGCCCCTGGAAGTATTTGCAAGTCTTGACCTAGTCAAATCACATGGTATACCTTTGCTTCAGCAAGCTGCAAATAAAGGTATTTTCCTACACACTTTACTCTTTAAGGCTCCCTCAGATATTTGTTTCAACCTGATTTCACCCAGATAAACTTTTGGAGGGTAAGAACTTTGCCACTACAAATTACGATTAACTTTAAGTAGATACATCCTCTCTCTGGGGAGTATTCACATGGAGAAGTGACAATGCTTCCTTCTGTCAGGCAAAACCATATCTGAACAGCAGATATTTCCCTATAAAATCATATTGGCACAAGAATCTCTTCAGTTTGAACAAGAATCTTGCCTTACACTTTTTATGCTGTTTTCTTTCTGTCTCGCTTTCTCACAAATGCCATGGTAACGTGAGTCTGACTACTTCTTCACATTAAGTTATGAAATGGTTTTCTTGACCTATTGCTTTTTATAGGAGGCAGCGTTTATGAACCAATTTTGATTTACACAGAGTCATGGGAGAATGGAGCTGAATGTCAGTGTTTGTATTTGTTAAGCAGTGAACCATGCCACAAACGCTGTTTCCAGCAAGGGGTGAGGGCTAAGAAAGCCTCAGTAGAGGCATCCCTGTGTCTTCCTGCTATGAAGCAGGATGAAAAAGGAACTAGGCTTGTTTCTCCAGGGATCAGCCTTCAAGTAATGCAGGAGCTCCATCCTGGCGTGGGGTGGTGCTGACTCACACACTATCACTGAAAGACGAGAGTTCCTTGAGCAGGAAGATGAAATTCTCGTGGTGGAAACATGAGGCCCTGTTGCTATTCCTCCAAAAGACATCAGTGCTGCAATTCATACATCAATCTTGGTGGTTAGCATGCTGCCTACCACATGGAAAGCCTGTGTATAAGTGGACTGACTTCTGATGTTTCATGGAGGAGATTCAATACATGAGGGAGGGTGAGATGCGATGTGAAGAAAGATCTTTCTTTTACCAAAAGAAAACCAGTTCTAAGAGAGTTCCTGGGTAGTGGATCAGCTGCTCTGGAAATATGACATGAGATACTTTCTCATAAAATGTAAATGTTTCTGCAAAATTTTCCTTTCCAGCCAGATAGCCAGCCTGGCTTTAGTAAATCCCTCATAGAAATATTCGAAATTGCTATCACCCTCCTTCCTGTAAAACCCATGTTTTTTTTTTTTGTTGTTGTTAATAAAAACACAGAGAAACATAGTTTGCCAAATTATATATAGAAATGTTCATATCCTTCCTTTGTTTAACTTTAGCTACTTGAGTTTTTAAATAAGTTTGCTAACCTGTTACACATAAATTACTTCCTCTGGCTATTAACATTTCCCCTCTGATGATATATAGATGCAGGATAATCAACCATGTTACCTGATTGATTTGTAATTTTAACATATTTGCATGTATTTTCAATGTTTCAATTGTTATGATCCAATAAGGGTGAGCTGTATAACCCGGAACTGGAGTTGCTTTCTTTGATGCTGTTTAAGTCAATCTTGTTGCTAGTAACTAATCTCTTTCTAGTGCCTTACTTTTTCTTTCTCTTCTTTCTTTCCTTCTCTATCTGTTCTTCTCCTTCTCCTCCTTCTCTCCTCCACTTCTCCTTCCTCCTTCTGTCCTCCCCTTCTCCCTCTTCCTTCTCTCCTGATTCTGCTTTTATCCCCTAAATTTTTGATGCTTGGTTTAAATTGCCTAGATCAGTGGGAACATTGTATATCTTAGAAATTGTGCTTTTGTTGATAAAGAAATGCATATGACAAAACTACTATGCTCTTAGCTAAGTGCTTCTATAATCCATCTATCTTCCTTGTGTAGATACTATTGTGAAAATAGCACTCTTGCAAACAAAAAATCCCCTCCATAGCATTATAGATGAGAGAGAGAGAGAAGACAATTCATTTTAAAGGAAGCATTATCTGGGTTACTTGCATGTGAAATAGCATAAAAGTGACTACAAAGTCTGCACAGACCTTTTCTTTCTCCTTGAGAGATAAATGGATGCTTCTTGTGACTGTCTCCTGTATAACTTCTGAAAGAGTTGGTTTTGGAGGTACATGTTTATAGTGTCAAAGGTCCAAAGGCCTGTAAAAACCTCACACTATAAAATCAAAAGATAGGGCCTCTTATTGAATCCATTGTATTTTGAAGGAGTGCTGTAAGGCAACTGCTCCATTCCTCAAAGAAAATGTTATCATTTCAACCTTCTATCATCCAGAAGAGGTTTGTAAGGTGCTTCTTTAAGTGACTTTCATTAGTCCCCATGGTAAACCTCAGTGCAAGCGGGACGATTTAGAGAATGTCCATATACAGCCTGCTGTGAACTGCAATTGGACGAATTAGTTGTGATGGTGTGTGTCTGCATGATAGTGTGGTTTTCAGAGATTGAGATTCATTCTGATAATATTTTAAGAAGAAAGATTAATACAATGTTAGGCTCAAATCTGATCTTAGTTCTATTAGGTTATGATGTGTATAGATTCATCCAGTTTTTCACTTACTGAGGTTTCCTTGGCAGAAGTTTACCTCCTATCATTCTTATAGTACCATTTTTATACATATCACTGACTACACCAGCAATTACATTGTTATTAAGTCTCAGGAAACTCAGGGCCCTGTCTGTGTGCCAGGATTGATCTTGGAAGATTCAGGCCAAATGCTCTAATCAAAATTCTTCAAAAATGATATAGGAGTGGTTGTATGTGATTGCTTTATAGGTTGAGTCTTTCTCTGGGCTTACAAATAATCAGAAAATCAAAAGAAGCTACTCACATTCATCATTCATTCATTTTTTAAAATATGGTAATGATGAGGAACAAAGGTGAAACATAATAAATTCCTATTTCAAAAAAGCTTATAATTTAATAGTGAATGTGTTCCATATACAAATAAGTGTGATATAAAATAATCTGTCAAAGGTCAGTGCCTAACGCTACATGAGTGGTCAGATGGTGAAAAGATAACATTTGCCTGGATGTTGGGAAGGACTTTGTGGAGAAGGAGGCATGTGGACTGTTCTCTATAGGCAGTGATGCTGGGTGTGGGAGGCAGCACAAGGGTGCAGACAGGAAATGGCAGAAGTCACTGGGCTGGAGCACGTTCGGGATACTCTGGAAGGTGAGACTGCAGATGCGGCTTAGAGCGGTGTTATGAAGAGTCATAGGCTAGACTAGGATGAAATCTCATGTGTAGGTGTCCTTTCTAAAGAAAGGAAATGGGAAGGACATGGACTTTGGAGTTAGAAAGTCCTAAGTTCAAATTTCAGTATTTTCATTTTCTGTCTCTGGAGTCTTGAGTCATAACTGTTTCACAGCTTCTTCATCTTTACAGTTGGGGTAAAAATGCTTACCTTGCATCTTACTTTAAAGTTTATAAATTACAGCAATTTAGAAAGCACTAGATAAAATATGATATTTAAACTTTGTCTATTTGAGACTTCCTCCATGTACAGATTCATCACTGTTCTTTTTTTTCCTGAAAGGGCAGAGTGGGTCTGATTTATTGATTTGAAAGTGCCTCATATCAGAGATTAGCACTTAGCAGAGATCACTTAATGGTGTCTGTTGGAAAACTAAATTACTTTTGAGTTGTTTCCCAATTCCAGCTAACTTCTTACATTTTGGTCCAGGATATTTCTTTCCGTTGTTTAATACTGCTTTTACAATGCCTTGACTAATTTTACTTCTCACTGTTAATCCCAACATGGTATTACTTTTATTTTTTGTTTTTCCTACAAGTGGCTGTTTGAATGAATTGACTTTGGAGCTTGCCCAATTCCTTTATTTACCTCTTAATCCTTTCATGTCACTCTGGAAGTACTGCTTCAAGATGAGTCCCTGCAGAGATGGCATTTCAAGCAGCCTGTAAGGATCAACTGTGGGTTTTGGTTTTTTTTTTTTATTCTTTTCAGCACACAAACCCAATTTGGGAAATTATCACCTCAGGCATAAGGATGATAGTTCTGGAAATGTCAGTCAGAAAGGCACGTGGAATAGTCCAGCTCCCTTTTTACAAATAGTTTGGTGGGGAGCAAAATATCAACTCCATCAACTAGTCAGTGGGCGGACAGACCTTTGGAAATGTCTGCAAAACCCTCTGCTAGCTGCTAATCTTCTCTGTGTAATTTCACTGACATAAGCAATAAACCTTGTAATTATATTGCACTAATCAGGAACACTGACAATAATGGAATATCAATCACAGCACTCACATGTGAAGCTGGTGAGATTCAGAGCCTAGTTTTGGCATCATTTGTAGTCTTACTTATAGCCTGACTAAAAGGAGCCGATGGAGGCAAGCTGTCCAAATCGCATGCAGCTCAACTACTTCTCTGACGATCTAGAATATGCTTTTCAAAATGCATCATTCATTAAGTTCAATTTCTTATGCCAATGTTTGAGCCTCTGCAGTTTCCTTCATTTAGAGTTTATAACGGCAATAACATCCTCGACACAGGGCATTTCCCGAGGATTAATGGCCAGCTGGGGTTAATGGCTGAAGGTAGAGCCAAAGACCATCAATTCCTTCCCTCCAGTCATTAATTCTTAGGAGGTGACCTGTCCTTTCATCATTATCGCTTGAGTCTGACCTTTATATGAAGTGATGTGGCACTGTAGGAATTAATCCTCTGGTGGGGGCTGCAAAAGATGTACCTGCCAAGCTGGGAGCTTTTTTCTCACCCAAATTTGTTTTTAGGAAAACACCCATTTACTTATCAAATTACAAGTCATGCTCTATTTCTGCGTATATCCACAAGTAGTTTGTCTAGAATCAGTCATTTCCTTTTCTCCTAGTTTCTAATGAATGATCAGAACTGATATTTATGAGATTTCTCTATTGTTTGATTGTTTGTTTTTAAAAATGTTCATCTCTGCCAGGCAGCTCTGTTTTTTGGAGAAGTGTCTCATGACACTACATTTCCATTATTATGTAGGAACTATTACATGTTCTCCTCAGAACCGTTAATTCAAATGTGCACAAAGGCCCTTCCTCTTGGGTCTCTGTGTGTTTGTTTGGGCTAAAGAGACGGAGGGAGTGATCTGTGGGGAATAAAGGGATATGAAACCCAAGCCAAGCATCCACCAAAAGCTCTTGAAAGATTTTCTTTTATGTGGGTACAAGGAGCTTCTTTCTAATCATCTCTTCATTATTGTCTCCTTGATTATTATGTTCCCTGAAGATTTTCATTCTTGTATTTTCCCTTGAAAAAATAATAATGGTTAAATTATTTAATAATGTTGCTTTGTCTTTTATCTGGTCTCTCATCCAAGAATCTCCAGGTACTTTGCAAAGATTAATTATAATTCACAAGGCTCACAAAATGGATCTTAATTTAAAGCATTTTGAGAGTTGTAAGACCTCAATAAATTAAGGAAAAAAAGCAGAAACCTGAAGTTGGGGTTCATTTGTTTGACTGCAGAAGAAAGAGATGTCCTTCTTATTAATTCTGTGACTTTTTTTTTTTGCTCCAGAATTAGGATAAAGGATGTAAGGCTAGATTCATGAAAGTGAATTAACTTCTCTTAAGTGCTATAAATTAACTTTTCCTAAGTACTCTACCTGTGCTATTTATTACTGGGGGCACAGTGCTGACTATTTATTGAGCAGTGCATTAATCAGGATTCTTTGGGTCAAAAGTCACTGAAACCCTGCTAATTATGGATTAAAAAAATAGCTGATGTAGCTGAAAAATCTAGCTTCTGTCTGTCCTCAGCTAGACACAATGGCTCTATTATGTCCATGGACACTCTAACTTTTGGCTCAGCTTTCCTGGATAGACTTCATTTTTAGGCTGGTCTTCTCCAGGTGGTACCCCCAAGCAGCTTCAGACTTATATCCTACAATTTGAGAAACCTTGGTTAAAAGAGTTTTTCTTTCCCAAGAATTCCAACAAAAATAATTTAAGAGTCAGCCTGACTTCAGTCATGTGAGCACTCTGAACCAATTTCTGTGTTTAGTGGGCTTAAATATGTTGACTGGCTGAGCTGGTTCATGGTACTGTCCTTTGAGCTAAGGATAGAATCAGTCAACCATATCCAAACTGGGTGAGGATGGGCTTCCCAGTTAGCTCATTGGGTAAAGAATCCACCTATAGTGCAGGAGATACAGGAGATGTGGGTTCAAGCCCTGGGTTGGGAAGATCCCTTGGAGGAGGGAATGGCAACCCACTTCAGTATGCTGGCAGGCTACAGTCTATAGGGTCACAGAGAGTTGGACATGATTGAAATGACTGAGCACTGATCACAACAACTCGTAGAAAATTCTTCAAGAGATGGGAGTACCAGACCACCTGACTTGTCTCCTGAGAAATCTGTTTGCAGGTCAAGAAGCAACAGTTAGAACTGGACATGGACTGAACAGACTGGTTCCAAATTGGGAAAGGAGTACATCAAGTCTGTATATTGTCACCCTGCTTATTTAACTTAAATGCAGAGTACATCATGTGAAATGCCAGGCTGGGTGAAGCACAAGCTGGACTCAAGATTGCTGGGAGAAATATCGATAACCTCAGATATGCAGGTGACACTACCCTTGTGGCAGAAAGCAAAGAGGAACTAAAAAGCCTCTTGATGAAAGTGAAAGAGGAGAGTGAAAAAGATGGCTTAAAGCTCAACATTCAGAAAACGAAGATCATGGCATCTGGTCCCATCACTATATGGCAAATAGATGGGGAAACAATGGAAATAGTGAGAGACTATTTTTGGGGGGCTCCAAAATCACTGCAGATGGTGACTGCAGCCATGAAATTAAAATATGCTTGCTCCTTGGAAGAAAGGCTATGACCAATCTAGATAGCATATTAAAAAGCAGAGACATTACTTTGCCAACAAAGGTCCATCTAGTCAAAGCTTTGGTTTTTCTAGTAGTCATGTATGGATATGACAGTTGGACTATAAAGAAAACTGAACACCGAAGAATTGATGCTTTTGAACTGTGGTGTTGGAGAAGACTCTTGAGGTTTCCTTGGACTGTAAGGAGATCAAAGCAGTCAATCCTAAAGGAAATCAGTCCTGAATATTCATTGGAAGGACTGATGCTGAAGCTGAAACTCCAATACTTTGGCTACCTGATATGAAGAACTGACTCATTAGAAAAGACCCTGATGCTGGGAAAGATTGAAGGTGGGAGGAGACGGGGACAACAGAGGATGAGATGATTGGATGGCATCACCGACTTGATGGACATGAGTTTAAGTAAGCTCCAGGAGTTGGTGATGGACAGGGTGTCCTGTAATCCATGGAGTCACAAAAAGTCGGACATGACTGAGTGAATAAACTGAACTGAAATGAAGTTTAGGGTGTAAAGAATTTTCTTCTTTATAAAGGCTGAGTAATATTCCATTCATATTTCTACCACATTTCCTTTATCCATTCATCCTTTGATGGAGACTTAGGTTCCCTTCATGTCTTGGTTATTTTGAATAATAGATCATGGAAGTGCAGATATCTCTTTGAGATCCTGATTTCAATTCCTCTGGATAGACACCAAGATATGGGATTGTTGGATTACATGATATTCTATTGTTAATATTTTGAGGACCTTCCACACAGTTTTCCATAGCTGCTGTGCTAATTTACATTCCCACCATCCAATGATTCCCTTTCTCTCCATCCTCACCAACAGTTGTTATCTTCGTTTCTTTGATAATAGCTATCTTCTTAGACAAGTTTCTGAGCCGCTGCCACTCTATTGCCGTGCTGGATATGGTGCTTCTCGATAAGGCTTACAGCCTTTGAGTATATACTCTGGGAGTCAGATACTTATTTAAAATAAAAAAAGTTGTAACTGTGGGAAAATATACATAGCATAGAATTAGTATCAGGAGTATTTTTAAGTGTACGGTTCACTAGTGTTGAAAGTACATTGACATTGCTGTGCAACCGTCCATCTCCAGAATTCTTTTCATTTTGCTGAATTAAAACTTCATACTCATGAGACAATAACTCCCCATTTCTCCTTCCTGGAAATGCCCCTGGAAATCTTATTTTACCTCTGTCTCTGTATTTGACTACTCTCAATACCTCGTATAAGTGAATAACACAGCATTTGTCTTTTTGTTTTTGACTGACTTATTTCACTTAGTGCAATATCCTCAAACTTCACTCATGTGGTAGCATCTGTCAGAATGTTCTTCCTTTTTAAGGCTGAACAATATCTCATTGTATGTTTGTGCTATATTTGGTTTTTCAGGTGATTATCTTTTATACTCTGTGATTTTTCAAAATGTATCTAATGATCTTTTGCAGTTTCTACCATTTCACCATTTTCCCCACCAGATGTTAATTCTGAGTGGTGGTGAAGGGGTCAGGTAGCTGAATTTCCCACCTCATTTCAGTCCCACCTCATCTAAATCCTTGGCATATGACTCTCATGAAATAAGGCTATTATATAATCTCATACATTATTTTTCTTTTAACCACTCTGTGGTTAATGAGTAAATTCTCATTGGTGAATTCTGTAGGATTTGGATCTTGATAAATAAAGTCAAATGATTAAAAAAAGAGAGAAAGAGGGAGGGAAGGTTGGGAAGAGAGAGATGGAGGTAGAGAAAGGAACAAAGAAAATTGAAGGAGAGAAAGAAACTTTTCTCTCAAGTATCTAGTTCCTGCAATTGAAACTGTGGAGTTCAATATTAATGTTTCCATAAAATATTTATAAAAATCTGTACAAGTGCTTGAAAAGCATGAATTTGAGTCATTTTTCTCTCTATATCAAATGCTAAGCTAAGAACAGTATGTATAGATAAATATTACTGTCATTTGAGTGGGAGGGGGACAATTAAGGGTAAAATAGTTATGAGATTAAAACAAACAAAACCAAATGACCAACAACATATATCAATATGTATTGCCCTGCTATATGAGAATTGAAGCTAATGCATGTAAAGCATCTGACACATAAAAAATATTCAAGAAATGGTGACTGTAATTATAGCATATTCACCCTTTTGGTGAGGGTTTGAATGGATTTTGACAATTGATTTTGACTTCATTCAAGGTTTTACCCTCAAGTTCAGACCTGGTGATTTGGAATTTTGAGCTGATGACTTAAGGATGTTCGCACTTTGAATGACAGAGAGTGATAATGGGCAGGTTGATGCTTTATTTTGTAAACTGAGAGAGTTGATATTCTATTCTTACCAAAAGAAAGGGCTCCTCAATCCTCTTCTGTCTGAGAATGGTAATTTATACTTATGTGTAGCATCATACTTTGAATAATTGTTTCATGCAAAATCATCTATCTATGATTAGTTATATTTAGTTGTATAACAACAATGAAAATTCCCCTTTTGTAAAGAGAATATGGTTTTGCTCATCCTTTCCTCATTTAAATGGAACTCCAGGTTTCACTAGAGGCAATAGTGTACAGGTTGAAGGTATGGGCTCTGGGATCAGAGAATTGTGGTTTCAAAACCAAGCCTTGTTATGTACTAGCTATGTGACCTGAAGAGCATTATTATTTAACCTCTTGCCAATTTTCTTACCTCTCAGTAGGAATAAAACAGAATCTACCTTCTGGAGTCAATGTGAAAATTTAATGAAATAATAATTCATCATTTACTGTAGTATATGTTGCATGCTAGGGGTCTAAGTTAGTTGTTACTATTCACAACTCCTACCCTTCTTTGTGTAATCAGTTTTACCTTGTAGTACTTAAAAATTATCTTTCTTGGCTGTTTGCTATTATTTCCTGAGTATTGTGGGACTTCTTACTTCCTGCCAAGAGGGCCAGCCTCACTTTCTCTGTGTGGGTTATCCTTAGCTTGGTGGCTGAAACTTCCTGCCCCTTTTATGAGGTGCCATTTTCAGAGTCAAGTTCAAGGGCCTGTAAGGCACTCCTGTGGCGAGGAGTTAGGCAAGATGACATTGATGGCACTGTGCTGCTTGAATTGACTTGCTCTGAAAGCCGTTCCTAATCCTGGATGCTGCCCCTGACTGTTGCGCTTGTCTTGGTGTTAACCACTGTGGGGTGTGACCTCTAGAGAATCCTCAGTCTCTGAAAAACTTCCTTGCTGGAATCTTTCTCAAACTGGAGGGGCACTGTGTACTTGTCATTTGCAGTTTGGCTTCTTGTTACTTGTTTAGCTTGATTGGAGTGCATTTTAGAGTCTGGCTTTTTTTTTTTTAAGGAATCTCTCCCTTTCACCTAACATTTAAAGATAATCAGACAGGACAAACAGACCAACAAAACAGTCAATATGTAACATTTTTAACAGATTCTTTCCAGAAAATAAAGGCTATTAAGGATCATAAACAATGTACTAACCCTTTTGAGAAGAATTCTTTGGGGGAGATTTTAAACTAAACTAGGTCTGAGGGAAATGGCAACCCACTCCAGTATTCTTGCCAGGAGAGCCCCGTGGATGGAGGAGCCTGGAGGGCTGCAGTTCATGGGGTCACACAGAGTTGGACACGACTGAAGCGACTCGGCAGCAAGCAGCAGCAGGTCTTGTGGCAGTTTATCAGATGAAGAGCAAAAATAGCTCACCCAGGATACAGCTCTTAATTAGATATACAATAGAGTTAATGGAATTTGTCATTGTTCAAGCAGTTTTGAACATCCACCATTTATGTAGCATTGTGGCAGTTGCTGAGAACTGTTCTAGAATAAAACAGAATTTGAGTTTCCAAAAACTTACAGTGATGGGAGAAAAAGCTATAGTTGGAGACGGAGAACATTTTGTATGGGCAGCAAGCCAGTATGTGGAGCTTTAGTTTTGCATTATTTCTGTTTGTTATACAGAGCAAGCAGGATTCTACTTGTCTTCACTCCTTCTTTAGGCTGTGAGGATACTAATGAATCAGCAAAACTTGGCTCGTTATTTTAGTAATTTTTTTTTTTTTGCTGTATCTACAATTTATATTTTGGGAGTCAAATCCTCTTTGCTTAGGTAGAAAGCTGCTATTCTTAAGTGTATCAAAAGATGAACCAATTGGATTCTTAACTGAGTATAATTCAACTTGGAATAACACATTTTGAAGGAGAGTCCTTGAAAAAAGGAATATGAAAAGGTCTGAAAAGTTCTGAACAAGACCTGGGTAGAGAAAATTTGGCCATAGGGCATAGGGGTAAGATTGATAGCAAGATTCTTCTAATCCTAGTATCTTTTTTACATGCAGAGGCAGCCTTATTACAGGAAATTACAATGATAATGATAACAGAGTTGTGTTATATAACACTAGCTCCACAGAATGTTCTTACTGTTTTTATAAAAGAAAAATTACGCTTCTCGGTTTGAGTTCATTGTTTTAGTATGCACTTTTGTATAGTCCTGTGTATAATGATTTTCCAATGTAACGGTTCAAAAGCAGTTACTGAATTTGATGCATGTGAAACATAGCCTGATACTAATCCTGAAAAGCATTTCAGCCTAGGAGAATCCTTCTCTACGTGGAAAGCTAGTTTACTTGAAAATGTTCTCTAGGTGAGCACTGGGTTTCCAAGTGATGGAGAGGCACAGAGTTATCTCAGTTTAATTGGAACCTGGCGTTTCTCCCCAACCCCTTTTATGTAATTATAGTTTGTTTTAAGGAGAGTAATAACACAAAGAAAGAGTAAAGAATAAGATTAAGACTTAAAAACTTGAGTTCAAAATCTATCTCGGTGCTTAAAAATGGGGTGATTTTGGAAAAGCTACTTGCTATCTGTGCTGGTTTAATTGCAAAGTGTTTCTAATTGTTTGCTCTCCACTCTGTCCACGTGCCTCTGTGTCTCCTCTCAGTAAGCGGTGATGTCTATTTCCTCAGCCCTTGACTCTGATTTGGTCTTTTAATTTCTTTGGGCAACATAATGAAGTGGCCAGAGAATGAATGGCTGTGTGGCCCATTGGCGCTCAGACTTCCTGCCACATGTAGAGAAATTACATGGACAGAGGTCCCCATCTAATGACTTGCTACCCTCCAGAACCAAGTTCTCCCAAGCTCAGCTACCATGACAACAAATGCTTGAGAAAGGTCAGCAGGGATGAGAGAATATCTCAGCTGAACGCTGCCTCCAAAATCAACTTATGGAATCATGAAATATAAATGACTATTGTCTTAAACTAAATTGATTTAGTAAATCTCTGAGATTCACTTAACCTATTGGTAAAATGGAGATGGTTACATCTGTCTCAAACAGTTGTTATGAGGGCTGTATAAGATGAGAGATGTTATAAATAGGCCTATCACCACAGCTGACACATAGCATGTGTCTAATTAATGTCAATTCTTCTTTCACCCTTTTTATCAGCTCCACTTTCCTTTTCACCCCTTCCTTTCCTACAGCTTTCTCCCTTAGATCAAAAAGGCATATAGTCAACACTGTTAATAATTCAGTTGTCATATAGATGGCTAAGGCGCTATGAATATGCAATTAAAGTGATGGATGCTCAGCTCACATTAAAATAACCGGTATGGTGAGTACAACAGAACACATCTTGATTAAGCAGTTTGATCCATGTGCTTTCTCAGTGGCTGCAGATCAAATACTGGGAGGGTCTGCATGAGGCTAACTGACAGGCTCTATGTGAATTAAAGAAGGACAATATTGGAAGGGCTGGTTTCACCAAATTCCACCCATTCATATTTGGTATCAGTGGATTAGTTAATTATTGAAATGTGTTTTACAGCACAGCTTTTATTGATTCACAAAGTATTATATACATTTGAGCTAAGTTGGATGTATTTTGAAAGCGAATGAACACTGTTTGATTTAATCAACAGAAAAATAAATTGACAACCTAATATGTTAGAGATTAGGCTAGAGATTCAGTATAGCTATATAAGTTGTCCCTATAGAGCTTAACTGTGTTCTGTTCCTAAATCACATTCCAAATAGAGGTCTTCTCATCCCAAGGGACTCTTGTATTAATCTTTTTCTTGTAAGGAAATGCTGAAGTTCATTGATTCAACACTGACTGAGTCTGGTTGTTTATCTGTTATAAACATATAACCAAAATTGAATGTAACAAGTACAACTTTCTTGAGACTGAATTCAACAGTGAGATGAATAAGGCCTCAAGGGGCTGATAATATGTATTGTTCAATGACTTCATTATGCTGATATCCACTATTAAATAAATTAATCTACCCTCATTGCTGATTGCCTGTTGTTTGGAATTTTGTCAGATGCCCCGAATCTTTGGTTTATTTTCTTTCTTTTCCTTTTTTTTGTAGTCATCCATTGACTTATTCAAAAATTTATCAAAAACATGTGCCTTTGTTGTGCCGGAAACATGGTCTTTGCTCTACCAGTGAACTGAGGCAGACACATAAAACAGATGACCAGAACAATAGAAAGAAACCTTCAGCTGGAACTTTTATAGGGGACCATGGAATGGGAACAAGGAATCAAGGTGTCTTTCCCCTGGGACAACTTGTTTTGATCTGAGTCAGACTCTCTCCCACTGGAGAAAGTTTATCATCACCCCAGGAAACTAACCCTACAGCCAGTTCTTTTCTTGTTTCTATATCCTTGTTCTGAACTTTTCTTTCTTTTTTCTTTTCATTTATTTTTATTAGTTGGAGGCTAATTACTTTACAATATTGTAGTGGGTTTTGTCATACATTGACATGAATCAGCCATGGAGTTACATGTATTCCCCATCCCGATCCCCCCTCCCACCTCCCTCTCCACCCGATTCCTCTGGGTCTTCCCAGTGCACCAGCCCCGAGCACTTGTCTCATGAGTCCTGAACTTTTCTGACTTGCAGCACTCTACCTGGGTTCCTGAATATACCATTTCTGTCCCCCCGAGGCTGTTATGAAATACTCGGCCAGACTTAGGAAGAAGACACATACATATACAGCCATACAATGTGTTACATTGATTTTATAAGAAATTCTCTCAGTTATATTTCTCTTTAGTTGTGGGTGATATTTCTGGAAAAGTGATCTTTGTGAGTAATACCAGTATTTGTATTTAGGAAGTGCTTATTGCCATGAATTTAGGAAGTTAGTAGTTATATTAGTCTGCTCTGGCTGGCATTACAAATTACCACAGACTGGGTGGCTTAAACAACAGAAATTTATTTTCTTACCTCCTGGAAGCTAGAGGTTAGAGATCACAGGATGAGCAGGGTGGGTTTCTGAGGCTCCCCATCCTGGCTTGTGTATGGCCAGCTTCTCCCTGCGTCTTCACCTGGCCTTCCTCGGTGTGTCTGTGTGTCCTAAACTCCTTTTCTTACAAGGACACCAGTCATATTGGATTAGGGCTTACTCTAATGACCTCACTCTAATGTAATTCCTTCTTTAAGACTCAGTTTCCATATACAGCCACATTCTCAGATGTGAGGCTTTGGAACTTCAACATATGAATTTTGTTGTTCAGTTGTTCAGTCGTGTCCTACTGTTTGGATTGGATGGACTGCAGCATGCCAAGCTCCCTGTCCCAGAGCTTGCTCAAACTCATGTCCCTTGAGTCAGGGATGCCATGCAACCGTCTCATCCTCTGTCACCTCCTTCTCCTCCTGCCTTCAATCTCTTATAGCATCAGGGTCTTTTCTAATGAGTCAGCTCTTCTCATCAGGTGTCCGAGTATTGGAGCTTCAGCTTATGAATTTTAGGGAAACACAATTCAGCTGATGGTTAAGTTTGCATAGTTTGCATCTTGTAGCTTGCATCAAAATATTCATTAAAATCTGAACACTTATAAGCAACAAATGTTTCCACTTTATTTTTAGTATAGCTAATAAAATATATTCAACTACTTTAAAGAAAAGGGGCCTTTGTTTCATGGCACTTGGTATGTGTTTATATATAAGCTCAGTTGGCTCAGGTGTGAAGGAGAGAGGAGCCTGAAGTTTTAGACAAGCCAGAAATGGTGTGAAAACCTTCATTTTGCTCTGAGCTTCTACATATTCATTTCCTTGCTCTAGTAATAAAATTATGGCATATGATTTGAAAATTATTACCTAAATAATTCTTTTTTGAATTGGCAATTAGCCACCTTCTTCTTTATGTACTGTCAGGACATTTTTTCTTTCTTTTTTCTTTGCTTTGTGAGCTCTCAGTTTGACTTCTATTCTAGCAGTGCATCTGTTGACTAGCGGTATTTTTCTTTGCCTGTGTTGTGTTGTATTGTATGTGTGTGTGTTGAGAGAGAGAAGGAAAATAGTGCCTGAACAGGAGGGAGGAAGAAAGCACATTTGCTTTGGATTAACATATGTCATCTCTTGTTATCCATCTGGAAATTCAGAGAGATAATTATCTAAGGGAAGGAAAGGGATTACTCATTGAATTTATACATAAGATAAAGAATATTTATGTCCAACTCTGTTAACTTTCAAAATTGTACTAACACTACTAGCATTTGGAAAAATCTAGCAAAGCTTCCGTCAGAGGCAATGCTCATACACGTAATTAAGATGAAGCGTGATAAGTGCTTTGGTAGGGCAATAATAGAGTTTACAGAAACACAAAGAAAGGTCATTTAGCCTGAAGAATAAGCAGAAGGTGGTGTTTGGTTGACTTACTAACAATAGCCTTTAATCTGCTCAATGTTTTCAGCATCAGGAATTTGAACAGAGCACTTCTGAGCAGCTGTGCTTCATGTGGCATCAGATGAGGTGATGGGTTGATGGGATGTCTAAGTGATCTTATTCACATGCTGGAAATGGGTGTTCCCCACAGCTGGGAGCCCAGGGTGTGTGGGCTGTCAGCCAAAAACCTCAGTTTTCCATGTGGTCCTGTCCACACACCTACTTGTGCTTCCTCACAGCATGGTGACTGGGTTTTCAAAGGAAGTGTTATAAGACTGTAGAGCTGAAACATGTGGACCTTTAAAGACCTTGCAAGAGAAGTTATACAATATCACTTCTAACAGTACTTTATAGTTCAAAACAGATCATAGGACCCATCCATTTTCAAAGAGGCAGGAAATAGACTCCACTTACTGATGGGAAAATAAGTTCATATTGTAAAGCAGGGTGTTGAATGGGAGATTTTTCTGTGACCCTCTTTGGAAATATGATCTCCCACACTGGTCTACATCTCTTGGCATTTTGCCTGTTTTTGTTTTGCCCTGAATTTGGAAGGCAACTAACACTTTCCTCTTGATAATGACTTTTCACACCATGAAGTCGTGAAGAAAATGATCTTTTCTTTTATCTTCTCTTTCAACCCTTCCGTCCAGGAATATTTGTTTAAGTCCTATTTCACAACTTAAATTAGTTCTTTTCTATATTTGGAAAATGGATAATATCTTAATATCTTTTAAATCAACATCTTACATAGGATACTTGACTCTCGATAGGAATTGGTAAGTGTTAAGCAAATACTAAAGGATGCCGCCCCTCTCTAGTTTGTAACTATGTACCAGTCGATGCATCTCACTGTTGGTTGTGAGGTCCTGAAATGAATGATGTTGTTGGAGTTGGGGACCTGATTCTGGCACTTCGTCTCTGATCACTACTCTATATTACCTTGAGCAAATCATGCATCTTTGGGACTCAGTTTTCTCTTGTATAAAGCGAGTACTTTGGATTTGATTATCAAAGACCTATTCAAACCTTAAAAGTACATTTATTTTCAGAAAAATGTGGTGAATGTTAAAATTTTTTGATGACTACTTAAAGAGAGCTTTCTTAGTAATTCAACTTGGAAAGAAGTTGTGCATTTCTTATGTCTGTTTAAGTAAAGTGACACAGATATTCAAATATTCTTTTTATTCCCATTAAGATTTAGAAGCCAGCTATTTCCAGCTAATGTTTAATTACCTTGAGACTGTGGTTCATTTAAGTTTTTACTATTATGTGTGAAACACATAGCTTTTTCCAACTAAAAGTCAGAAACCTTACTTTTATTTTCAAGCTGAATTTGAGTTTAGTCAAGTAATATTTCTAATGGCATATACAGGTGACAAAAATTCTTAGAGCTTATAGATCAATGCTACAGAAAGACATTCATGTGAATGTTGTACTACTTGATTATTCCAGCCATTTCCTTCTGTCCTCATCCATGAATTTATTGTGTGCCAGCATTTAATAGTCATGGCATGATTTATTTCTTACAGCAGCTCTATTAGGTGGGTGACATTATTATTTCCATTTTACAGGTGAGGAAGCAGATGCATATTAAGAGTTACCAAGCTGCCCAAGGTCACATATCTTAACCTGAGAAACCTGTATGCAGGTCAGGAAGCAATAGTTAGATCTGGACATGGAACAACAGACTTGTTCCAAATCGGGAAAGGAGTATGTCAAGGCTGTATATTGTCACCCTGTTTGTTTAACTTATGTGCAGAGTACATTATGAGAAATGCTGGGCTGGAAGAAGCCCAAGCTGGAATTAAGATTGCCGGGAGAAATATCAATAACCTCAGATATGCAGATGACACCACCCTTATGGCAGAAAGTGAAGAGGAAGTAAAAAGCCTCTTGATGAAAGTGAAAGAGGAGAGTGAAAAAGTTGGCTTAAAACTCAACATTCAGAAAACTAAGATCATGGCATCTGGTCCCATCACTTCATGGCAAATAGATGGGGAAACAATGGAAACAGTGAGAGACTTTACATTTTTGGTCTCCAAAATCACTGCAGATGGTGACTGCAGCCATGAAATTAAAAGATGCTTGCTTCTTGGAAGAAAAGCTGTGACCAACCTAGACAGCATATTAAAAAGCAGAGACATTACCTTGTCAACAAAGATCTGTCTAGTAAAAGCTATAGTAGTCAAAGTAGTCATGTCTGGATGTGAGAGTTAGACTATAAAGAAAGCTGAGTGCAGAAGAATTGATGATTTTGAACTGTGGTGTTGGAGAAGACTCTTGAGAGTCCCTTGGACTGCAAGGAGATCCAACCAGGTCATCCTAAAGGAGATCAGTCCTGAATATTCATTGGAAGAACTGATGCTGAAGCTGAAACTCCAATACTTTGGCTACCTGATGTGAAAAACTGACTCATTTGAAGACCCTGATGCTGGGAAAGACTAAAGGTGGGAGGAGAATGGGATGACAGAGGATGAAATAGTTGAATGGCATCACCAACTCAATGGATATGAGTTTGAGTAAGCTCCGGGAGTTGACAATGGACAGCGAGGTCTGGGTTGCTGGTCTATGGGGTCGCAAAGAGTTGGACACGACTGAGTGGCTGAGCTGTCTGACTGACATACGTTAACACTCAATAGAGCTGGAATCGAATCCAGAGTTTATGATTTAAGAGGCTCTTAACTCCTGTGGCATGTATTTCTTTCTAATCTTGGAATCACAATTTTTTTTTCTGAATTCTATCTATAAATTCAATACTGTAGTTGCAGGAATGAGGCCCTAACACTGGGGCACTGAGTCTAATGCATCCTGGAAGTGCTAAGCCATTTGTATAATGAATCCCAGACTGAGTGATGAGACAGATCTCATGAGGTTTGGAGACTTAACGGGCTTCATCTCCAAGACGTTTAAGAACTTTCCCTCGTGCATCTGTCATCCTTTCATAGTTCTGTTAAAACATCATCATTCTACTTTTACTCTTATCCACTGCCTGGCCAGAGCGTTTCTTGCATTTCAGTTTTTAATACTCCATGTTGCTCCAAAGGAGGAGGATGATAAAACTGTCTTATAAAAAATCATCCAGGAACAGACTATTAAAATAGTGCAAATTGCATAGGACTGCAAATATGCTTTATCTTGAGAATTTATCTGGAACATTTGCTTAACTGGAACAATTTTGCATATTCACTTCCATCTGCCAATGAAATATTCCCTCGGATAAAACTATTCCTTGTTCTGAATATTCAATGTTAACTTTTTTTTCTTGGCCCTTTAATAGATTCACATGTTTATTGCAAGCACAAATCAGGCAGTTTTACCTACTGCAAATATTACATATGTGTATAATCTTTTGTTTAATACATTTCTGAGTTATCCTGCCATTTATTAATGTACATTGAAACTACATATGGTAATGCATTTGAAAACAGTTTCCAAAACATTGTAACCAATATACTTAATAGTTTTGTGGACTC
This sequence comes from Muntiacus reevesi, assembly GCF_963930625.1. Classification (NCBI taxonomy): domain Eukaryota; kingdom Metazoa; phylum Chordata; class Mammalia; order Artiodactyla; family Cervidae; genus Muntiacus; species Muntiacus reevesi. Next base: position 41,449,720 of record NC_089270.1, on the reverse strand, counting down.
GTTTGTTGGCTTACTGTCTCATAATGTAGGAGCTAATGTAACATACTTTTAGGCAGCTGTTGATTGCAATCTTCTATTAGATGGGCTTAGTCAAAAGTGAAAGTGAAGCTGCTTAGTTGTGTCCGACTCTTTGCGACCCTATGGACTGTAGCCTGCAGGCTTCTCCATCTGTGGGATTTTCCAGGCAAGAGTACTGGAGTGGGTTGCCATAGATTGAGGTTTTAGTTTTTAAAAGGACACTTTTAGTTTATATTTGTGACATCAAGTTACATTTTGTCTTAGGTTTAGTAAAGATGTAATGAGCACAAGTAAGATATTACATGTGAAGTTACCTTCACAACTTTCTGACCATCTTTATATCTTTCAGCTTCTTCCTACCCCCTGGTCCTGAAACAAGAGCTGCTCTTTTCAGGTTTTCTGAAACTCGGATCCTAGTGAGGAGAAAGAGGTCCAGATTCTGCTTGCAGTTCTCTGATATGATCCACTTGCTATACTCTTGATTTGGTTCTCTTTTTACATATCTCTGCATGACTTTCACCTGCCCCTGAGCTAAGGACTCTTGGATTTTACTTTCTGCTGGATTAATGCTGGGCTGTCGGCTCACGTGATCGGCTTTGGTTGATGCCTGACGCTGTCTTTGGCTCTACTTTTTGCTTCCCTTTGGCTCTTGTGGTTTTTTCCAAGACCGCCTCTGCCTTACCCAGAATCTTAGAACTTGCATGACCATCTGAAATACTGCTGCATCTAGAAAAGACATAGACAGGCTCTGTGTCTGGTGCTAACACCACGAAGGAGGCCAGGACACAGTGTCCGTCCCAGGAAACTGGTTTACCTGCTGCAGTAAGGGGAGTGGAAATATATAGATTTTTTTTTTTTTATGTGATAAGTGTAGTACAAGTCTGTGTGTACAATTTCATGAGAACACAGGAGAAGGCCGAGAAGTCAAGCCTCACAGTTAGATATTTGGAAGATTTGTCACTTGAGGCTTGATGATGTGAATGCAGTAACTTTGTGCAGCATGTGTAAAAGAGCAAAGCTGTTTTTATTTTAAGGTAAATTATGAAGTACAGAAATAACACTGAGGTAATAAAGACACACAAGCATTTGGATATTGCCAGAATGTAATATTCAATGGAAAATGGCAAAAATGACACCGTGGAAGGCAGAGGTCAGATCAGAAAAACTGTGCTGTATGTGAAGAGCGTGGTCTTATCCCGAACTGATAGAGAACCAGTGATTACAATCCTTTGCTGTTTCATCTAGTTATAGATCAAGTGGCATCTATTTACTCTTCTCCTAGAAGGAGCACTTTAATTTGATTTTGAAATCCTCACCACTTGCTCATTTCTTGTCCATGGGATGGAGTTATGTTAGGTCCATTTCAAGTTCCAGCACATTAAACAGACCAGACTGGTAAGAACATCCTATTTATCTAACCGCAACTGGTCCTTTCTTCAGGTAATATTTGTGTAGTAGCTGTTACTACAATATGTATATGTGTAGGATGTGGAACAGGGATGAATGAGCTGGAAGAGAAGCTCTTATGGGGTAACCAAAACTCCCTAATACCTGGTTGGTGAGATGGTTCCATGGCTCTAAACAAGTGAGGCCCTTCCTCCTTTTTTCCTACTTTTTTTCAGCTTGTAGGTTTGTTTCATTTCAGGTGGATAAACATAGATAGACCATCAAATTGTGTATTTTTTTTTTTTGCCCTAACACTATTCACTGTGTAGTGTATAGCATTGTATCACTGTAGATTCTTCCAATATTCTGCCAATATTGGAATTATATGCCTTCCTTAATAGTTATTTTCCTAAGAATTTAGATCCAGGATGTCTAAATAAATCCCCGTTGAAGTATGACTCCTGTAACTTCAAGATAGTAATCTAACATTAATAGTAGCAATTTACTGTTTGCAAATGAGTTTAACCATACAAGAAGTTCTTTGATTTGCATTTCAATTTTGTAAGCTATGTATTATAAGATGTTTCATTTTACATATAAAAAAAAATTGACGTTATCTGGGAGTGAAGGCCCTCATTCAAACAACAGCTTGAGAGATGAGAAGACTTCAGAGACTGGCATATTTCTCTATGTCATATTGTCTCTCAGTCATTCTAACAGTAAGTTTGGAAGATGAGTCTGAAACATATGCACTGCCTCCCTTTGCTAGTAAGGTCCCCGAAGTGCAAGATAAAACAAAATCGTGGCTGGAGTTGAAGCAAGAGATGAGTACAAGTCTTCTAACTTCTTATGAACTGTCAACTTTATCCATGATTTCTTTTTGCATAAACATATAGCTAGTTTCTTGACACTCATAACACTGATTGGTTTTATTACTGCTGGATTGTTTCTGATCTTTCATCTAAATGCAGGGACACATTAGAAATGCCACTTGTGTTGTGTTATCAAGTAGGGTATGAATAAGAATTTTTTAACCACAGAAGGAAAATGATAGCTATGTATCAGACTCAGATTCTATATACCCAAACTGTATTCTAGCTGCAAAGTGCTTGTGATGAGCATCCAAAATGTATGTATGGCATGTGTAATGGTAGCAATTTGACAAATAATTCACATATAAAAATCTGAAATATACTTAAATTGACATGGTTTTGGAACTATAATTACAAGCAGAAGTCTCCCTGGCTCTTGGTTCACCTTGGGGGTCATGATTTTATCTTTTCAACCTTCTCTCAAGAGAGTATTAACTCTGACTGGGTTTTCTTACTGCTTCCCTGTTGATCTCTGGTGTGTCTAGAGTATGTCAGGAAAATGTTTTAACTCCATCCTATTTCTGCTTGGCTGGAAAAAGCTTTTAATCTCTAGAAAGCTCACATTTTGTAAATGTGGGTTGTAAAAGTAGTTCCTTTAAGAGAAAAAATGTCATTGCTTTCTAAATATGAAAAAAAATTATATGGCTTAGATACATTTGTCAGTTTTATATCAACACACCCATCTCTGGAGAGTGCTTATTATTGCATGAATCTGGTGTCTTATCCCTGGTTCAATGTGCAGGCTCAATAAATAGATATCAGAATGTTGTGTACAATCATATTAAATGTTATCTTTTTTAAAAAAACCAAGTGTAAGTTCTAAATATTTGAGGTTTCCAAAAATTATATTAACATTTATGATGATGATGTTGGAAGATAAAATATAATGGGAACGCTTATAGTTAAATATGATATAATCTTTGGAGAATACATGCTTGATATCATATAAAGAGTAATTCTACCTTTCCTGTTTTTGTTGTTGTTGTTAGATACTATGTGGTACTGATCTTGATTCATTTAAAAAGTATGTTTATATTATAGTTCCATAGTTAGAAAATCTATTATTATTATTGTATACAGGAATGTTTCAAATGGAAAGTGGCTCTAGTTGGATTGAATTTGAATCTTTGTGAGGAGTCATTTGGTTTTCCCACTGGGTGATGGGCTTTTCTTCTCTTTAATTATGCAATCTCAATTAATAGTGAGAGACATAGAATCCCAGAATGTTAGAACTGGCAGAGACCTTAGCAACTGTCTAATCTCTTACCATAGCTCACGTTAAAAGTATGTTCTATGTTGTAACCAAAACTCCTCTGCCTGCTCCACACAGATGTAAGCATGCATGTACACAAAACTGGAAAAAGAGTATTATGAAAGAATATTTATGCTTTGTGTGGTATACCTTAGCTTTTCAATTAATTTAATAAGAAAAAGAAAACTGATCTCAACCCATCAAACTGATCTAACCACCAGGACCAGCTATATATTTTGCAAGTCCAAAAGCAACTATGGTTCTCCTTGGTCAAAATATTATTTAAAATTTTAAAGATTTCAAGATGGCATTAGCAGATCATTAATCCAAGCTTGGGGCCCCCTGAGCATGAAGTCCTGAGAGGCAGCACAGGCTTTACACAAGTGACACCACCTCTGCTCAGCCCTTCTGGATGGATTGTGGCCAGCGGATTTAAACACTCTAGCAACTCTCTCATTTTACAGAAATGGAGACTGAGTTTCATTAAAGGTGAATCACTTCAGATAAAAATATGATGAAATGCAACAGAAAGGCAATTTTCTGACTTCTATTCCAGTGTTATTACCACTAATCTCATTAGTTTACTCTAGAGGCAGGATAATAGATTTATACATCTCCTGGCTTCTTGTAAACTATTTCCTCCTGTGATCCCAACTCTTTTTAGAATTCAATTTTATTTCAGATGTTGTTGAAAATGTTCTTAATATCACTTAGTCTGTTTTCATGTCTTGGTAAAAGTGGGCAATGATTTTCTTTCTCTCGTCTTCTTCTTCTTTTTTTTTTTTTTTTTTCACTTTGAGGCTTTCTGAACCACCAACTACTATTATATAGTATTGTAGTTGCTTGGAGGTAATGAAAGGAAAGACCAGACGTAAGTTTCAAGATCTGGGTCAAGGAAGAAAGTCATAAAAAGCAGGAACCTGTAATCCCCTACAGAAACTGAGGAGCGATATGGAGGAGTGAAATAGAGGAGTTATATTTAGAGAAGGAGGGAAGCAATTATTCCCTTGAGCCTAGAGGGATAGATGACAGGACAGCTGTGTGTGCTGAATATTACTTCTAAGTGGGTGGAGAAGAAATGTGTCCATTGTTTTTATTTCTACACAGAAATGGCAACCAAGATCATCATGTGGTAAGGATGGTGTGGAGGAGGTCAGGCAAAATAGAAAGAAGGCTTAGAAAAGTTGCCTGCTGAGGCTGGAAGCCTGGTTCTTCATATAAGGGTCTGCAACCTGAAGAGTTAAATAATGTATTCAAAGTCAAGTATCTGTATATCCAACTAAATTTGATAAAACGTATTAGTGAATTATAACAATGAATAGAATGTAAAATTATTAATAATTACATTTCATTGATTATTAAGCTGAATCCAGATGGTTTTAAAATAAAAGTGAATTTGAGCCTACTCACTGGAAAAGATTCTGATGCTGGGAAAGATTGAAGACCAAAGGAGAAGGGGGCGACAGAGGAGGAAATGGTTAGATAGCATCACCGACTCAATGGACATGAATTTGAGCAAACTTCTGAAGATAGTGGAGGACAGGGGAACTTGGTCTGTTGCAGTCTATGGCATCGCAGAGAGTCAGACATGTCTTAGTGACTAAACAACAACAACAAGACAAACTGGTCCAGCTGAAATAGGGTCCTTGATCTGAACCAGTAACAATTGTTTGTGTGTGTGCATTTGTCAGTGAAGTTGATCAAACTATTTTTTATTTAGACATTGTCTTTCAATTGGTGATTAATTTGTCAATATAAATTAAAATTTTTTTAGTTCATCTTTATTTTTTAACTAGAGAAGTCAAAGGTGGTGAAAATGGAGAATAACTGCAGCAGGCAAGTGAATAAAATAAAAGAAGATCCATCAAAATGTCAGTTTATGTTGTTTCTTTATTGAACCTGTAGTGTTTGACCGTGTACAGTCAAACCATGAGGGAGTACCACTTGAAAAATGTGAATGAATATTAAACATTCTTTTTCAGATATAATATTTTATATTTATCAGATATTTTCAGATATAATACTGTGTTACAAAAGCTTTCATTTACTAATATAAAAACTTTGAAAAAGGCACCAGATTTGAAAGTTTTAAAGTGTTTTCATCCATATTCTAAGTTTTTTCCTTTCACTCCAAGTTAGTTCTCTTACTCTTTTATTTACTTTTTCTTTAAGTACTTGTGTTCCAGCTTTAGTCAGGGCCTCATTCATTCAGAACTTGATGAAAACCTAAGTCCTTTCACCCACTGTGGTGCTGCCAGGCTTTGTGATAGATATTATTAAATCAACACATACAGTACTTCTCTTTAAGTTGCTGACACTGGAGAATTTGGGATCCCTTTTGCAGAAACATTTAACTGTGTGCTCTTAGCACGTGTATCTAAAAAACTGTGCTTAGCTGAACCTGAAAGAGAAACTGTTCTTTGTTTGTCTCTCCCTCAGGATCAAGCAAAGATCAAAAGTTAGCATACTTCAGGAAGGCCTTGTATTCATTTCGAAGCCCTTTTCATATCAGCTTTTAGTATAAAACAGTTATGTGATGATTGAAGGCTCTTAGAAACTTTTTATTGGACTTTTCAAATGTCAAATGCCCAGGCACACAGTAGGTATAAAATGTCTTTTTCAACAATCAGAGCAAAAATAAAAATAAAAAAAATTGAAAGTTTCCTTCTGATAGCCCTACTGAGACTTTAAGAGAGCAATTAAAAATAATTTCTACCTATAATTTGCATATCAATATGCAATATTCATGAAAACCATGAAATATTCACTCTATTTACTTTTTAATTAAATTCTGATCACTATGATAATTTGTTTCAATAATTTTTGAAATAGCAATCCCTTAAAAAAGTCAATGGTGAACAATGTTTAAAATCTACATAACTGCCTTCAATCTCTTGCATAGTTTCTCAGTTTACTTAATCTGAAAAGTAATCCAAGGAATCACAATGCCTTAATTAAAATTTGGATGATTCAAAATTTCTAAAATATTATTTTTTCAATGTGGTTATTGTTGTTTGTAATATGACAAAATTTGTTACTTTCAAAAAAGCCCTTTGAGTGAAACATAGTTTAATATGTTTCATTTTGATGAGATTTCTAAGAGCCTTTAAAATGTTGGAATTTATTGTAAATTTCTAAGGGAGGGTGCATGGGGAATACAGCAGTTTCCATGTTTGTTTGACTAGCTTTGAGAAAAAACACCTCAGGGGACAATTCTATAGAACATGTTTTGGCAAAAACTGCTATAGAGGGTGTTTGAGTTTCTGTTTATACATCCAAGGACATAATCATGGTGTATATAAAAGTTGTCAAATTTTTGTTAGGTTATGAGAAAAAATGTGTTGTCAAGGTGAAGCAGTCTCATGTGAAATAAATGGAATAGAAAATATTTATAAATTTAAAATAAAAGCAGCATCTATGCCCAAAGTTTTCTGTTAGCTTATGAGCTTATGTTTTAACAGACTGTCTTTGAACAAAATTCTTTTGTATGTTTTTTACTTAATATGGAGAATGAAAGTGGAAATCATGGGCATCTTAGCTCTAAGAAAATCTTAAGTGACTCAGGAAGATGAATGACTTTGGGGAAGCGTTGTGCTCTAGAATTCTATGTGTTGAATGACATGGCCTCTGTGTCACTGGGTTGTAGATGCTCTTAAAAAGATATGGATATCCTAAGCTAGACTGAGATTATATCAAATCATTTTTCCATAGAGGGAAGAGAAGATAGAAGACTTCCAGCATGGTGATGATTGATAATATTATACAAAGTAAAAATTTTTAATCATAACTCACTCTTTTGGAGTGGCTTGCTACTGTACTAAAGTGCTTTATGTAGGTCATTTTGTATAATCCTCAAAAAAATAAAGTTAGTATACTATTCCCACTTTTAGACAAGAAAATTGAGGCCTGGAGAAGGTTTAGATTATTTTACCCACATCTCACAGCTATAAATGAATGAGCCAGGGAACAAAAATCGTCTGACATCCAAGCCTGTGTTTCTAAACACTAGCTGTTTGCCTTCTGTGTTATTGGTTGTACCATCAGTAATAAAGTTTCCAGTAACAAAGCATGTTATCAGAAGATCTGTTCTTTAGGAAATAGGGGCACCTCTGTGGCTACAGGTATACCAAATTTCTTGGACATTTTCTAACTTTTTGTTTACTAGTTACTGTTTGAACAGGGAATTTCTTTCTGTTCTCTTCCTTGATATGCCCCTGTAATTTATATTTGTAACTAAGGTTTTGAGAGGTAAGAGATGAAGTCAGGTAAGGAAGTAGAAGTTTATGTTTGTTAAGAAGAAAGTGAAGTTGTTTTTGAAATAGAACTGAGAAAGAAGTGGAAAAAATTAAGCAAATTTTCATAACATTGAGGACTTGCAAAAGAGCCCAATGAAATAAATGTTGCAATGTGGATGTAGTATGTGATTTGGGGGTTCAGAATGGAGGAGGCACATGTATATCTGTGGCTGATTCATGTTTATGAATGGCAGAAACTATCACAACATTGTAAAATAATTATCTTCCAATTAAAATAAATTAATGAAATTAGAAAAAAACAAATTAAGTCAAAAACGGCATGGGTGGTCATGTGTAGTTGAATACATCCATGCAGATGGTGGCAGAATAAGCTTGCATTTGCTTCAGGAGTGGCTCCGAGGACCAATCAGTTCTTATGCTGTTGGAGACACGAAGCAATAGAGTTAATGGAGGTGTCACTGCAGCTGCGATCAGATCAGTTACTGCAGGTGGTTCCTAATGGGTTTGGAGCTCAGCATTCCTTGCTAATTTCTCATTTCCATTCCTGCTGTCATAGTTCAGGCCCTTATTACCTTTTGTCTGGACTACCAGCTGGTCTGACTACCTTTGGTCTCACATTTCTCAAATTCGCCCTACAGAGTTTAAGGTTCTTGAAGCTGCTTTTTTATCATGTCACTCTCCTGATCAAAAGTCTCCAGTGGGTTTCCATCACCTACTGAATGAAGAGCAGACTTTGTAGCCTGGCATCTAATAGTTTCCTGAACTGGCTGTAACATACCTGCCCTGCCTTTTCCCCTGATTAACTTACCCATATCCTTCATCTGTGCCTACTAACAGCTGCCTGTAGCCCAGGTTTCCTCATGCCATCCCCTTGCTTTTGCTTCTCTGTCAGCTAAAATCCTTTCTCCTCTTTTTTTCCTATCAGCATTCTACATAGGCACTATTTATTTTTGTCTTTGAACTACTTTGCTGAGGTGTGATTGACATGTAAATGCTGTATGTATTTAATGCATACAATTTGGCGAGTCTGGGGTTATGTACATACCAGTGAAACCATCACCACCATCAAGGCTGTGGACATCCATGATCTCCCAAAGTTTCTTCCTGCCCTCCTTATCATCATCATCATCATCATTATTTTGGCAAGTGTATGATATGAATATTTAACATAAGATCTACCTTTTAACAAATTTTAAGCACATATTAGGGTTCTCTGGTTGCTCAGTGGTTAAAGAATCCATCCGCAATGCAGGAGACACAGATGCAGGTTCGATCCCTGGAAGATCCCCTGGGAGAGGTAATGACAACCCACTCCAATGTTCTTGCCTGGAGAATCCTAAGGACAGAGGAACCTGGTGGGCTACAAGCCATAGGGTTGCACAGTTGGTCATGACTGAAATGGCTGAACACACACACACAAGCCCATGTTATTGTCAGCTCTAGGTAGTATGCTGTATCGCAGATCTCCAGAATTTACTTAACTTGTGTAGGGGAAACTTTTTGCCCTTTGGCCATTACCTCCTCGTTTCCCCCTTCCTCCAGGTCCTGCAAACCACCATTCTACTCTCTTTCTATGAGTTTGGTTATTTGGATTCTATATGTAAGTGAGATAACACAGTATTTGCCTTGCTGTGGCTGGCTTACTTCAGTTAGCTTATTGTCCTCCAGGTCCATCCATGTCACAAATGGAGTTTCCTTTTTGTGCAGGCTGAATGATATGCCCTTGTATCTATAGGCCACATTTTCTTTACCTGTTTCGTGCACCAGTGGACATTTAGATTGCTTCACATGTGCATTCTTTAATGCCATTGTAATGTCTCTTACTTCATAAAACTCTAATCATCTCAGCTAGGAGGAACTTTTTTTTTGAAGTAGGAAACGGCAACCCGCTCTAGCATTCTTGCTTGGAAAATTCCATGGACAGAGGAGCCTGACAGCTTCTGTCCATGGGGTCACAGAGAGTCGGATGTGACTGAGTGACCCAGCACACATGCACACGGTTGATTTACAATTCTGTGTTAGTTTCTGCTGCAGAGCACGTGAGTCAGTCATACACAGAAATGCACCCGCTCCTGTTTAGGTTCTGTTTCCATATAGGTCATGACAGAGTATTGAATAGTTTCCTGTGCTACACAATAGCTTCTTATCAGTTACTACTTTGTGTATTTTATATATGTCAGTCCCAGTCTCCCAATTTAACCTTCCCCCCACCTTTCCCCTTTGATAACCATATTTGTTTTCTATATCTGTAACTCAATTTCTATTTTGTAAATTGGCTCACGTATACCACTCTTTTAAGATTACACATATAAGCAAAATCACATGATATTTGTCTTTCTGTCAGACTTACTTCACTTAGTATAGCAATCTCTAGGTCATTCCATGTCATTGAAAATGGCACTGTTTCATTCATTTTTATGGATGAGTAGGATTCCATTGTAAATGAGGAACTTTTCATCCTCTGAACTTTACAAGTGGATTTATGATCTCTTTGCATGAAGCTAACACATTTTTCTTTAGATTATAGCTAGAGTACATCTTTATTACTGGATTTTTGAGGTTATTAAGTGTAGAGGTTGCATTTTAATTATCTCTATACCCCACAGTGACGATCCCAAGTCCATAACATAGGAAATACTTAAAAAAATATTTGTGGCACTCAGGTGAGCTGACTCCCACCATTCTTGAGAATATTATCCACAAAATCTTAACTCCCCAAAAGCTGGTGGTTGTAATATTTCTTTTGCTCTATTTTCTCTTCTAGCAGCCTCAATTTCTTTCTTGTAAAATCATCACAATTGGAATGAAAATCTTAATTTACACAATTATTTATTGGTGATCTTTGTAAGAACAGAGACTCAATATGCCTAGGTCATCATGTATAACTAGTATAATATTTGGAACAGGGAAGTCATATAATAAATATTAATTGAATGAATGAACAAGTCTCCTAATGTAATCTGTTTTCCAAAACACCTGAATAATAGTTATTCATTCCAAGATATTTGTTGGGTACTGTATTTGCTACATGGAATACATTGCTAGGAATATGGCAACAAAAATTAATTGGGAATACCTTCATGTCCAAATGTGAAAGCTTTATTCAATCTAGTCAACCAGCAAAATAAATTTAGTGAGCCACTTTAGCTTTAATGATGCCAGAAATTGGTCCATAAATGAATCAGGAAATCTCCCAACGTCTGATCTACCATCTTGGTAAACAAATATGATCTACCTTACTTGTAAGGGCTATTCAACACCTTTAAGTTTAACTTGATTTGTCCAGTAGAAGTAACCATTTCTTCTTTGTAATAGGTTTAACCTTATCTGAATATTGTCACTGGACATGTACCCACAGTGTAAGACTCAATTGATAATACAGAGTGTGCAAACTTCAAATGCTTGATAGCACCCCCATATCTGAATGATCTGTCTTGGCTCCTGCCAAAAGTGCAGTTCAGTTCAGTTCAGTGGCTCAGTTGTGTCCAACTCTTTGCAACCCCATGGACTGCAGCACACAGTTAAGATCCTTAATATTCGAGTGAGTTGCTCTAAGAATTATGTCATCCATAAATTCTGATTCTAAGCCTTACACCTGTATCAGGTTAGATCTGTATATACTGGCCTACATCCTGTTGAACAACATTATAAAACTCTATCCTTGGGTTTTACTGCAGTCATCTGGGAAATGGTCCCAGGTAGTAGATCTCCATATTTTTAATGAAACAGCAATTAAGGATATCATATACAAATTTATTCAGTATTTCTTATATGAGGATCCATGTATTCATGTATTTTTTTTTCAGAATTTAGGGTTAAAATTAACTTTGTCTACTGATATGTTTATTTTTTTAATTGTAAAATAAATTTTTTTGGCTGCACCATGCAGCATTTGGGATCTTAGCTCCCCAACCAGGGATTGAATCTATTGCTCCTGCAGAGGAAGTTCAAAGTCTTAACCACTGGACCACCAGGCAAGTCCCAGTGATAAACTTCTTTTCAGTAGTTAATGAAAAATTTGCAACTCATCATCATATACATATGTGTGTGTGTGTGTGTGTGTGTGTGTGTGTATGCTATTCAGAAACTTCAAAGGTAAGTCTTTTGCCTGGGTTCTTTTATCTTGATTTTTATTCTATGATTCCTTTCCTTTCCCTCTTTCTTCCCAATTACTGCCTGACTCATTTTTTTCTGTGCTTTTGAAAATAGTTTTATTGTATTGGTTACTTGCACTGTGGTTTGAATCAATTATTTTTTGATATAGTTGGAGGAATAAATAAATAACACCTAATAAATAATAGACTTGTCTTTAGGCATCCATATTCTCTTTTACAAACATTCATTGCAGGAGTTAACTGGAAATGCAACTAAATATTACTCTGATTAATTAGTGTTCATTAAGTTCCCTTGGTGTACTTTATAGAACCCGGGAAGCTTCTGGTGTCTGCCCTAGCACAGCTTGAAGATACTTTTAGGGACACAGCATTTAATTTTTCTTGTATTTTAATGAGTGTCATATATACAGATTAATTATTTTCATTCAACATTCCATATTGTTCCTTTTGCTTCGAAATGAAAATTGTAAATGCTTAAATAAATTAATTGAAAAGTTTTTACCATCACTGTAACTCATATAATATTTTCATGTCCTCAACTGAAATGCAATTTTCTAATGCTTGACACAGGTAATACTGCTTAATGTATCACAGCTGAGTTCACTTTTAGCTTCTTCAAACTAGGGAAGAAAAGAACAAAACTCTCTTTCACTATTCACTTACATGAGTACAAAAAATATGGAAATGTCCAACCTACTCATGATCTAGAAAATAACCCTAGACTTATTGGCACATCTGTTCACATTACCATTAGTGGAACATACACTTCTCTAGAAACATAACTATCAATCTCATCTGATATTGGAGCAAAATTTTCCTACTGATAGAAACGAGTATTTGAACATACAGACATGGTTAGTCATGGGCAAAAACTTGACCCGTGGATTGTGCCAGTGACTCCTTTTTTGGGGACTGGGCTCTCAAAAAAGTTATCATCCCTAATTTTTTTTAAAGGTATAATCCTTGAGTTGTGTTTCCTAGATAGTATTTAGGAAAAGACTAAATACTAAATATTTTATTAAAAAAATAGTCTTTAGTACTACCTACAAAACGCTTTTCCTACAATGTGCTCTGTGAGAGTTGGGATTGGGAGCTACTGATCAAATACATAGGGAAAATAAAATGTATCACAGCTACATTTTCTTAGAGAGTCATAACTTCTATTAGTATCAAGGCTTCACGAACTCTTGCAGAAAATAAATGTTAAATCTAGCATTTTTCTAAAAGAAAGATTTCCTTCTCAGAACAAGCCAATCATTAATACCTTGAGAAATTCTTCTAGTTGCTATTGTTCCATGTTCACTTTGATTAGGAATGCTTTAGGGTTTTTTTTTTTTTTTTTTTTTTTTTAACCACTCGGAGCTTATTCATGACCTCTTTATTTCTTACAAAATCATGGAGCATTGAAAGGTCCTCAGAAGCTACTGTAGCTCAGTGGTTTTCAAACTGTGGCATTCATGATAACAACCTAAGGAAGATCTGTAAAAACAAGGATTGCTGGCTTCATTTCTGGAGTTGGGTTCAATAGGTCTGAGTTAGGAGGTTAAGTATTTGCATTCTAACAAGTTCCTAGGTGATTCTGGTGCTGCTGGCATGGCATGACACTTGAAAACCTGTGATATAGGGCTGTCATGTGGTCTACCCTGTCTCCCCTCCACTTCCAGTGTCTGAAACTTTCATAGATTTTTTAATCTCAATTTCCTCAAGTATCCTTAATTGTCTAGGACACATTACTTATCCCCAAACCATTAGGCTTGAATATGTGAACCAGGTGGTCACTCATTAGTTCTGGAGTTATTTCTGGAAAGAGTAACAGCTTGTTTTCAATGACCTCTACCGCCTCTGGGTGCCTTTGTTTTTTAGCTATCTATCCATCTGGATGTTCATTCATTACTTTTTGAATAAATGCTTACTGAGTACATACTATATTTTGGGCACTCTTCTAGGTGCTGGACATTAGTGGAAAACAAAACATACACAGGTTCCTACTCCCGTGAACACTTACGTAGAAGGGGAAACAATTTAAGAGGGAGATAAGTGAGAACAAAGAAACAGAAATAGGACATAGTAATGCTACAGAGAACGTCTGTGAGGCGCTGACCAGTGCTGTGGTCAGAAGCTGGCTTCTCTGAGGAGGGAGCATCTGAAGCGAATCCTCAGTGGCCAGTCGTGTTTTTGAGATTATTCTCCTTTGGATTTGACCGCCTAAGGTGTGGATTGTTAGTTCACTGTCAGCCTCACTCTTCTTTGGATTTGTATGCTGTGTGACTCTCCTCTCACAACTTTGCTGCTTTGCTTGTGGCTTTGGATAGAGGTTCTTCTAGCCCAGAGACCTATAATCCAGAAACTTCATTACTCCTGGCCGTGCCTCCCTTATCAACTCCCCACTATGCATCAGTTCTTTGACCCATCATCAAGCGTAAGATATCTGCTGCTTCACCAACTCCATTTTTGAACAGCTCCAGGAAAGGAATGCTGTACATTTTGAAGCTTGCCTTTTCATCTCTGAAATGTTCTTTGTGCAAAATCTCTTCTTCAGTTGTGTTGACTCTTTGTGACCCCACAGGCTATAGCCCGCCAGGCTCCTTTGTCCATGGGATTCTCTAGGCAAGAATACTGGAGTGGGTTGTCATTTCCTCCTCTGGGGGATCTTCCCCACCCAGGGATCAACCCCACGTCTCTGAAGTCCCCTGCATTGGGCAGGTGGGTTCTTTACCACTAGCACCAACTGGGAAGCTCTGAAATGTTCTTAAAGGAAACTTTAAAAAATATAATGAGCCAAATTTAATTTCCCTGTCATTTCCCTTCCTAATTGTAGCCATTAGCCGTTATATGGATCTAATCTAACCTCTCTGCACGGGACAACTCTTTGGATAATTGACCATAGTCATCATATCCTCCACTTCTCTGGCGAGTTTTTTTTTTTCTTAGGTCAAACTTCCACATTGCCTTTGAATCAGTCATTCCTCACTGGATATGACTTCGAGTCTCTTCTCTTTCTTTCATTCTCTCCTTCATATGTCCTTTACTTTGTTTTTAACCTATCATCCAGATTTGATTTGAATAACAGAGAGCAAAAAACTGTTGCCTTTTCTTGATCTAATTACTATTCATCTACGATGCAGCCTAAATGCACAGATGCTTTTTATTTCTTTAATTTTGAATATGAATCTCATTTTTAAAACTCAAATTGAGTTTGACTAACCTCTTCTTCCCTAATTATGCTTTCCTGCACATTTGCTGCAGTGAAATCATGCCCCCTCCATCACTACACTTAACATAGCACTCACTTTATGTCAGGCACTTTTCTAATGCATTAACTTATTTAATTCTTAAACAACCCTATGAAATGGAAACTGTAATTAACTCCATTTTATAGGTAGTGAAAGCAAGTCACAGTGAGGTCAAATGACTTGCGAGTCACAGTGAGGTCAAATGACTTGCCAAAAGTTACACAGCTATTTACAAGTGATGGTACCAGAATCTGAACCCCAATAGCCCTGCTCTAGTGTTTGTACTCTGAAATACTATCTTACGATGCTCTTAATCCTGTTGCAATTGAATACAAAACTTTTTATTATCCTTGTGAAATTTCATATTGTAAGATTTACTCCAATCTCTTCAGCCTGTCAAGATTCTTTTGTGTCCTAGCTGTGCCGTCCAATGCATTCAATGTACCTAACAGGTTCATGTCTTTCATAAATACAAAAATAAATCCATTAAAGTAATCTATCTCTCCATCAATCATTGATCTTTTTATTTTTATTTTTATTTATTTATTTTTTTTTTTAATTTTTATTTTTTTAAAATATTATTTTATTAGTTGGAGGCCAATCACTTTACAACATTTCAGTGGGTTTTGTCATACATTGACATGAATCAGCCATATAGTTACACGTATTCCCCATCCCGATCCCCCCTCCCACCTCCCTCCCCACCCGACTCCTCAGGGTCCTCCCAGTGCACCAGGCCCGAGCACCTGACTCATGTATCCCACCTGGGCTGGTGGTCCGTTTCACCATAGATAATATACATGCTGTTCTTTCAAAACATCCCACCCTCACGTTCTCCCCCAGAGTTCAAAAGTCTGTTCTGTACTTCTGTGTCTCTTTTTCTGTTTTGCATATAGGGTTATCGCCACCATCTTTCTAAATTCCGTATATATGTGTTAGTATACTGTATTGGTCTTTATCTTTCTGACTTACTTCACTCTGTATAATGGGCTCCAGTTTCATCCATCTCATTAGAACTGATTCAAATGAATTCTTTTTAACGGCTGAGTAATATTCCATGGTGTATATGTACCACAGCTTCCTTATCCATTCATCTGCTGATGGGCATCTGGGTTGCTTCCATGTCCTGGCTATTATAAACAGTGCTGCAATGAACATTGGGGTGCACGTGTCTCTTTCAGATCTGGATTCCTCAGTGTGTATGCCTAGAAGTGGTATTGCTGGGTCATATGGCAGTTCTATTTCCAGTTTTTTAAGAAATCTCCACACTGTTTTCCATAGTGGCTGTACTAGTTTGCATTCCCACCAACAGTGTAAGAGGGTTCCCTTTTCTCCACACCCTCTCCAGCATTTATTGCTTGTAGACTTTTGGATAGCAGCCATCCTGACTGGCGTGTAATGGTACCTCATTGTGGTTTTGATTTGCATTTCTCTGATGATGAGTGATGTTGAGCATCTTTTCATGTGTTTGTTAGCCATCTGTTCATTGATCTTTTTAGAAGTGAAGTATCATCCATATTTATTTACAGGTTCTGAGAGCCTTCAGCTGATGAGAATTTTACTGCATCTCAAGTTAAATACATGCTGTCTGTGGCTTCCCTCCCTATCTTTATTTCACATTCTAATGAAGAATTTTGACCCATGATGACTGGTAGAAGGTACTCTGGATCTCTTAAAAGGAAACAAAGATCATGTACTGAGATGGTTATTAAAAGGCAAGTTGTATGAACTCCAAGTTTCCTTGCGGGGCCCTCCCCTAGCTGGGGCAGTGGATGAGCATGTGTGTGCATGTGTGCACATGTGGGCTTGCATGCATGAGGCTGCAAGGTAGCCCGCTTGATTGTGGGAGAAGGAAATGGCAACCCACCACAGTATTCTTGCCTAGAGAATCCTGTGGACAGCGGAGCCTGGTGGGCTGCCATCTATGGGGTCGCACAGAGTTGGACACGACTGAAACGACTTAGCATGCAGCATGCAAATTTCCTTTAGGCAATGATCTTGGAAACAGAAGGTAAAACTTTCATATGTATAAGTCGCTTCAGTTGTGTCTGACTCTTTGTAACCCTATGGACTGTAGCCCGCCAGGCAAGAATACTGGAGTGGGTTACCATGTTCTTCTCCAGGGGATCTTCCTGACCCAGTGATCAAACCAGCATCTCATAAGTCTCCTGCATTGGTAGGCAGGTTCTTTATCACTGGCGCCACCTGTCTAGTCCCCAGGTAAAGCTCTGCAGACAGTTAAGGCTGGTAGAAGCCCTTTGATGATATGAAGGACATCATAAACTTCTTTACGTTTTGGAAGAATTTGGCCAACAATTGTGTAGAAGGTGTCTGGAACAAATGATAGAGTCATACTGTGAATCCAAGGAGTTAGAAGAAAATGGAAAAGCTATTGCTGGTGTAGGATGCTGGGATTGTAACTTCTGCCCTAAGGACTCTGCCATAATCACCTCAAAAGGTGCTGATCAAGTTAGAAAGAAATGCATGTACCACACTGAAAGAGATATGCCTACGCCTCATAATATGTAACATTGGATAGCATTAGCCAAAACAGGTGGTCAATAACTGTCATTTACTTTAACTGTCACCTGAGTCAAGTATTAATATGCCTCCAATTTTGGATTTCCATAGGGACAAAATGGCAGTTAGGTAGTCTTTTAAACTATTATAGTGATAATAGGTGACAACAAGTATAGGAACAATTATTTGTCCTGTTTATTATATCCGCTAGAGAAGGGCTTCTCAATAGCACCACTATTAACATTCGAAAGAAAGTGAAAATGAAGTCACTCAGTCGTGTCCTACTCTTTGTGACCCTGTGGACTGTAGCCTACCAGGCTCCTCCGTCTATGGGATTTTCCAGGCAAGAGTACTGAAGTGGGTTGCCATTTCCTTCTCCAATTGACATTTGGAGCTGGACAATTCTTTGTTGTGGGAGGTTTCTCTGATATTGTAGGATGTTTAGCAGAATATCAGCCTGGCTTCTACTCACTAGAATCCATAAGCACCCTCTCACTTGTGATAACCCAAAGCATGTCCAGACACTGTCCCCTGGGGGTCAAAATTACTCCTGTTGAGAACCACCGGGCTAGAACATCAAACATAACAGACACTCGGATATTTACTGAAAGAGTAAAAAAATTCAATGAAAGAAATGTTTCCTGCTGTCCACATTGTTATTAGTTCTTTCTTGTCTAATGCATTAATAATCAAGGGGCAAGGGCTGTTAGATACTACTCCAAACCAAGAGGAACATGCATTTGAGTTTGAATCCTACACAAGCCAGCGGAAACTGCTCTCCAATCCAGTGAACCCTTGGATTAATCACTTGCCAAGCTTTCTTCCTGAAGGTTGACTAAAACGCCACCATTTGCAACTCACTCTTTTACTCAATTTTCCTTTCCCTGAAGAGTTTCAGAAACAAAACAAAAAACAAAACAAAATTCTTCCTGAGTACCCCAGGAAGATTTCCTTAATCAATTATTATTAACAAGAGTGAGATCATTCATTTGCTATTTTCTCCTACACAATTAGATGTCAACAATTGGGGGGCCCTTGGACCTTTGAAAGTTTTAGATGTCACAATGGAAAGAGGAGAAATTGAAGAAGGCAAACTTAGCCAGCCACTTGAAGTTTCAAGTTTCAAGACCACTTGAAATTTCCAAGCAGTCTCACCAGTGTGATTTGTTTATTAAATAAGTATGCACAGTCTGTGGGACACAAAGAAAACATTAAATACCCAGATATTCAGATCATGATACATAGAAACTTGTTTTCTTTTCTAATTACTAATCTCATGGTCATCATTTAATACTTAAACACTTTAAATACTTAAATAGTAGTTAATTTGAAGACTGCATTTTCCATCTTGTATTTCCACAACTGTCAGTCTCTGAAAAGCGAGTGCTAAAACCTCCAGATTTAATTGTCACAAGAATTATCAGCCAAGCCACAGTCTTTGAGCATAAGCTGCTAAGATACTTTCTTCAGAACAGACTTTGGAATCTGTTATTCAAGTCCTCACTTGAATTGATTTCAGCTTATTATTCATTAAAATACATTTGTTAAAATATATTTATGCATGCCCTGAAATCTAAATCATGGATAATTTTGTGCTGTATTGACTGATTAAAATAATGAGTTTGAATCTTCTACTTAGAGGTTGTCATTCTTGTCTTTTAAGCAGAGTTACAGTAATCATACCTACGTGAGAGAGGGCGTGTTTCTCTTAACCAATACAATTATCAAACACTACAAAGGGCAATGGGGCTTCCCAGGTGGTGCTAATGGTGAAGAATCTGCCTGCCAATGCAGGAGACTTAAGAGGTGAGGGTTTGATCCCTGGGTTGGTAAGATCCCCTGGAAGAGGGCATGTCAATTCACTCCAGTGTTCCTGTCTGGAGAATCCCATGGACAGAGGAGCCTGCCAGGCTTTAGTCCATAGGGTCGCCAAGAGTCAGACATGACTGAAATGACTTAGCATGCATGCACACAGGAATATTTCTCACAAGAAAAATTTCTCATGGAACAAACTGAGATATTTACCATAGTAGATGGTTACTTTGAAGCCATCCCTGGGATAGTATATTCAGTTCAATTCAGTGTTCACTTATTACATCTCTATTGATACTGTGGAGAGAAAAGTCAGTTACTTACTGGGCAAGAGAGTAAATTTCCTTGCCAGATATTTAAATACTATGGGATTTTCCTTTGTATGTTCACTCACTCAGACCTTGACAAAACAAAAGGGAATTATGATAATATTAGGAAAGATTTCACAATCAGAGTAATCTATACCCCTATGGCCTCTTGAAGATATGGACCTCATTAGTTTTTGCTATCACATTTCTAGAAATCTTTTATTTGTGTGAGAGAACTTTCTAAATGAATGATCTAGAGCTCAAAATGTCCATAACTCCAGTAACTTCATTAACCAACATAACTGTTTCCTTTGACAACCTAGATTTGTTTCATGAGAAGAAAGGGAAACTTATAACTTCTTCATTATTTGTTTCTGGACTTCCATTAGTGTCTATCAGTTTTTGCTCATTATTTATGTCTCAAAGCAAGGCTATGAATCATCCACAAGAATCTGATGGATCATGGTTATGTTTATCTTGGGAGTCTCAGAATTTGCTTTGGCAAGGAGAACATATCCTACAGCTTTCTGAGGAGGGGTAACACATCACAGTGTTCAAAATTCTGACCACCGTGTTGCGGATTGCTACACACCCATTTCTTCACTTCCCTTACATGTCCCATCTTCCTGTACTCTTTCTATCCCAGACAAGACAGACTTTGCTGATAAAACCAGACAAAGAAGAGCTTTTACAGCTCCATTTTCTTTTTGTTGGATATTTTTTTTTTCTTGGCAGAAAGGAAAAGTATTTTGGAAATGTGATAAGTGACATGTATGTTAGAAAGCATGGACTATCTCTGCCTTGGAGAGTCTATAAAATTCTTCAAGGTAAAGACTATTGTAATTTTAATATTATCTGATGTTTCTAGATATTTGTCGAATAGTAGATATAAACTCACAAAAGAAAGCATCCTTTATGATGAATAACAGACGTGGTTCAGAGAGTTCTATCACCTAGAGCGTGACTCCTATCATTGTGATTTCTAAAAGAAATTCTATCAGCTATGTTACCTCAAACTTCCATGGATTTTCCTTACACGCTCAGGGGACAAATAACTTCCCAGGCAGAGAGAAAAGATGACTCATGTTGTTGGCTTTTTTCCTCTCTTTTTACACTTTCTTCCAGTTTCTTCTCAGGTACATAATAAATATTATTAACTACTTCTTAAAGTCAAGAAATCAGGAGAAGGTATTTGGTTGAACATAATTGTATTTGGGGCATGTGCCTATCATTGGCTCCTGCCTATTGAGCCAATATGAGTTGAACCAATGTGATCAACGTTTGCAGTCGGTATGCTCCTCCCTCTTGGGAAATGACTCAATGGGAGATATCCATTTATGGTCATAGGAACAGAAGGAAAAACCAGCACACTTACACTTTCTTGTCTGAAGAAACTTTTATACTGGTATCATTTTACTTACAAGTCCCTATCTTCACTTTTAATAGGACGGAGAATAGTTAAAGCTGTTTTCAGTTTGGCCAGAATTGTGTTTGGAAACACAACTGCTTGAGGACAAAGGGTGTGTGCAACTTGGAATGTATGCTTAGTGGGAGAAAAAAACAAACTAGATCTACAATGCAGTTAGAATGAACTCTCCAGCAAATGCAACCCAAGAGGAAGCATTTCCCCATGAGTTTCATGACACATGTCAATGTGAAGCCCATGCAATGGTTAAGATTGTTTTCTATATTTCCAGTAAATGAATGTCAAACCTGAAGCCTTTTTTTATTGTAAAAATAGGCTCTGTGGTATTAAATAAATCATGCATAGATCCTGACATTCATCCACGGCCTAAGAGCTTGTTGTGAAGGAGGTGAGCTTGTTTTCGGTACCTGAACCTTAGCTTTCATGTTATGTGCATACATTTTCACAAGTACAAGCCAAGGTAAATATCATTTCATTGTAACGTTTTAAAATTCCTCAGCATAATGACTAGCTACGACATGAATAAGTATGCAGAAAAAAAAAGCCTTCAACAAACCTATCCTCATGCTTCATTTACATTATTCCCAGAGCACAAATAGTAAGATATTAAAACCGGCTAAGACTGTCAAATGGGATTCACTCACCTGACAGCTCTGTCACTTTAAATTGCTCTGTTGTTTATGCCAGGGTTGCAGTCTGAGCCCTGTTACTTGTTAATTGCTTAGTCAATGCAATTGTATCACAACAAATATATTAGAATTTTAAGACAAGAACTGTCTCTGGCTGAGATATGAAATTACTATGATGGATTGAAGGTGATTATTATCATTAAATGTGACCAGCACAAAATAAAAATTCTGGTTTTGAATTCCTCTGCAGTAAGGACAATAAAATTCTATTTGGAGCCTTCTGAAAAAGGAATTAAATGTCATGTGAGCAGCTGACCATCAAATCACATCAAATGAAATATTTATGGAGCAATTAAGAGGTGCAGAGCACTTTAAATACTGGTTGTTAAAAACCGAAAGCACTGAACTCACATATAATTTGTGAATATCTGTGTGTGTCTGTGTCGTCAGATTTGGTGAAAATTTACTCGAGCTTTGGCATTGGATTGATGACACTGAAGGATTCTTCAGACCCTGGCATCCTTGTTTTTCACTTTGCTTTGTAATCATCCTTGTTTTTCATTTTGAATTCAACTTTTGCCATATATAAACCCTTTTACTGCTCTGTATTTATCTTATATTGTCTCCTTTCATTTAGAATAAAATTCCAGTAAAATCATAGTTTTTCAGTAGCAGAGCTGGAGATCTTCCTGACCCAGGGATCAAATTTGCATCTCTTATGTCTCCTGCATTGACAGGTGGGTTCTTTACTATCAGTGCCACCTGGGAAACAGAAAGATCAGGAGTGTGTAGTGTTGGTAGCTCAGTCATGTCTGACTCTTTGCAACCCCATCGACTGTAGCCCACCAGGTTCCCCTGTCCATGGAATTCTCCAGGCAAGAATACTGTAGTGGGTTGTCATTCTCTTCTCCAAGAGATCTTCCCAAGCCAGGGACTGAACCCAGGTCTTCTGCATTGGCTTCCCTGGAGGGTCAGTTGATAAAGAAAGAGTACTAGATCATGTCTAAAACTGAAGTTATACTTTGCACACATTCTCTTCTTTGCATTCTCTCCAAACCTCTTCCTCTTCTTAAATTGTTATGATTCTTGCAAACATTCCTCATTAGATTATTGACCCTGACCTGAATCTCATCATCTTTCATTTCTCTCTCTCTCTTACCTGTGCAGTTCATCACCAGATCTGTTTTGTTCAACTGTGTGCATTGTTATTTAGTTCAGGCCTTCCCATCATCTCTTCTTCTCTGGATTAGTTTCTTGATCTTCTTCAAATTTTACCTCCAACTTAGATTCCATGTTGTAAAATAAAAAGAAATTTCGTAGTCCTGTTACAACTCCAAAATTTATTTCTGAATTAGATGTGAGTGGAATTCTCTCAGTCATGTCCAACTTTTTGTGACCCCATTAACTATAACCCACCAGGCTTCTGTGTCCCTGGAATTTTCCAAGCCAGAATACTAGAATGGGTAGCCATTCCCTTCTTCAAGGGATCGACTTAACCTAGAGATTGAACTCAAGTCTCCTGCATTGCAGACAGATTCTTTACCATCTGAGGCACCAAAGAAGTCCATATTACATGTCTGACCATATTACTCACCTTGCTTTAATTTACCATGGATTCCTACTAATGACGGGGTCAAATCAAAATTTATCTTAAAATAGCATGTTCATCTTCCTGTCAGACCATTCCAGCCCTATTTTGCATTTTATTCTTTTCCCATCACCCTAATTTGTCCTGTGTTATAAAAACATTCATCTATTTATGGTTTCTCAATGTAGTCATGGAATTCTATGGCATACCTTAAGTTTATGTCTTCTGTCTTCCTTCTTGTATGATTATCCATTCATTTTCCTGAGCTATAGTTAATTGTTTCATCCATTTCACCTAGAAGATCTCTCTTTCAGCATTTATAGTAGCAGTTGATATTTTAAAGCACTTACTACATGCCAGGTATGGTTCTATGTGCCTCATTTGATCTTTATAACTAACTTATAAAGTTCAGGGTATTCTTTTGCTAAAGGACTGAGAAAATTGCAGCCCAGATGGGGTTAGTCATTGGCTCAGCATGAAGAACAGAGCTGGGAAACAGTGATCTCAGGATTTGAACCAAACTGGTTTGCAACTGGAATCTGGGATCTTAACCCCTTTATTATGTGGTCACCCAGTGGAAATGGTTTTGGAGACATATGCCTCCTTTTCTGGACTGTGAACTCTTTACTCTTTATTCAGGAACTGTTCTTTATATTTTTAATCACTGAGCCTAGGACAGTGTTGAGATTAGAGTAGATGTTTCAGTATACATGAGCTGAAGAAATGGTTAGGAGATCAACGTGGATTAACCCCGTACCTTTTGCATCACTGGAAAAACTCATCCAAATTTCTTGAAAATCATATTCTTCCTTATATGCAAAAGTAGATAGAATTTTAATATCTTTCAACATATTTCAGAGTCCTGATATGAAACATATAAAAGTACTTGAAAACATCAATAGTCATACAAATGAAAGAGAATAATGTACTTTTATGAGTAACAGTTTAATAAATTGAATCATATGTAAAATCTACTATGTGCAAGACTCTATTATTGTTATCTCTTAAAGATATAAAATGAATATAATGTAGTTATTACCCAGAAGTTGCTTAGAATGAGGAAATTATCACTTAACAATTATAAATGGCTTTTCTGATTACACAGTCTTAACAGAAAATGTGGATCACCTTAGTCAGAAGCATATTTAAAAATACATTCATTCATCCATTCATATAGTGTTGTCTGTACCCACAATGTGATAGGCAGTCTCCTAGGCCCTGTAGATATAGAAATGAAGAAGTTATACAAAGCCCTTGCTATTTGAAGGAGAAAGATAACAGACATATAAACTCATACTACAGGAAAAAAAGAAAGTAAAATGATTGAAAGTGATGGGGTAGGTGGGACAATTTCACTAAGGTTGTCTCTTCTTTGAGAAGATGGTTATTATTAACATTCTTAGGTAAGCATCACTGGAATCTATCTATAATATGATATCCTTTTAGCTTGACCATTGATCTAACAAGGGTGTAATACACATGGTCAGTGCTCTGCCAATATCCCCTCAGATCCATTTCTGCGCATGTCAACTTCATTTAAAATGCCCACCATCTATACCTTTGGACTGCTCGAAGACACTGTCGGCTCATTCTACAGGCTAGAAGCACCTGCCATTAATGTCACTTCAAGGCAGCCCTTAATCAATAACATGGGTTGAGGGGTATGCTCTATCTCTCTCACCCCTTGATCAAGATAGTTCTGAGGCATGCATTTTGTACCATTTCCCATATGTAAATTTGCAGTTTCCCACTGTGGCAGCTTCCTCTACAATGTACTTCTTACTTGCATCAAGCAGCCAAGCAATCCCTAAGCAGCAGTGTGGTGGTAGCTGCTGCGCTGGCTTGCCACGCTTCCATAGATTTGGCTGGTAAGGAGAAAATACAGTAAACCCAAATGAATTTAGAGAGTTTATCATGCAGACAACAAAGGCAAGATCAGCGTGGTGTCAGCTCCCCACAAGCTAGGGTGTCACAGGATGATTCAGAGCTAGAGGGGTCAGATCACAGACCACATGAGCAGAGTGGCAGGGTCACTGAGGAACCACCTCCAAGTTACAGCCAAGCAGGGTCTACGGTTGTACCCCAAGAGAGAGCAAAGCATTGGTTTGGCTCAGAAAGATCGTTTGGGTTTTTCTGTAAGAAGTTAGGGAAGATGTTGGGATTTTGCTCCCATGTTTCACTAGAATGAGAGAGACAGGTGAGAAACTGCTTCATAGACCTCTACAAGGGATGGTCCCTCCAGGAAGATAGGGACGTGGATGAAAGTGGTCTTGGGATATCTTATCACAAGACCTCTTATCTCATCACGTACCAGAGTGGATCATAGGATGTTCCAGTAAGACTTAGATCAAACTGCAGTTGATCCTTGACTGTATGGCCTGGCTGGAAACACCCAAAGTCACCACAGCACCATGGGGAAACCATTGTCTACAGTTTGCTACTTCTCCCCTGTGATGGTTAATTGTATGTGTCAGTTTGACCAGGCTAAGGGAGGCTGGGACAGCTCTGAAGATTTTATTTCTGGGTGTGCTTGTGATGGTGTTTCCAGGGGAGAGTAACATTTGGATTGGGAGACTGAGTAAAATGGATTGCCCTCCCCAGTGTAAGTGGGCATCATCTCAACTGTTAAGGGCTCGAGGAGAACAAAAACTGGATGGAGGGCAAATTAATTCTTTCCATTTGAGCAGAGACTTCCGTCTTCTCCTGCCCTCATGTCAATGACTTTCTACCGTGTTTTCCCTTTGGATTCAGATGAAGAGTATAAAACTGCCTGGCTGTAATTTAAAGTTGACTCCTCAATGACATTGTGACTGGCTACTTATATGACATCAGTGTTCCTGGTTTTAGGTTCTCAGGTTCCAGGGTCTTCAGAATTGAACTGGGACCTACACCACTCACTCCCTTGGTTTTCAGGCCCTCAAACTTGGGCTGAATTCCACGACTGGCTTTCCTGCTTCCCCGGTTCGCAGATGGCAGACTGTGAGACTTTTCAACCTCTATAAGTCTGTGAGCCAATTCCTATAATAAATCCTCAATCTCTGTCTCTAGGCATCTTCTCTTTCTGTAGAGAACCCTGACTAGTATACCCATCCCTGCTGCCCTCTGCAAGTTCACATCACGTCTTTACTCCTCTGCTTGCATTTCCGCACCTCCCCAATAACCTCAATGTGCTCAGTGCTTGTCTCAGATCAGGGGACCCAACCAAGACACAAGATTGCATCTACAACTGCATCTAAGAGAGCCAAGTAAGCAGAACCGTCAGAAGATTTTGTTATGGTACAGCTCTTAGCCTGAGCACAGAAGTCACAAGATTCATTTTGATTTCAGCTATAGAAAGCACATTTGTCTTAGAAAGAGTAAACAGTAAGAAAAATAACTCAATCTCACAAGATGTTTGTTTTGTGAAAGATGGAATCCTTTTTTTTCTTTTTTGAAAGAAGAGCATGACTTTTAAATGGAAACTTTTGGCATGAGGGTTTAAATATGAGTGGGTAAAGGGAGCTAGTGTCACTCTAAGAGAAAAATATAAAGCAAATATGTGCAAGTATCATTGTAGACATTTACAAAAGAGCTGTGTGTGCAAAGTTTGAATAGAACTCTTAAAATAACTATGATAAGAACAGATCTCTTTTAAAGCAGAAGATGTATAGTTTTTCCTAGCCTTGCCAACACCTGCCATGCACAGGTGGGCTTTTGGCAGTAGGGAGTTCCTGCATATAAATATTATTATTCAGATCCAAATTTAAGCACACAGATTTTACATCTCCTAAGAATTCCAGTATTTGAAGCTATGTAGTTTTTTAAAATTTATTTTTAAATTTATTTTAATTTGAGGCTAATTACTTTACAATATTGTGGTGGTTTTTGCCATTCATTCACTTGAATCAGCCACAGGTGTACATGTGTCCCCATCCTGACCCTCCCTCCCCATCCCATCCCTCAGGGTCATCCCAATGCACCAGCCCTGAGCACCCTGTCTCATGCATCCAATGTGGACTGGCGACCTATTTCACATATGATAATATACATGTTTCAGTGCTATTCTCTCAAATCACCCACCATCGCCTTCTCCCACAGAGTCCAAAAGTCTGTTCCTCACATCTGTGTCTCTTTTGCTGTCTTGCACATAGGTCATCATTACTTATGTAGTTTTGGCTTGAAGGCACCTATTCTTTGCATTTCACTACTTCTTTTTAGTATCTGTCTATACCTAGAGCAATGCTGATAGGAATAATAGCTAACATCTTATACATTTACTTTTGCAGGCACAATTTCAAGAGCTTTATGTACACCAACTCCTTTAATTCTCATACCAACCTGTGAGACATATCACTTTTCATTTTAGGAAAACTGGAGCATAGAAACTGCATTACCTGCCCAAGATCAAAGATCTAATAAGTTGTGAAGAGTGTATTTAAATCCACACAATTTGACACAGTCTTTGATCTTAAACACTACCCTTGCATTTCACCAGTTTCTTTTAAATGATATATTAAAAGTACAGTTTAAAAACTAATTTTGGTAGTTATAGAAAGTCTTTCTCTAGGGTGCTTGTAGAAAAACTTTAAATTTAAGAGCTATGTGTAAAACTCAAAAGGCAAAATAATTTAAAACA
Source organism: Muntiacus reevesi (assembly GCF_963930625.1). Classification (NCBI taxonomy): domain Eukaryota; kingdom Metazoa; phylum Chordata; class Mammalia; order Artiodactyla; family Cervidae; genus Muntiacus; species Muntiacus reevesi. The sequence goes on along the minus strand of NC_089270.1, from coordinate 41,421,690 downwards.
ACTTTATTTAATATGTTAATATTTACAGGCAGAAATATTATTTGAGAATTGAACTAAAATTTCGGACCTGACTTAGTGTTGACAATAAACTGTTGTGATGATTGAAAACAATGAAAGCTAATTTAGAAACACACCATTTTCCTGAAGATTAAAAAAGAATTAATAAAAATTAACTGTTCCTAAAGTCAAAATGTGACTATTTATTTATTTTCCTTCACACTCAGTGTTGAAACAATCACTCAGCTCAGTCGCTCAGTTGTGTCTGACTCTGGGATCCCAGGCTTCCCTGTCCATCACCAACTCCCAGAGCTTGCTCAAACTCATATCCATCAAGTCAGTGATGCCATCCAACCATCTCATCTTCTGTCATCCCCTTCTCCTCCCGCCTTCAATCTTTCCCAGCATCAAGGTCTTTTCCAATGAGTCAGTTCTTTGCATTAGGTGGCCAAATTATTGGAGCTTCAGCTTCCGCATGAGTCCTTCCAATGAATATTCAGGACTGATTTCCTTTAGGATTGAATGGTTTGATTTCCTTGCAATACCAGGGACTCACAAGAATCTTCTCCAACAACACAGTTCAAAAGCATCAGTTCTTCACCACTCAGCTTTCTTTATGGTCCAAATCTTACATCCATACATGACTACTGGAAAAAAATGTAGCTTTGACTAGATGGACATTTGTTGGCAAAGTAATGTCTCTGCTTTTTAATATGCTGTCTAGGTGGGTCATAGCTTTCCTTCCAAGGAGTAAGTGTCTTTTAATTTAATGGCTGCAGTCACCATCTGCAGTGATTTTGAAGCCCCCCCAAGAAAAGTCTCTCACTGTTTCTGTTGTTTCCCTATCTATTTGCCATGAAGTGATGGGGCCAGATGCCATGATCTCAGTTTTCTGAAAGTTGAGTTTTAAGCCAACCTTTTCACCCTCTTCTTTCACTTTCATTAAGGAGGGTTTTGGTTCTTTGCTTTCTGCCATAAGGGTGGTATCATCTGCATATCTGAGGTTGTTGGTATTTCTACCGGCAATGTTGATTCCAGCTTGTACTTCATTCAGTCTGGCATTTCACATGATGTACTCTGCATATAAATTAAATAAGCAGGCTAACAATGTACAGCCTTGACATACTTCTTTCTCAATTTGGAACCAGTCCGTTGTTAGATGTCTGCTTCTTGACTTGCATATAGATTTCTCAGGAGACAGGTAAGGTGGTCTGGTACTCCCATCTCTTTAAGAATTTTCCACAGTTTGTTGTAATCCACACAGTCAGTGAAGCAGAGGTAGACGTTTATCTGGAAATAATCACTATATAGTTCCTAATATCTGTTGGAACTATAGGTTGTTAATTATGAAATTGTTAATCAAAAATCAGCTTTTTGCCTGATTTTGCTCAGGTTAAGATTACTAATTTATATTGGTAGACCTTTTAATATAATAGCAGATTTCGGTGCATAATGCCCCTAACATCAAAATCAAAGAATGATTCTGACTCAGGTCTGGACAGGGGGTGGAAGGAGAACGTTTGGCTAGAGCTATTAAATAATACATATGTAGTTAATATACATAATAAAATAATAAAGAGAAAAAGATTAGCTAGGTGTTAGTTTGCCTGAATTCAATAACATGAACTCTGAAGCATTCTCCTTTAGAATACAGAAGGGGAATTGTAGCTGATCCTCACGGTACCAGTGTGTAAGATTTAGGGCTGAACATTAGCTTAACCAATTTCCTTGGATCTTCTTTAATACCTGTGATCCTTAGGAGTCATATTCCCTGGTAAGCAACATATTGATGGGTTGGGGCATATTGAATCAGCCATTTTCATACCAGTCAATTTATCATCAAATAGAGTAATATTAGAAGGTAGAAGCAGATGGGCTAAATCCAACTCATGATAACAGGAAGAGAAACGCCCCAGGGCTAGACCTGGACAAAAGAGCTTCAAGGTTCTGACTACTGTACTAAAAAAATTAGGTTCCCAGGTGGTGCTAGTGGTAAAGAACCCATCTGCCAGTGCAGGAGGCATAAGAGACCAGAGTTCAGTCCCTGGGTTGGGAAGATCCCCTGGAGGAGGGCATGGCAACCCACTTCAGTATGCTTGCCTGGAGAATCCCATGGACAGGGGAGCCTGCTGCGCTACAGTCCATAGGTCGAAAAGAGTTGAAGGAGGCTGAAGCAACTTAGCACACACAGCACGATACTAATAATGATAATTACAAGAGTTAACATTACTTAAATGGGATAGACATTCAATAAATGATCGGTTTGATATTCCTCTTCTGATTCAAAAACAACTGTTTTCCATTACTGTCCCTTAGCAAAGAGCCTGACAGAGCTTTGTATCAATAGTTTTTCAGCACTAAGCAATAAAAAATAAACTCCAGCTAATTTTACAAGCATAAAATTTTATTAGAGGAATATTAGAGAGCTCTTGGTATAGTTAGGAGACTGGAGATCCAGACTAAGAGCTTAAAAGTACAACTTACACTGAGCCACACTTTAGCCCCGACCTGATGATGAAACGGTTGCTGCCTTCATTGAGAGCCAGCAGCAACAGTTGGCACTTTGCCAACTTCTCAACCTTATAGCAACGGCTAATGCTGCCAAGTAGAGAGACTAGCTTCTCAGTTGAAGTTTGATATTCGTGCATGTGATCGGTAGAGTTCAGGTTCATCTTTACGCCCTAACTTCAAGGGAACCTGGAAAGTGAATGCTTATATTTTCTCACTTCTGGGAAGGAAATCTATTTCTCCTGCTATGAAGACTTATAAAGTGTAGAATTGCCTCACATAGGAAAAATGTTGAGATGATAAATGGTTAAAAAGAATGATGATTGTCTAGTCCATGACATCTTTATATAAAGCCCTTTTGAAGAGCTCTGGCCTCTGGCCTTGTCAGAAAACCAAGTTAAGTGGTCTCTAAATTTGCTCCAAGGATTCTGACTGATGGTATAATACTGTTGTTCAAATAATGGATCTCTCAGATGTACTGACATGATCTTGAATGAAAATTTCCTATACTTATTCGTGTAGTAGTGAATATCAGTAGGTCTATCAGTTCAGAGAGAAAAGTCTGGAGTTAATAATAGTATGTTTGACACTAGTACTTGATGCCAGAATGAACATGAGGGATGACCAGATGTTAAGTCTTTTCTATTAAGAAAAGAGGTGATATTTTTTGTCCAGTTCATCCATAGACCTAAATTCTCTACGTTTTTTAAAAAAACTTTCTCAAATGTCAAAGCAGAAGAATGAACATATTATGTTGACCAGTGCACTGAATTTTCTTTATAGGTGGAGTATACCTGATTTGGCAGGAAATTTCTGTGTTGTAAACTGCAAAATTTCACCCAATTTTAATCCCCAGAATTATCCAACATGGTCTCCAAATTTGTTCTCCAGGTAGAAAAAGTGATTTTTTAAAGTGATATGTTTTCATTAAATTGACATAGGGCAACTGCCCATTCGACAAAGTTTGTGCAAAATGGTAGTTGGATTAGCATTGGTGATGCTTCTGTAATTTTTCTTTTTGTCTGTGTGTCGTGCTGTGTGCTGTGTTCAGTTGCTCAGTCATTTCTGACTCTTTGTGACCCCTTGGACTGTAGCCCAGCAGGCTCTTCCGTCCATGGGATTTTTCTGGCAAGAATACTGGAGTTGCCATGCCCTCCACCAGGGGATCTTCCCAACCCAGTGACTGAACCCGAGTAATATTAAAATGCTTTTAGGATGCTTATTACAGAGACTTTCTGCTTCTCAAAAGAAATGAAGAGGCATGGCTTGGAGATTCCAAATTCTGTAATCTCCAGGGAGAGCATAAGTGTTTTCTTTAAGATGACATTAGTAGGTACACTTTAGGGTCAGCACCCCCAAAAATGGAGCTAGGATTGAATAAGCTAGGCTGTGGCAGAAATAGTTAGGTGTAAGCAGTGCTGTGTAATGATCACAATTACTGAGTAATTATCTAGAGCTCAAGTAGCCCGGACAACGGAACTTCGGTCTGACTTTGTGTGGCGCTGTTGTCACACGCAGTGTCTTAACACCCACATCAAAAGTTTGGTAGGCAGAGATGTTCATCAGAAACTTTAGAAAGTGACGCTGTTTAATAGCATCAGCATAGGAAGTAGCGGGCGCTCTGATGAGAAGGACTTTGAAGCTTCTCTGCATGTACACATGGATGTGTGCCTCTGTGCTGTGTGTCTGTATAAGAGAGAGAGGATGGGACAGACAGACAGACAGAGACAGACAGACAGAGGCAGGCAGGGAGGGAGAGAGGCAGGGAGAGAAGGGTGGGGGAATGAGAAAAAAGTGAGCGCTAAGCACTAGCAAACTTGTCTTGAAAATCTCTCTCCCACTTAGCTGGTTATGTTATCTTACCCCTTTGACTAATATTGTTATTAAAACCAAAATAAAGTGATACTTTTCAGAGAGTGTGCAATGAGAGTTAGCTGTATTCAGGCATGTGAGAGCCGTTAGAATAGTTGGGTAAATACTGGATGGTCAATAAATACTGAATCTTGAAATGCTATGTTATTACATATAGCTGCTATTATATATCTGTTCTTTTATATATTTATATATATATATATATATCTGTTCTGATTGATCAGTGCCTTTTATGGACAGGTAGGTAAAAATTCTGAATATTACATAATTATTGAAATAAATTTTATTTCATTTTTATTTCCAAGAACTAAAGCATTCCAAAAGATATTCAGAGTTGCTGCCAAAGTCAATGAATTTTTTCTAGAAATAAACCAAATGTTTTCCTCCTGACAGGCTGTGTTTCTCTTTCTCTCTTCTCACAGTCCATTTGTCCTAATACCTAGACATTCTTATTATATTTGAGCTCTTTCTGGAAAGTCCAGCAGCTGTTTCTACAAAGGTTCCCATTGCATACTGACCTCCTCTGTGAAATGCAGTTGAATTATTTATATGTGCCATGCTTCACAAAGTAGAGAGCAAGAGGGGCCACTAACATTCACTCCCCAATTGGTAGAAGTCAGTAGGAAGAAAAAAGGTAGACCAAATAAATTACTTAGTAGAATGAAAATCAATGACATCTTTTATCAAAAGCTGTTAGCTCAGGCCTCCAAGTGTCAGGAAGAAGACATCTAAAACATTTGGCCCACTCAAGTGAAGGACAAAAAAAATGCTCTTTTCAGGGGCACCAAGGCCAAGGGAACTCTAGTTAGATAAAATCAGGCATAAGATGCTGACTGGAGTTGAAGTCCTGCAATTCCTCTGATTAGTCACATGGATGAGCCCAATAAGAACTCAAGTCCTAATGACAGAGCCTTTAGTTGGGTTGTTTGCTTTTGGAGGTAATAGATAGAAAGCTGATGAAGTCTTAGAAATTAAGAACAGCACTAAAGTGATTTTGTCGATTTGTGGTGGAATTTGAAAAAAAAAATAAATCTCCTCTGAAGGATAATGGCTTCTTCCTTTCCTTTTCTCTGTAGATATTTATTTGCTTATTATGGAATAGAAACCCACAGAGTTATTTTTTTTTAAAGACCTGAAGATTCTCTATACCGCAAAAACTCAATCACAGCTAATGCCCTAAGCAAACAAAAGGTGAAAGTTTTGAGTTCCTATTCATTTCTTGAAAGATTTTGAAATACAACTTTGAAGTATTAATTACAGTCAGGTTTGATGAAACTGAAGGGCAAATCATTGTGTTGTTTCAATTTCATAAAGGATGAAGGTTTCCGTGAGAATTTAATTTTCTTTCTTCTGCAGGTTAGGTTACTATCGGTATACAGTGGATTCAGATAACATGAGTTTATTTTTTTTTCCCTTGAATGAATTTTGCAAAGTTGCCTCAGAGAATTTCCAAATTGAAGAGGAGAGATGTGAATTGGTAGTTTTTCTAGACAGTGATGCCACACACAAGGATTGTGGATGGATCAACACAAGTCTCTTGCCACTCATGGGAAATAATTCAAAAGTGCATGCTTCACCAATGGTCAGGAGCATTAACTTCATAAGAAAGGCAGCACATTATGCTTATTTCTCATCTTTTCTATTAGTTCTTTGTTACCTTGGGCAAGCCATCTGGGGAAAGGAATTTAATAATAAAAAGAGGTATGTGTTCTTCCTTTCCTAAACTGGCTGAAGGCTTGTTTCACTGCTTGAGTTACTCTAGCCACTAAAAAACAGTTCAAGCTCTGTGCTTCTGCCCAATTTACATTGTGCTTGAAACCAGAATTTAAAAGAATCTACTTACTATGCTTGCTTTAATTTTTGCTTGATATTTTGAGGGCTAAATTTATGCAATTGTACTTTAAGGCTGTAAACTTGTAAAGTTGATTTCTTAAAATATATTTCATCATATACATATTCTGTGTGTCATAATGCATTATACTGGGGTATGTGTATTCCTTTTCCTGAGTAGTGTTCTCATTTCTTCTAACGATTTAGAATTCCTTAAAATTAATTATGAAATATTTACAGTGCATTTTTACGGAGAGAGAATCCAACCTTTCTTTTGCTTCTTAAAACAGAGTATAACCTCCTCCCTCAGTTCAGTTCAGTTCAGTCGCTCAGTCGTGTCTGACTCTTTGTGACCCCATGGATTGCCGCACACCAGGCCTCCCTGTCCATCACCAACTCCCAGAGTCCACTCAAACTCATGTCCATTGAGTCGGTGATGACATCCAACCATTTCATCCTCTGTCATCCCCTTCTCCTCCTGCCCTCAATCTTTCCCAGCATCAGGGTCTTTTCAAATGAGTCAGCTCTTTGCATCAGGTGGCCAAAGAATTAGAGTTTCAGCTTCAATATCAGTCCTTCCAATGAACACTCAGGACTGATCTCCTTTAGGATGGACATTTAGGATGGACTGCAGTCCAAGGGACTCTCAAGGGTCTTCTCAAACACCACAGTTCAAAAGCATCCTCCTTACATGCTTATTAACCACTGCTTTCTTTATATTTGTTTTGGACAGTTTCATCCTTTCCAGAGTCAGTTACCAACTAATGCCTAGCTCAGTGATTGCCATGCAAGGCAATAAATAAATGATCTTTTAATACATATGTGGAAAAGAAAAAGAGCTACAGTATTATTGGCGCTTCCCAGGTGGTGCTAGTGGTCAAGAACCTGCCTGCTAATGCAGGAGACATAGAGATGAGGGCTCAAACACTGGGTCAGGAAGATCCCCTGAAGGAGGGTATGGCAACCCACCCCAGTATTCCTGCCTGGAGAATCTCATGGACAGGGGAGCCTGACGGGCTATGGTCCATAAGGTTGCAAAAAGCTGGACAAGACTGAAGCAACTTAGCACACAGTATTATTGTTAGGAATTTCATATTATTCTGATATAAATGTTAAAAGAGATCAGACTGAATGTTAAGATCAACGAAGTAACGTAGTGATGTTGTTTTATAACAAGAATACTTTTTCAGCGTATTAATCTGAATAAGGTGTAAGTTCTCTATTTTAGAAGTGACTTTAGAAGGGCTTGGTCTTTTACCTGTTACTGAATGGGACTTTTCACAGAGACACCTGTCTATATAGAGTAAAATATATTTGATATTTTTATTTTATTTTACTGTGAAAAGAACACTTAGCATGAGATATACACTTTCAACAATTTTTTGAGTGTACAGTATATTATCATTGACTACAGTGTAATGTACTGCAGATCTCTAGAGCCTGTTCATCTTTCTTACTGAAACTTTATGGACATTAATTAATAACCCCCCCCCCCATTTCCTCCCACTGTTCCCTAGATCCTGACAATCACTCTTCCCCTCTTTGATTCTATGAATTTGACTATTTTAGAAAGTTTCTTGGGCTTCCCTGGTTGCTCAAGATGGTAAATAATCCGCCTGCAATGAGGGAGACCTGGGTTCGATTTCTGGGTTGGGAAGATCTGCTGGAGAAGGGAACAGTACTCACTCCACTGTTCTTGCCTGGAGAATTCCATGTACAGAGGAGCCTGGCAGGCTACAGTCCATGGGGTCACAAAGATTCGGACACACTGATCGACTAACACTTTCATCACTTTATATTAGTGAAATTATGTGATGTTTCTTATTCTCTGGCTGGCTTGTTTCACTTAGTATAAAATCCTCAAGGTTCATTCATTTTGTTACATATTGCAAAATTTGTTCTATTGAATGTACATACCACATTTTCTTTATCCATTCTTCTGTTGATGGAAATTAAGGTAGTTTCCACATTTAGGCTACTGTTATTAGGGCTGCAATGAATATAGGATTGCTGATATCTCTTTGAGATCCTGATTTAAATTCTTTTGGATAAATAGAAGTGGAATTGCTGAGTCATATGGTTGTCCCATTTTTAATTTTGTGAGGAACCTCCATGCTGTTTTCCACAGCAGCTGCACCATTTTGCATTCCCACCAACAGTGTGCGAGTGTTCCTATTTCTGTACATCCTTGCCAACACTTTCTGTCTTTTGTTTTAATCTCTAAAATGTATAAGGCATTTCTACAATTTTATAGTAAAACAAAATAAAACAAAAAACCCCAAGCTAGTAACCTGATTAAAAAATGGGCTAAAATTTTGAATATACATATATCTCCAAAGCAAACATTCAAATGGCCAACATGTAGATGAACTCAACTTCACTAAACATCGCAGAAATTCAAATCAAAACCGCAGTGTAATATCATCTTATCAGTTAGGATGATTATTATAAAAATATTTGTATGATATTTAAGCAAACATTACAGTTTGCTTGTATACAGTTCTCAGGACTCAGTGGGGAAGAAATCAGTGGGTCAGAGAGGCAAACTGAGGGATTCTCACTTTTCCAAATTTGCTAAACTGAGAGTAAAGGAGGAGTTCCTCTAGGTACAGACCATTGTTCAATAGCCATGAGTTCTCTGACTATTTGGTCTTTTCCTTTCCAAATATGGTAGGTTCAGCACTTCTTTGATGGTCCCCAAAATGTGATAGAACAGATACATAATCTATTACCTTAATATGTCCCAGGCACTAAGTTTTATAGGGTTAGATCAGCATAAACAAACTTATGAGCATACCAAAGCAGATCAAGGATGGCCAAGTATTCTTGTTTATGCTAAGTCACTTCAGTTGTTTCCAGCTCTTTGCACCCCCTTGGACTGTAGTCTGTCAGGCTCCTCTGTCCATGGGATCCTCCAAGCGAGAATACTGGAGTGGGTTGTCATGTCCTCCTCTGGCGGATCTTCCCGACTCAGGGATCAAACCCATATCCCTTAATGCCTCCTGCTTTGGCAGGCAGGTTTTTTACCGCTAGCACCGACTGGGAAGCCCCAAGCATTCATAAAGCTCATCAATGATTTTGGAACATAAGATTGGAAGTTATTTACTCACTTAACATTTCAATATCAGCAGTGATAGTCAAACTACTCTCAACAGATTACATCAGCGAGCTTCATACCAGTAGTCTATGGGCTTAAGTACTGTGGCGAATAGCCTGATAGCCAGAGAATGTCTCATCACACAGTATGAATATTACGGGCTTATAGTAGGTCTCACATAGGCTGGGGAATATGCAGAGAACAATCAAGAAAGTTACTAAGGCAAGCAGTCAACTTGGTTGGCCTGCATTGTATTTTCATGATCTCTCATCTTCTGCCTTTTTTGTCACTTTCTGTACACCTCACATATTCTTTACCTTCTCTAATAGCATTTTATTATTGGAAACAGTTCTCATTGGTAATAGAGATATTACTATATTTCAAGTTATATATTATTAGGGCTTATTAAAATTTTTCCTTATAATAAGCTTTAATTTTTATAATTGAGGATTTAAGTGGTTTTTTTTTCTAAAATTGCAGCTAAAATTATTTTTACTTTGAAGCATTTCCTGAACTCTAAAGCAGAGGTATGAATTCCAATTATGATTTTGCAAGATTTTGAAAGTGTGACTATTAGAACACTCATTACATGCATTATGGTTATTTTTTATATTTGACATCACAACCCTAATGTAATCCCCATGAAGGTAGATGATGTATTTTATTAATTTCTGTATTTTTCTCAGTTCCTGACAGTATATGTTCAATAAATATTTACTTAATAAATAATAGATAATTAAGGACAGTTATACACAGATGACACCACCCTTATGGCAGAAAGTGAAGAAGAAATAAAAATCCTCTTGATGAAAGTGAAAGAGGAGAGTGAAAAAGTTGGCTTAAAGCTTAACATACTAAACTAAGATCATGGCATCTGGTCCCATCACCTCATGGGAAATAGATGGGGAGAGAGTGGAAACAGTGTCAGACTTTATTTTTTTGGTCTCCAAAATCACTGCAGATGGTGATTGCAGCCATGAAATTAAAAGACGCTTACTCCTTGGAAGGAAAGTTATGACCAACCTAGATAGCATATTAAAAAGCAGAGATATTACTTTGCCAACAAAGGTCTGTCTGGTCAAGGCTATGGTTTTTCCAGTGGTCATGTATGGATGTGAGAGTTGGACTGTGAAGAAAGCTGAGCACCGAAAAATTGATGCTTTTGAACTGTGGTGTTGGAGAAGACTCTTGAGAGTCCCTTGGACTACAAGGAGATCCAACCAGTCCATCCTGAAGGAGATCAGTCCTGGGTGTTAACTGGAAGGACTGATGCTGAAGCTGAAACTCCAATACTTTGGCCACCTCATGTGAAGAGTTGACTCATTGGAAAATACCCTGATGCTGGGAGGGATTGGGGGCAGGAGGAGAAGGGGACAACAGAGGATGAGATGGCTGGATGGCATCACTGACTCGATTGGCATGAGTTTGAGTAAACTCTAGGAGTTTGTGATGGATAGGGAGGCCTTGCGTGCTGCGATTCATGGGGTCACAAAGAGTCGGACACGACTGAGCAACTGAAGTGAAGTGCATGAAAATGTGGTTTCTATATTTCTCAGGTCATCATGAACAGTATCATGATCATTGCAAGCAGACAATAAATCTATGAGGAATTATTGAAATACTTTGTGAATACCTCTTTACTTTAATTGATTGAAACCTTACCTGCAATGATTGTTCCTTGTGTCTTCCATTTGTAGGCAGAGGGAGGCAATAGAAAAAGTGCTGTCCTAAGAATTGATTTTTAGCTTTGGCTGGTATTTTTATTTTTTCTTTTTTGTATTGTTTTGGGCAGTTCATTTTTATGTTTACAACCTTCAGTGTCCTCCTGTTAAAATGAATATAAGAACTGCCCTGCACTCTTTCCTGGGTGAGTTGTATTGAGAATGAAATGGGATACTCTATTTTGTAAATAAAGGAGCCCTATAAATGTAAGTGATAAATTGGAATATTGGGTCTGCAATTTTGGTCCACCAAGATTAACTTTCTCCATTCAAAATGATTTGAAAGATATATTTTTGTGGTGGTCAAAACAATTAGGAATGTAGATGAAGCTTTTTTTTTAAGGTTTGAAAGTACATTTTGTTCAATATTAACTTAAAATATTTTATGGACACACAAAAATATTTTGATAAATTTAAGAAAAAATTTTAAAAGATAAGTGTGCTAAAATATAAAAATTCTAACTCATGAAAAATTATGTGTTCTAGGGAAGTGTTATAAAAATTAGACATGTCTATGTATTTCTTCTCCAGCTAGAAGTGATAATCAGGACTTATTACATATTTTATTTTTCATTGGAAGACAAATCACATTCCTAAATTCTAGATTCATAGTTATGTTGGTTTGATTTTTTAGCAAAACATAAACACCAAACTCCAGGTTCAGCACTTCGCTGCATCAGAATGTCTGTTTCTTTAGCAACTTTTACACTTTATAGGGATTTTGAATGTTCACATTCAAAGTTATCTTCAAGTCACAAAAGCAACTCTCTATCCAGTTCAGTTCAGTTCAGTTCAGTCACTCAGTCATGTCCGACTTTTGGCAACCCCATGAATCTCAGCATGCCAGGCCTGCCTGTCCATCACCAACTCCCGGAGTTTACTCAAACTCATGTCCATTGAGTCGGTGATGCCATCAAGCCATCTCATCCTCTGTCGTCCCCTTCTCCTCCTGCCTCCAATCCCTCCCAGCATCAGGGTCTTTTCCAATAAGTCAACTCTTCGCATGAGGTAGTCAAAGTATTGGAGTTTCAGCTTCAGCATCTGTCCTTCCAATGAACACCCAGGACTAATCTCCTTTAGAATGGACTGATTGTATCTCCTTGCAGTCCAAGGGACTCTCAGCTTTCTTTATAGTCCAACTCTCACATCCATACATGACCGTTGGAAAAACCATAACCTTGACTAGATGGACCTTTGTTGGCAAAGTAATGTCTCTGCTTTTTAATATGCTATCTAGGTTGATCATTACTTTCCTTCCAAGGAGGAAGCGTCTTTTAATTTCATGGCTGCAATCACCAACTGCAGTGATTTTGGAGACCAAAAAATAAAGTCTGACACTGCTTCCACTGTTTCCCCATCTATTTCCCATGAGGCGATGGGACCAGATGCCATGATCTTAGTTTTCTGAATGTTAAGCTTTAAGCCAACTTTTTCACTCTCCTCTTTCACTTTCATCAAGAGGATTTTTAGTTCTTCTTCACTTTCTGCCATAAGGGTGGTGTTCTCTGCATAGCTGAGGTTATTGCTATTTCTCCCGGCAATCTTAATTCCAGCTTGTTCTTCCTCCAGCCCAGCATTTCTCATGATGTATTCTGCATAGAAGTTAAATAAGCAGGGTGGCAATATACAGCTTTGATGTACTCTTTTTCCTATTTGGAACCAGTCTGTTGTTTCATGTCCAGTTCTAACTTTTGCTTCCTGACCTGCATACAGGTTTCTCAAGAGGCAGGTCAGGTGGTCTGGAATTCCCATCTCTTTCAGAACTTTCCAGTTTATTGTGATCCTCACAGCCAAAGGCTTTGGCATAGTCAATAAAGCAGAAATAGATGCTTTTCTGGAACTCTCTTGCTTTTTTGATGATCCAGCGGATGTTGGCAATTTGATCTCTGGTTCCTCTGCCTTTTCTAAAACCAGCTTGAGCATCTGGAAGTTCATGGTTCACGCAACTCTCTACAGAACCTGTTAAATTATATTTATCAATTATCCCAATAATAAAGTTTAATTAAAAATTTAAATAAAATTAACACAAAATTTGAAGTAGACATCTAAGTGTATGTTTCCCTAGGAATTTCTGAATGGCCAGGCATGAGAGCTACAGTAATTAAAGAGCTATCAGTAACCTGCTTAACTTGAGCACCTAACATAGACTTTTAATTTAGGTTAGTACTTAACACAACTATATTTGAACTGACTGTTAGAATATCTGCTTGTTATTGAAAATAATAGCTGGAAAACTAACATTTAACAATTTTGATGAAATATACTCTGTATTCAAGTAGATATTTCCCCCCAAATATGTGTAAATACATATTTAGTAAAGACCCCCATCTTCTTATAAAAACATCCTACAAATTTTTCAGTAAATTAAGGAAATTTGTTAAAATAATAGAAAGTACCAGAATAGCAATTATAGAGTGTGCTTTTGAAAAGAATATTTAAAAGAGCATTTAGACATTCAGTGATATTATAGTTAGTTTCAGTGGGTATATTACAAATCTAATAAATGCCAATTTGAGTATTTAATCAATAGTTATTGGACACCTGTTGGATACTACTATACTAAAGGCATATAGATAATACCATGGGACATTTTACAAGATTGTAAAGTGTATTTTATTTGCTTTTAAATGCTTGCACTAAAGTAGGAGGGAGTGCAAAGTAGAAAGTTATAAGAACCAAAATAGTTCAGATTATTAGAAAAATTGAAAAATTCCATCTAGCTGGAACAACTGAAGGAAATTCTATGAAAAAGCACTTAACTAACCCTTGAAGGATAAAATATCAGATTATGTAAAAATTGAAGATGAAAAGCTAACTAGATGTATAATAGTTTGCTTTATATATTTAGATGCTTTTTTATTAGGTACATGCCTTTTAATAAATTTTATATCCTTTTAAAATTTTTATCCTTTTATCATTCTATAATGTCTTTCTTTTTCATTTGTTATAGACTTTTTTCTTTTCTCAGACTTTGTTTCAAAGCCTTTTTGTCTGATATGAGTATTGCTACCTCTGCTTTCTTGCTCCTATTTGCATAAAATACTCTTTTTCTATCTCCTTGTCATAATTCTGTGTTCTCCTATTGTTTCCCCTAATTCATTTAGCATTCTTACTGCTAAAGTTTTGAACTTTTTAATCTGGTAAGCTGTTTACTTATTTCATTAGTCTTTTTTGTTTTGTTTTGTTTTAGGGGTTTTCTCTTGTTCTTTGACTGAAACAAATTCCTCTTCTCACTTTGCTTAACTTTTTCTTCACTTATAAAATTAAGTGAAGCAGTTACCTCTTGCAGTGTTGACGGGGTGTGAGTGGCAGCATCCTTATATAGTCTATGTCTTCCCAGTGGCTTTGGTGGATAAGCCGGATCTGACATGAACAGAAGCCGCATGTTTCTCCAGGGTGTTCTGTCAGTTATCACACCTTAGTAGGAGGTGAAACTTGAAGCTGAGTCAGGGCCAGAGCTGGGCCTTCTCCCTTCAGTAGCCATCACTGTTCTATCAGGGGCCTTGCTGAGTCCCTACTGTTGGAGCAGAAGTTCTGAGGGTCATGTCTGAGGCGATTCCATTCCCCTAAAGGGTGTGCTCTTCCCTGCTCCCAGCACTGGCACCCTTGCTGGGTAAGAGGAACTGTGGCGGGAGTTTGGTGGGTGTCGGGGTGTGGGCTGCTGCAGTCAGAGACCCAGATTACTTCTCATTGTGTCGCTTGTGTGAGGGCTCGTGATGTCTGTTTTTGTGTCTCACAGCTGAGTTCTCCCCTTGGCCAAGGCACTCCTCTCTCTAAGGTGGAGTTGTGTCGTGAAGGAAGAAGGGCTGGAGCGGTGTCTCAGATCAGGCTGCTGAGATGACAGGGAACTGGGGCATGCCTGTGGAGTTTCAATCTGCCTTGTCTCAGAAGCAAGCAAGAGGGTGCGTGCTCCTCCTGAGTGGAGTCCAGGCTTCTGTCAGCCCTTGATAGGCCCACTGGCCCTCTAACCAGCCGAAGAGATCTGTCTTCCCAGGGTGGGGCCCCAGGACTAGGGGGTGCAGCATGTAGCTCGAACCACTCATTGGCCAGAGAGGCTCTCTGCCCATGTAATCTCCCTTCTCCTTTGTGTTTTTTCTAGTTTTTATAATAACCATTATATTTTTAGGGAAAAAATTATTATTATAAAATAAAGGAAGAAATTGAGGATCAAAGAAATGAAGTAGCTTGCTAAAGTGACTTAAAAATTTACTCTGAGTACTTTTTGGGTGAAGCTTTAAAATAGCTGGTACACTGTTATTTGTTTCCTTTGGACACAGTATTTCTTTGGATCAGCAGTATGTGGTAAATATTTAAAGTCGCAGTTTTTCCTGTTTTTTCATTTGTTTTTAAAAAGTGAATAAAATGTTGAAGGGATTTTCTTTTTTGTATGTCTCACAATGACCAAATAAGTATAATTGACCATTTTAGAACATTTCACTTTACATCTGACATAAAGATAGAAAATTATAGCCCCCAAATTCTTTAACACACAGACACACACAGATAGTGAGAGAGAGGGAGAGAAAGAGAGGGAGAGAGATGGGGGAGAGAAAGAGACAGTAGCAGAGGGGCGAGGAAAGAAGAGGCTAGAATGAGAGGAGAGGGTGGGTGAGAACAGGGAGCAAAAATAAAATTGAGGATAGATTAAGGGCTTTTGTTATTTATCTGCACTGTCTGTTCTTTCTTCTCTATGGCACTCAGTTGGAATTCTCATTGCAGATATCTATGTGTGCTTGTAAAAGGCAAAAAAAGATACATACATACCTATGCATATAATTTAAACTTTAAATCTGGATTTTACCACACATAAAGGATCACAGTCTGTCTGTAAAAGGTTATAGAAACTGGAAGTCAGTCCATATATTTTAAACTAATCTCTTTTAGAGTACCTTTAAATTATATTCAACATAGCAGTTTTATTAAATTCCTTGATTTAAAGTATTACTGAATTATCCTGTAATCTACAATTCTCAGGTGAATAGACAAAAACTCCATCAAGCTAAGGAGATGGGAATCTAATTCCACAGAACAAAATGTGCTTTTAATAAACTGTGACAAAACAGTCACGAAAAAGAAAAAGGTTTAGGAGGCAAAAGATCCAAGTCTCAGACTAATGAAAACATTCAATCCACATGTCACCAGCAAATAAGAGGAACGGATATGGAAAGTCGGCGCTGACCTTCAAGAATACATTTTCTCTACGCTGGAACAGACTCACCTAGGAGAGCAATGAATCTTCCTGGTTAACATTTTATTTTACAAAGAAGTGCAATAAAATGGTTAAAAGAATGAATTTTAAAGCAAGAGAACAGTGAGGAATATGTTTCACACAATACAAACGTGATGCCTATTGAACGATAGAACATATCTGTGTGTGAATGGGCACATATACACAGCATTGAGATGGCTTGGTTGTAGGTTGCTTCTATTTTCCAAACTCTGATGGTATTTGAAAGCTTAATTACAAACTAAGATTTCTGGTTATAAGTAAATTCTATCCATTACAGAAAACTAAAATTGCCAAGATTAGAATTAAGGAAAAAAATATTCACATACTTAAATAATCACTGTTAACATTTTTGTGCATTCACCTTGTATTACTCTTTTAATTTTGCTGGAATTTTATTTGCATAATTGAGATATTACTTTTACTTAATTTTATATTCTTCTCTTTTCACTAAATTGAACATAGACATTTCCGATCACATTTAAGAGAAAACCTTATTTTAAATGACTGCTTGATATTCTAATAGATTCCTATACTTCAATACATAAATATTCCTTAGTCATGGACATTAAAACATATTTTTTTGCTTCTTAATAATGCTGCATTAATATTTTTTCCTTGTCAGTACAGTTTCTGTACCTCCTTTGTATAATTTCTATGAATATAATTTTCAGTTCCAAGAGCAAGAACATTTTGAAGTCTCTTTGGCTTATATTACCAATTGTTTTCCAGAAGTTTGCACCAAACTGTCAGCACTATATGAGGGTGCCTCTTACCCTTTGATTGAGCTAACAGTGATTACGATGTTCATTTTTTATAATTTGTTCTATTTTTAAAAAATCCCTCTTTATTAAATTTTTGTTTATTCTTGACTACATCAATATTGACAATTCTATATGTATAAAGTGTCTTCTCATTTTATTAACTATTTTCTTTCTTATTTTCTTTTGATATTTTACTCTTTTTGTTATATACTGTGCTTTTTATGGAGGAAGGCTCAAGAATTTTGTCACTCATGTTTTTATTTTCTATTCTTTATTACTAGTTTTTCCTTGGTTGGTAATTATATTATTTGAATCATGCAAATGGTTATTATTTATTCATCATTCACATCATTTTTCAATTGCATCTACAGATGTTGTTCTATTTTTCTTAACATTAATAATAATGCTGCTGATGATGGCCAGCTTATATGTGTGTTTGGCACTGTTTGAAGTGCTTGTTATGTTATATAACTCGATCCCCATGAAACCCAAGAGGAACTCATATTATTAGGTCCAGTTTTTAGATGAGGAAATGAGGCACATAGAATTGGAATAACTTTCTCAGTGAAAGTGAAATTCTCTCAGTCATGTGTCCACTCTTTGCGACCCCATGGTCTATACAGTCCATGGAATTCTCCAGGCCAGAATACTAGAGTGGATAGCTGTTCCCTTCTCCAGGGGGTCTTCCCAGCGACTGAACCCAGGTTTCCCACATTGCAGGTGGATTCTTCACCAACTGAGTCACCAAGGAAGCCCAAAAGGGTGCATTGCTTCCCCATCAGGGAATCCAACCCAGGTCTCCCACGTGACAGGCAGAGATACTGACCACTATACTCAAAAGGAAGGTGCAACCACCTGGCCTCCCCAACTTGTCCAGTGCTACCCATCAAAATACTGGGGCAATCTGGCCCCAGAATTAATTTTTGCTTATGGCACTTTGATAGTATTTCATTCATTACCTAGAGGTTCATGCTCTGCCCATCTTCATTATGTATGAGATCTTTAATCAAGTTAGGCTTATTCTCTATATTACCTTTGAAACCAGTTTACAGTTAAAAGAATAAACTTTGAACTGTGAACTCTGTGAAGCACAAATAAAATAGATTCATTTTCTCTAACCATTGACTTCAGCCATCCTATGTTGAATTTCCCTTTTCCTGGTGACACATGGTGGTATTTTTTATCTCAGACAAATCCTGCAGCAGTTCCAGAAAGACCCTTTCTGATCAGTAATATTAAAATCCCACCCATGGCACAGGTTATGGATGTGGGAGAGGAGATCTAGTTCAAACTAGCCCGAATTTCCCTCCTTCCTGTTCTGTCAGTACATCCCATTGTCCTTGTTTCTGAGCTCCTTGGTCCAGAGGTGGCCTTCTTCAGGGTTACCTTCAAGACAGTTCAGTCTATGCTACCTCCTGTGGTGTCCATTGGGCCTGCTGGAAACTTGCACATTCTCTCATCTGACACAAGGTTGACATGCAGGCTCTCTATGGCATCTCTCTACTTTGCTCTTTTCAAATTTCTTCAATCCAGCAGGATTTGGGGTAGAGGTGGAGTTCTGAGAGCTGAGCCAATCCCCTGCACAGACAGGTATCCGCCTGGAGAATGAGATGCCTCTTCAACTTCCTCTCAGGATCCCTTACTTGATTTGAGGAAATGAGGATATTTCTCTCTTCCTCACTCAGTCTGTCTCTATCTCTTTCTTTTTCTTGCTCCTCCTCCTTCCCTTATTTCTTCTCTGGTTTTTGTTTATACAGACAGACAGGGCCGAGAAGAAGATTGGATGAGATGACAATTGAGGGCAGGAAATCCGCTTCACTTCCTCTCTCTCTTGATAAGCCCTGGAAACAACAGTCTGGCTGCTGCTCTTTACCTTGCTCTTTCTAGAATGTAGCGTCCATGTTATCTTTTTGCTGTATCTTTGGATCCTGTCAGCTTGAGGTTATCCAGAAACGTCTCGCTATGCATTTGTTGCCGCTTGGTGCCTCAGTCATGTCCGACTCCTTGCGACACCATGAACTGCCGCACACCAGGCGTCCCTGTCCTGCATCATCTCCTGAAGCTCGCTCAAACTCTGTCCTTTCAGTCAGTGATGCCATCCAACCATCTCGTCCTCTGTTGTCCCCTTCTCTTGCCTTCAATCTTTCCCAGCATCAGGGTCTTTACACATTACACAGTCTATTTTTACACAGTCTTTACACATTCTATTTTTACACATTAATTTTACACATTAACACGTTCTATTTTTCTTGCCAACCCTGGTGACTGTTGGGTTAGTGTTCCTCCATCGTGTTGCTTAGATTTTACTCTATGTTTTAAAGCTATGTTTCTTATAAGCAACATAAAGTTCTGTTTCTGTTAGTCAGCTGTAACACTGTCTTTTTGTGGCTCAACAAGAAGAATGATGTGCCCGAGGTCACACTCTTACTGAGAAGAGACTTTGCAATTCTATCCCAGGCGTGTCTGCCTACGAACACATGCCCTTAATCACTACATTTCTTATTTTCCTTGAGTAATGTGGAAAATATTATCTTGATCTACTTTTTATGATTTTTGTAATGTTTTTCAAATATTCACACTTGAAGCTTTAATTGTGTAATTCAAGGATAATAATATAAGCTTTAATCAGATGAGAAAACAAATACACTTCATTTCCTTCCATTTCTACCCACATCATTCCCAATCTTTCTTGATCTTTGCTTTTCTAATTGGTTTGGTGATTAAATGCATGAGTGTTGGAGTAAAAAAGGCTTGGGTTTAAATCTCAGATCTGACATAGTTTCATTTGTAAAATAAGGATGAAAGAGTTAAGACAATAAGTTGAAAATTACATTGTGAGTCTTGTATTAAGTGGTTGATGAGGTTTAAACACATTTGTCTATGCCTGGAAAACTCGTGGTACATGCACAGTGAAAGTCATTTGCATTATTTAGGAGGTGAATATGCTTCTGGGAAAGAATGTGATTGGCCTTACCTAGATATAGTGAGATTTATAATTAGTAAGTCTGGTAAAATTAAATTTATTTGCATGACATTGTTTAGCTGTGTAAGGAACACCTGGATTTGACCCAAAATAAGGCCTAATGTTTATGATTTTGAGCATAACTTGGAACTCTAACTCAAATCTGTTTTTTGTTGTCTCCAGAGATTATTAGACCCTAGAGAAAGGAGTGAACAGAAGTAAAACCTGATGGGCTGTTTTGGGAAATTGAATTTTGGAGCACAAATTAAACTACTTTCAAGTTCTTTAAAACACATGTATGATGATGCGAAGGCAGAGAGTGGCTTTCCCCTGCTCTCTCCGCCCCATGTTACTGCAGGTCCCAGGGCTTGGTGGGGCTGACCCTGGCTAGCAGCTTTGACCGCAGGGAGCCAATTTGACCTGTGGGAGCTCCGGGCATCAACCAGAGCCCGAGTGAGGAGAGAGGAAGGGACAGAGGGGTCTGAGAGCAGGAGGTTGGGGAGTAATCGCAAGTATTCCCACTGGCTGCCAGAGGCCATTCTGCCAAGTGCAGGAGCCGTGGCACCTCCCTGCTCTGGGTCTGCTGACATGAAGGCTGGAGCCCTTCAGACTCTTGGAGAAGCAGCAGGAAACAGGTGTACAAGGGTGAACTCCGGATGTCCCCCCTCACATCTGCCTCAGGCACAACATTCTACCCTCAGGAATGCCAAGTCCATCCTCCCGGGTATTAGAGCCAGATGCTTCTGCATCTTTGACTTTTCCTTTTTTCCCCTTCATCCTGCATTTGATCCACAAAGAAATCCCATTGACTCAACTCTGAAATATAACCTGAACCCAAGCATTCTCACTCTCTTCTCTGCTACTCCCCGGGTGCTGACCTCACCGTCTCTCACCTGAATTTTCACCGTGGTCACCTCACTGATCTCTCTGCTTTTACCTTTGCCCTCAGTAATCTATTTACAATGTAACAGCCAGAATGAGCCTTTTATTTTATTATTTTTTATTGAGATACAATTGACATAAAGGACTGTGTAAATTTAAGGTTTATAATGTGTGGATTTGATACTTTCATATATTGCGGTGTGATTACTACAGTTAACACCTGTATTGAGTCACATTATCATCACTTCCTTTTTGTAGTGGGAACAACTGAGATCTGGTCTCTTAGCAACTTTGAAGTTCACAGTACAGTAGTGTTGTCAATACTCACTATTGTGTACACTGAATCTCCAGGACTTTTTTATTGACTGGTTGCAAGTTACTATGTTTATACATCTCCCCAGTTACATATCCCGACCCAAGCCCCTGATAACCACTGTTATAATCTCTAATTTTATGAGTTTAGCTTTTTTGGATTCCATGTGTAAATTATATCCTACAGTATTTGTCTTTCTCTATCTGACTTATTTCACTTAGCATAATGCTCTCAGGGTCCATCCATGCTGTTGCAAGTGGCAAGATTTTCTTTTTTTTCATGACAGTAGCCTGACAGGCTTCTCTGTTCTTGGAATTCTCCAAGCAAGAATACAGCAGAGGTTAGCCATTCTTTTCTTGAGGGATCATCCAAATCCAGGGATCAAACTTGGGTCTCCTGAATATATAATATATATATATGTATATATGTGGAGAGAGAGTATACTTATCACATCTTTTTTATCCATTTATCCATCAACGGGCCCTTAGGTTGTTTCTCTATCTTGACTATTGTGAATAAAACTTTAATAAACATGAAATGCATATATCTCTTCAGTATTCTATTTTTATTGCCTTTGGACATAAGCCAGAGCCATTGCTAGAATGTGGCAGAGCAGAGATTCTGTTTCACATCTCTTGACTGACTCAGAATGCCCAATGTTGTCCCCCCCAAAAGTAATTTATTAACATTCAGTGTGATCTACTTTGCAAAACAGTTTCCTGAATTCATCTCTATTTTACATTTTCACTTAAACTTTCCAGAACAAAGAGTGTTTAGAAAAGTTCTAAATTGCATTTCCCTAATATTTCTTACAGTTTTGTACCTATGATCATGGATTTGTAAATAAATGTCTTCCATGTTCAAGTTGGTTTTAGAAAAGGCAGAGGAACCAGAGATCAAATTGCCAACATTTGCTGGATCATCAAAAAAGCAAGAGAATTCCAGAAAAACATCTATTTCTGCTTTATTGACTAGGCTAAGCCTTTGGTTGCATAGTTCACAAGAAACTGTGGAAAATTCTGAAAGAGATGGGAATACCTGACCCGCCTCTTGAGAAATCTATATGCAGGTCAGGAAGCAACAGTTAGAACTGGACATGGAACAACAGACTGGTTCCAAATAAGAAAAGGAGTACATCAAGGATGTATATTGTCACCCTGCATATTTAACTTATATGCAGAGTACATCATGAGAAATACTGGGCTGGAAGAAGCACAAGCTGGAATCAAGATTGCCGGGAGAAATAGCAATAACCTCAGCTATGCAGATGACACCACCCTTATGGCAGAAAGTGAAGAAGAACTAAAGAGCCTCTTGATGAAAGTGAAAGAGGAGAGTGAAAAAGTTGGCTTAAAGCTCAACATTCAGAGAACTAAGATCATGGCATCTGGTCCCATCACTTCATGGGAAATAGATAGGGAAACAGTGGAAACAGTGGCTGATTTTATTTTTTTGGGGGGTCTCCAAAATCACTGCAGATAGTGACTGCAGCCATAAAATAAAAAGATGCTTACTCCTTGGAAGGAGAGTTATGAGCAACCTAGACAGCATGTTAAAAAGCAGAGACATTACTTTGCCAACAAAGTTTCATCTAGCCAAAGCTATGGTATTTCCAGTGGTCATGTATGGATGTGAGAGTTGGACTACAAAGAAAGCTGAGCGCCGAAGAATTGATGCTTTTGCACTGTGGTGTTGGAGAAGACTCTTGAGAGTCCCTTGGACTGCAAGGAGATCCAACCAGTCCATCCTAAAGGAAATCAGTCCTGGGTGTTCACTGGAAGGACTGATGTTGAAGCTGAAACTCCAATACTTTGGCCACCTGATGGGAAGAGCTGACTCATTGGAAAAGACCCTGATGCTGGGAAAGATTGGGGGCAGGAGGAGAAGGGGGCAACAGAGAATGAGATGATGGGATGGCATCACCGACTCAATGAACATGAATTTGGGTAAAATCTAGGAGTTGGTGGTAGACAGGGCCCCTGGCGTCCTTGGCATCACAAAGAGTTGGACACGACTGAGCAACTGAACTGAACTGATGTCTCCTAACTATTCAACTCTGAGAGAAAGTGCCAGGTAATTGTAATTATTTGTGATTCCCTAAGATTTTAAATCCAGGGCCAAGAAAATAAACAAATACGGAGCATTGTTGATGAGTATTAATGCATCTTTATCTTCATTTATATGTAAAATTGTTTTATACTGGTCAATAGTCTAAACTCTGTAGTACCGTGAAATCAAAGTTTCCTATAATTTGCCTTTTTTCTTTCAATTTGTTTCCCTGTGAGTTGTTTGTAGGTCTTTTTGAGTTTGTGATTCATATTTATTTTTACTACAGCAGTGTTTTAGATTCACAGCTAATTACCAGACTTGACATTAAAAATTGCATCTCACAAAGGTGCAGTCATTTCTCTCACAGGGTGACATTCATAAAAGTGAAACTACTAACTCAGTTCAAGAGCCATGTTCGAACTAGTAAGTACAAGATTTATATACTTTTTTGCTGAGACCATTCTTGACTTAGAAATTAGAACAAAACACCAGTAGCAAGTGGAACTAAAATGAGCGTGTCAATATAAGCAATACTTAGGAGTAAGTCTATTTAGAAAGTCCATTCCACTTATCTCTATCTACCTTGGAGTGTGCTACAATATTATATGGCATTTGCATTAATTTAAAAACATTGGTGTGCTGGTAAGCTGGCTTTGCAATGCCCTTTTCCTCTTCAGTTTTAAATTTGTTATATTCAGTGATCTGGCTCTCAGGGATAATGATCATATTAGTTAAGGTGAATGACTATTTTTCAAGTGGTGAAAGGTTGCATTTTTTCACTCAGAGCATCTCGGATGAGCATAAATATTAAACCATGAAAGCCCTTTGCTGGCTGCCGGTGATTGCTAGTACAGGGGCACAGAGATGCAGCTCAGATGACAAGAAAAAGCACAGGTTGATGTCATTTTCTTCTGGCATTCCTCCATGCCAACAGTGGTAGGAACAGTCTCAGCTTTCAAAGGATTAGAATATTATTATGCTTTTATTTGTTTGCTTATGTTTGAACAGTGCTTTCTTTCCATTCTGCCTAAATAGCAGAGAAGAATTTTCACTTCCAGAATCTTGAATTGTAGAGAGAGGATTTTGCCTAAAGTTTTGTCTGATGTCTCAGACTCTGAATGGGCATGGGAGATTTGATAATTTTAAATTATTAGAAGAATTTTCCAGCAAGAACCACTTGGCAGATATAACACTAATTCCAAAGTAACAGATTTTTGGTGTTTCTTTTTGTTAAAATTTTATTCATTTGTATAAAACTATAGTTAAATTTCTTCTTCAGATGCCTAGGTTCTACCAGTTTTTAACCCTAAGACATTATATATCACTTTTCTCTATTATCTTCTTCACCCTTTTCTGAAGCATCCCACAGTCTTTACCTACTGTTGCCTCTAGCTTTCTTCTCATGGTCAAACTCATAAAGAATGAGTTATATATGATACCATATATCATTATTTAGTATCAATTATTTCTCAGACTTCCTCTGTTTTGGTCTCTGTCTCTTTCAATACCCAAATTCTTCATTTTCTGGGGTTTTTAATATATTCCTAACTGCAAAAATTGTAAAAAAAAAAAAAAAAATCTCCAGCCTCAAATTTTGAAGGTTAAAAATTTATAGTCTCCAGTAGAAGAGCTGAGTAGACAAATGATGTCTGTGGAAAATTCCAGCTTTTTGATTTTATGGTTTCAGATAATAAGTTCCTTGAAGTTTCTTGAAGTATGTACCCATTTGACTCTAGTGATTAAAATCCATTTACATTCATCACTTGGGAATTGATGTGACGTTGGGAAAGAGGCAAAGGTGAGCAAAAATACCCCACTGCCCCATCAATTTCATTTTGAAACAATGTGACAGCTACTTTCCCAGGGACTTTCAGGTACTTGTGGTGTAGCGTACACCTTAAGCCTGTGACAGATTGATATTGGAAAGGACTTTGTAAATTTAGAGGTAAAAATTATAGCCAAATTTATTTGTAAATGTAATTTTGCATAAGTAGGGAGTTTTGTGAAGTTTACACATATATCTGCTCTAGAGGTTAATGTTACAAAGTTATAAGGCTGTGCTATAGTATTTTTCTGCTTACCATCATCCTTGGGGCAGATATTCTTCCTTTTAGCACAATGAAAAGTAGTCGTTGAAGTTTTTGTTAAAGTTAAAACAGATATATTATAAATATAATATTATGTGGTATCAAGAACTCAGAATTCTAAACAACTGATTTTATTCTGTCAATCATCAGGTTCATGATTCTTGATGGACAAAAATAGGCTAAATCACACATTTTATTACTGTTAAACTTCAGACTCAATCTTAGGCAAGACCATTGGGAGGGCTCAATTTAACCAACACAGGGAAAGATTTACTCTATCTTTCCCCCGAGTATAATACCTAAGCCTATGATTTAACATTCTAATGGTGATGAAAAATTAAGTTTGGATGTTATAGTCAGCAAACAGAGGAGTTCAATAACGTTAATACTAGATGATGATGGACTCGGTGAACACTCTTCACTGAAGACCAGACCCTAAACTCAGTCTCCTTTCTGTCGCCCTGTGGGAGGAAGAACATCCAAAGAGCATGCCTGTCACACAGAATCTGACTTTCACTGGGTGCCATCCAAATCCCCCCACCATGCCCCTTGCAGTTGGATCTAATAAAATATCAGCAGATATGACACAGCCCTCAAATCTCCCCCTTCTGTGTGAGCACGTTTGAGGTGGGACTCAGCAAAAGGAACTGGAAGCATTGCTTATCTCATCGCCTCTGCTCTGCAATCAGAACGCGTAGATTTAACAGACAGAAGAGATGATTTGGAGAACAAAGTGCTTAGCTTCTGTTAAAAATCTCTTTTTGATTGTCTTTCTAGAAATGGTTACTGCCTTTTTTCTATCAACACAAAAAGGGTAGATGAAATCTGTGTCCTGTCAGTCTCATTGAGTAACAGAGACTCTAGGAATAACAAAAAAGAATTGATACAAATAGAGTTAATCAAACAAACAGAAAAAAAAAAAGTGAATTTAAAAAAATCTTTTAAATTTTGAGTTATATTGAATAAGGAAGCATAAAATTTGTTTTATTTTTATCTTGGGTAAAATTACTGAATTTAACTCTTAAATTTCTCAGAGTTGAAGCCTCTTGCAGGAACCTCAGGTTTGACTTTTAGGATTAGTCTGGCCTTTAGGACAGATTTTAGGAGATAATTACCAATGGCATGATTTCATTAAGAGAATAGGGAAAAGCTTGGTTTCCTACTAATATTGGAAAGACTTCTTCAGTTAATAATAAGAAATTGCTTGTGACTTTATTGATGTTATGTTCATTTTAGGCTAAAATCAGTTACTTTTCTTTTTCTAACTTATCAGAAAAAATGAAGCTAAATTTATTCATAATGAATTAGCTTAAGGTCAGTATTCACTGTCCCATTGTTCTCACTGGTGGTCTTTTATCAGAGCATACAGCTTTACTTAATATTTTAGGTATGTTCTTTTTTTGGAATGTACTGAAATTCCAAAATGCTCAATTTTTGTAAAGGCCAATTCTCTATTACACCAAAATGGCAGTCCTATTCATTTTGTGCTTATTCTTCAACTATAATGCCTGTTTTCTCCTGGAAATTTCAAATCTGGATTCTGTTGGTAGAAAATCCAGTGAAGGACATGCAATTCACCTATTCGTCTTGAGATTCTAAATATTCTTGTCAAGCTGGCAGATAAGGAGATGTATCCATGTACTTTGTAATCTTAGCCCATCATAGTGTGGTGTTTACCAAGTTGTATTTTATCATTGCACTACTGGCCTTTAGGGAAGCACTGGAGGCAAGCTATGGCCCAGTGTGTGTGTGTTTATCCGCTTCTACGTCGCTTTCTTCCTGGAACACAGCAGGGTTATTTTTCCCAGGCTTCCTTTCAGTTAGGTGTGTCATCTGGGTTCTGGCCAATAGAATGCAGGCAGAAGTGATCATACTTAGTCCAGATTTCAGGCCCTTCCTCTCCCCTTATCTGCCAGCCAGATGTAGAGAGGATTCCATGGAAACCCTGTGGACTAGGTAGATAGAAGTAGTTGAGTCCTTGAATGATTATGTGGAACAAAGTTCCCATCACTCCCATAAATCTTTTTAGACAGTGATTTAAATGAGAAGTGAAGTAAAGAGAGGGAGAAGAGAAAGTCATGAGTAAGAGCAGTTTATAAAGAGCCGAGGGTCCTGTAAGGTGAGATCGAGAGCTGGATAAAAGAAGCATGATTTGAAATAGCTTGCACTTAGACACACATATAAATCACACAGTATAAAATTCTCTAGGTCCATCCATGTTGTCTCAAATGGCAAGAGTATTAAGGGCTATAAACTAGTAGGTGCAAAATAAGTAAGATACAAGGATATAATATATAGCAGAGGGAAGTAGCAAATCATAGTTTTTAGTAACTTTTATGGAGTATAATCTATGAAAAATATTGAATCACTGTGTTATACACCTGAAACTAATATATTTTATGTCAACTACACTTCAACTTAAAAAAAAGCATGAATAAATTAGGAGTGAAAAAGAAAGGAAATAATTCAAATAAGATATATTTTGAATGCTTAGTTTTGAAGGAAGAGACAGAGGATGAGAGAGATGATGGAATAAGGGGCTATTTCTAAAGTTTCAGTGGCTCAGATGGTAAAGAATCTGCCTCCCATGCAGGAGACCAGGGTTTGATCTCTGGGTCAGGAAGATCTCCTGGAGACAGGAATGACAACCCACTCCAGTATTCTTGCCTGGAGAATTCCGTGGGCAGAGGAGCCTGGTGGGCTACAGTCCATGGGGTCTCAAAGAGTGGGGCACCACTGAGTGACTGACACTTTCACTTTCATAATCTATTAGGAAGGAAGGTGCCAGGGGTCAAATGGCCTAGATCAGAGTGACTTGTCAGGTTTTATGCTGTGTAGAATTCAGCATGTGGTCATTTAACTTATATAGTTAAAGCTGCATAAATAGGGTGGCCAAATAACATCATCCAAACTGATAACTTTTGAGAGAAAAAAATCTTACTACTTAATTATCCTGGGAAAATAGGCATTAAACTATCCCAAGCAAGCAAACAAAGCTGGTGAATTAGGATTCTCCAGAGAAACAAAAACAACTATATGCATATATATTTATATACAACATATAATATATGTGTATATATATATATAAAAACAAATATATACATACATACACACACACATACATACTGGAGTGGGTTGCCATTCCCTTCTCCAGATCTTCCTGACCCAGGGATCAAACCTGGGTCTCCTGCATTGCAGGCAGATTCTTTACCAACCGAGCCACTGAAACGTCAGAAATAGTACCCTTATTCCGTCATCTCTCTCATCCTGTCTCTTCCCTCAAAACTAGCCATTCAAAATATGTCTTACTTGAATATACACATATATATGTATATTTTAAAAAATCTATAAATAGCGAAATTAAGCCTCCAAATCACTGAATAGTGTTTAGTAAGAGTTTATCGTGCATTTAAGAGCAGTTTGAGAACTGAGAACTTTCAAATTGAAAGCTGATATGCAGCTAAAGAGCATGGTGTTACAGGATGACTTGTAAAGTGAAAATAAGGGATTTGTTTATAGTAATTAGTTATCATAATAGGGCTTTGAAGATGGTAGAGTATTGGTTAAAAGTATTGGTTAAAATCTTATACCATCTTTTAAGGAAGATGATTTAAGTTTCTTTTATTATTATCAGAGATATTTACAACAAGTAACTACAATTTAACTTGCTTTGCAGAATAAGCTAATTTAAGTTTTGCTTATATGGCTTAATGGTTTTGTCTGCTCAGGAAATGTTCAAGTTCAGTCTCCGTTTTGTATTCCACTTTAACAGTATATATTTGTATGTGTCCATATACATATAGAGAGATAGAGATGATTTTAAGGAATTGGCTCACATGGTTATGGACGCTGGCAAATCTAAAATCTGTGGGGCAGCCACAAAGACTGGTTCTGGAGTTCAAGGTCAAAGGCAGTCTTCGGGCAGAATATTGTCTTTTGAGGAGGGCAGTCTTTCTCTATCAACACCATCAACTGATTGAATAAGGCCTACCAACATTATTGAGAGTAATTTCATTTACTCAAAATCTGCAAATTCAAATGTTGGTTTCATCTAAAAAAGTACCTTCTAAGCAACATCCAGATATGTTTCACCAAATCTGGGTACTGTGACCTACCCAAGTGGACACATAGGGTTAACATTGCTCTTCGTTATATGGCCAGTCAATATGGAAAAGCGTACCTCACTGGCAGCTCTCTCACTGAATTTGTCCTGAAAGTGTGATTGTGTTCAGTTCAGGGTTTCAAAAGTGTTTTGGTCAACATTTTAAGCTGGGAAATTCCACAGACAGACAAAACATGTCCACATTTCCAGCTTCTTTTTAACATCGTTACACCTCCGTTCACTAGGTCCTCATTGCCTCACAGTGACAAATGTCTTGAACTCAGGAGAATCTGTCTCCTTATGATGGGATATGTCCTTCCTCCCCCACAGTCGCCACACTGCTTTGTTCCTTACACCCACCACCTCCATCCTCCTATATGTGCTGCCAAGATCCTTGATCCTGTAGGCATTTACATTTTGAATCTGAGCCATATATCTTGTGTGTAGTGAACATGGATTTAAAATTCCTTTAAAGCTTTGCCCTATGGTTGAAGAGTGATAATAATATTAATATAATCAGCTCAAATAACTTCAGCTGCTTCAGAGAGTGCACACCTACATTAGGTGGGGCTCAAACTTCCTAACACAGTTGCTTAGAATGAGCAACCTACTATGATAAATACAATTTACCTGGGAGATTTGACAATAAAAGCAGTAAAAGGGAAGTTATTTTTCTCTTTGAAGTGTTCATTTTCCAAAGAAAGCTAGCTTACATGTTTATCTGGCCTGTAGCTATAACTTACATAGTAGTTTTAATGGAATGTATAATAGAAGCTTTAAGATAACTCATATGGAAAAAGAGAAGTGTTGACTAGTTCTCTTTAGGATAGCCATTCAATATATTTTTATTCTAATGGAGACCTTTAAAGGAAAGGTGAATGGAAATGCATCTGTGTGTTATAGGGAAAATATAGCTTTTAAGGTTTTGACAGCCTCAAATTTCTTAATAATGAGATTCACAATTGATCTGTGATGCATTTCCTTAGCCATATATGTGAGCAAATATGAACTTCTTTCTATGGGCCACTGATTTCTGTGACCCTGTTCTAAAACCCTTTTAAGAACATTCTTTTGGATTGGCAGAAAATAGATAGTACTTTAGAAATGCATACAAGAGAATCTGTTCAAATATCAGTCATTCAGTTGAGCTAAATGTACTTTTTATCTGTCAAAAGCTTTCAGGGGAGAATGCCTTATATGGGATGTGTTCCTAAGGTCTAGAGCAATTGGATTCTTCCCTTTCCCTATTCATTATTTTCTGATCTGTTGGGATTTAGCACAAAATCCATTTATTCCCAAAAGCTTTGGTTGATTAACTCCCAACCATGTAGGAATGCAATAGGAGTCAGGTAGGGTAGTGCAGTCAACAGGAAACTCCAGGACTCTTGGCTATCAGTGGAAGACCCACAAGCATTGAGTTGTGTGAATATCTGTCTTGGCTTTTGTGTGCTTAACTTAAGGATGAAAGGAGAGAGAGGAGGTGTGTGTAGCATCTGGTGAGAGAGTCCAATGGTTCAATATCTGGTTCTCAGTTTGTCCTCGGTCTAGGTCTGATTGCTACCAAAAAAGGAGACATTATTCTCAATTTTATGCATGTAACACAGTCTGAGTTCAGTGCAGTGATTACTAAAAGCAGTGTAGAATGTTTGGCGTTGAGAGCCGTCTGGCACTGTGTTGGCATATACCAGAGGAAATACCCGGTCAAGGAGGAAGAGTGGGGTTGAGGCCTTATAGCCAGTGATCATGCAAGTCAGTTTGCCACAGCAGATGCCAAAGAGAGGCTTGTTTTAAGAAGTCCTCTTGAGATGCGGAGGGTGTGTGTGTGTGTGTGTGTGTGTGTGTGTGTGTGTGTGTGTGTGTGTGTGTGTGTGTGTGTCTTAGTGAGGCAAGTGGCGAACAATTTGTAAGGAACCAAATTTCTGAAATTAAGAAAATGCAAGGCAGGATAAGAATAATTTGGGTTCTGTAAGACTCCTCTTATATTGGCAAGACTAATCTGGCCAGTTAAAGAATATAATTTGCCAATAGTATGCCCCATCACTGCACTAACTCTACATCTAACTACTAAGTCTACTAACTACATCTGACTCCAACCACTGATGAATCAGGGAAGTCCTCAGTGCATAGCTGGAACTTGGTCCCCAGACAAAAACTTCTTTAGGCATTCCACTTCCCCTTTATACATTTTAGTTTATGTACACTAAATTTTCTCATTTTCAGGACTTTCATTAGCATTAACAAATGTATATAGAGTAGTGGGATAATCTACAATCAGAACAGTCCTATCACTCCAGGATTCCTGGGTGTTTCCTCTTTGTAGCCAGCCCATCCCCCTTTCCCTTTGAATTGCAAACAAGACAGTTCTTCAGATAATCTGAAATCTAAACAACTTCTTAGTTGAGAGAAATAATAAAATAATATAGGTCTCTGGTGGATCACCTGTAATTCCTTCACTCTGACTCTTTTTCCATTAACAAGCAAGTCCTTTGCATTTTTAACCCAAGCTGGCTAGGGTTATATGAGTAATTTCACCTTTAACAAGCTCAATCACTGGTCTTCAGGGAAGTGGGTAACACCTGAAAGTTTAGCTAGAGTATAAATGAAGGTTTATTAAGCATTGTGAGTCTCTGATCAAATAACCATAAATATCTCTCATTAAATTAATAAGACCTCCCAGGGTTAGGTGTCTAGATGCTCTGCTCTGGGTCTGTAAGCCATTTAAGGAGTTTTCAGAACAGGCATAAGGGATAATCTGGCTCAGAAGGTAAAGAATCCACCTGCAGTGTGGGAGACCCAGGTTTGATCCCTGGGTCGGGAAGATCCCCTGGAGAAGGGAATGGCTTCCCACCCTAGTACTCTGGTCTGGAGAATCCCATGGACAGAGGAGCCTGGCGGGCTGCAGTCCTTGGGCTCACACAGAGTTGAACATCACTGAAACTACTTAGCACGCAGAACTGGTCTGCTTCTGTCTCTGAGTCCCAGGCTACTCTGTTGTGAAAGCCTTCCAGAGCTGTCCAGGAAAAGACTGGACTACTCTATACAGGGAATCCTTGACCTTTTTCTTACTGGTTTAACTGGAATGAAAGCTTCCTTTTTTTTTGAATTATGAAGAGCTAGCATTTAGTCATTTATAAGACTATTTTTTTCTGTCTTTTCAGACAACTTCCCTATTGTCAGTGAAGTGATGTCATGCTCTTCGGATATAATGACCAAAACACAAAATACAAAGGAAAATGAAAGGAAATGCAATAAAGAAAAAAAAAAATACAGAAGACAAACTGTATTAAGGTGCAGTTTAGGGTTATCAAATAAAATGCAAGAATCAGGTGAGACCAGATGCGTTCAGGTATATGGCCTTAGACAGATTGCAAGAATTAGGCAGATTATTCATCCTTTCTTCTTTCGGTACTCGAATCTTAAAAGCTCATTATAGAACTTACTCTCTAGGGCTGTGTTACTTATACTGAAGTAACAGATAACAGGTAGTCAATTTTTACTTTTCCTGGAAATTGTTTAGATATGTAGTGAATAATATGTGTTCATTAGCAACTTTATAGTTATAGCTTAAGGCAAGAAATGATAGAAATTCACCTTATTTTTGTAACTATTTTAAAAAGTTCTTGTCTACATCTTGGTTTGTTTTAAGATTAACATATCTTCAAAGAGAGGAAAAAAAAATTTTTTTTAATAACTATTTCTTTACCCTTGGAAATGTTCCCTAACTATACTATGCTTTCACAGTTTTAGAGGTGGCATAGTTATGTCAGAATTATAGATAATAGCATTTTACATATTGTCAAAGCACTTTGACATATACTAAATCCCTTGAACATCAAAATTTAAATTAAGGCCTTAAACATAAGCACAAACTTTTCAAGAGCTTCTAATTTATAAATTCTGATCTATTGACTATTAATTGCTGTAGACCCTGCTTATCTGTTTGCACTTGTGCACAAATAAAATAATTCCACTGACAATAATAGTTACAAATGCATATTTTCTTGTTCATGGAGACAATTCTCTGTGTAGGAAAGATGAGCTGAAGTAGCAGAAATGAGTACCAGTAGGGATATTTTGCCAAGAGATTAAATAAGAAACTTGATTATGGTTTGAAAATGTTGAATTCATCTCCATAATATTTATATTTTGG
Organism: Muntiacus reevesi; assembly: GCF_963930625.1. Taxonomy (NCBI): domain Eukaryota; kingdom Metazoa; phylum Chordata; class Mammalia; order Artiodactyla; family Cervidae; genus Muntiacus; species Muntiacus reevesi. Next base: position 41,388,129 of record NC_089270.1, on the reverse strand, counting down.
ACACCTATTTGGGAAAGGGCAAATAGAACTCTGCATTATGCTGCATTTTTGTGAATTATATCTGTTCTAAAAGGGACTTGTACTAGCTACAGGTAGTAATAATAAAACTATAATAATAACGATTTCAATTTTCTGAAGTAGAGATTGAGTTCAAATAACCCCATAAAGAAAAGTCCTCCACAGGTAGAAGTAGAGATTGTATAGAAGTAGAGATTAATAAACACATTTTACGGGTACAAGCAGCATTTAATGCAGTTGGTATATTCTCAACGGGACTAGTCACAAGATGGAGTCCAAGGAAGTTTCCTTTATAGCTATCTAAATCCTCACTTCATATTTCTATACTTGGTCCAAACCTGGACCTATCTTTTCAACTTTCTCTTTGGACCTATGTCTCAGCATCTAAACACCCTTGTCTGTTCACTTGTCTCTCTTTCTTCTTTCATATCTAAACTCTCCTTTGCCTTTCTATCAACAGTATCTTAATTCAGAACCTTATCATTTCTTTCCCAAATTGTTTTCCTCTATTATTGATTTTCTTAAAATAGTCCTCCGTCATTACAACTTGGGTACCTTTCCAAACTATAAATATGTTTATGACATACCTTTCATTCACTTTCTGGTTCACTCATTCATAAATCTATTAGGTACTATTCTGTGTGCTGGAAACAGAATTCTGAACAAAATTTGAGTTGTTTCATATTCTCAGAATCTTTCTGTGAGCGATTATAAGCAATAAATACACAGTAAATAGAAATAATTTATTTTACTTTTATCAAAGTAAATAAATCAAAGTAAATCAAAGTAAATAAATATGCTTTATCAGATACTGATCAATGCTATACAAAGAAACTAGTATGAAGTAATAGGACAGAGAGAATTGCCATGGTAAAATAGCCTTTATTAGATAAACTAGACAGGAGACGCTTCTCTGATGAGACAGCATTGCCATCCACAGGAACAAGCCCTGCTTATAAAGATCAGGGAGAGAACATTTAAATATAAGAAACCATAAGTGCAAAGTTAACTTGCTAAGGCAGCTAAGGCAGGAATGAGAAATGTGTCTAATAATAGAATAAAGTTGGTCTGGATGGAGCATAGTGAGTAAGGAAGACAGCAGAAGGCAGTGAGTTCAAGCAAAAGGCATGGACCAGGAATTTGACCAAGGCACTTCCAGTTTTACTTTTTGTCATTATTGCCCTCTTGATCTCATTATTGCTCCTCCACCAGGGAGATCCCATTGCATTGCTTGGAACATGCTTTTGTCCTCTCTACATGGCATTCACTTGTCAGTCTCTGATGTTCGGTTATTTCCCCTAGAAATCTGTTGCTAATTCCTGAAGGCCCCCAATTATACAATTTTATGATACCTTGTACATACAATCTCATTGCATCATAATGCTGAATTGCTGTGTTATTCATTTATCCCTTCCTTTATTTTCTTTTTAATGTATTTTTGATTTATTATAGAAATTTAGTTGTGAACTCATATTGAAGTACATTTGATTTATAATATTGTATAAGTCTCAGGTATGTAGCACAGTGATTCATAATTTTTAAAGGTTATACTCCACTTATAAAATATTGGCTATATTCCTTGTATGTTACAATATATTCTTATGGTTTGTTTTATACATAATAGTTTGTAAATTTGTGCCTCTTAATTCCCTACTCCCAAATATCCCCTCCCTTTTTCCCTCTCTCCACTGGTCAACACTAGTTTCTTTATATGTGTGAGTCTGTATCTTTATTGTAATATTCACTAGTTTTGGTTTTAAGATTTTGCAAGTAAGCTCAGTTCAGTTCAGTCGCTCAGTCACGTCCGACTCTTTGTGACCCCATGGACTGCAGCACACCAGGCCTCCCTGTCCATCACCAACTCCCGGAGTCCACCCAAAGTCATGTCCATTGAGTCAGTGGTGCCATCCAACCATCGCATCCTCTGTCGTCCCCTTCTCCTCCTGCCCTCAATCTTTCCCAGCATCAGGGTCTTTTCCAATGAGTCAGCTCTTTGCATAAGGTGGCCAAAGTATTGGAGTTTCAGCTTCAACATCAGTTCCTCCAATGAACATCCAGGACTGATCTCCTTTAGGATGGACTGGTTGGATCTCCTTGCAGTCCAAGGGACTCTCAAGTGTCTTCTCCAACACCACAGTTCAAAAGCATCAATTCTTCAGTGCTCACTTTCTTTATAGTCCAACTCTCACATCCATACATGACCACTGGACAAACCATAGCCTTGACTAGACGAACCTTTGTTGACAAAGTAATGTCTCTGCTTTTTAATATGCTGGCTAGGTTAGTCATAACTATGAGTGATATTATACAATATTTGTCTTTTTCTGTCTTATTTCACTTAGCATAGTACCCTTCAATTCCATCCATATTGCTGTAAATGGCAAAATTTTATTCTTTTTTTATGCTGAGTAGTATTCCACTGTATGTGTGTGTGTAAGTGTGTGTGTGCATGTGTATATATACATATATACACGTATATACAGACATCCCTGGTGGCTCAGATGGTAAAGAATCCGCCTATGATGCAGGAGACCTAGGTTCAATCCCTGGGTTGGGAAGATCCCAGTATTCTTGCCTGGACAATTCCATGGACAGAGCCTGGCAACTACAGTCCAGTCCATGAGGTTAAAAAGAGTTGGACATGATTGAGAAACTAACACACACATGAGTATGCATGTATGTATGTGTGTGTGTGTGTACATGTATATATATGCTGCGCTCTGCATAGCTGCTCAGTCGTGTCTAACTCTTTGCGATCTCATAGACTGTAGCCACAAGGCTCTGTCCAAGGAATTCTCAGGCAAGAATACTGGGGTGAGTTGCCATGCCCTTCTCCAGGGGATCTTCCCAACTCAGAAATTCAACACAGGTCTCCTGCATTGAAAGTGGATTATTTATCATCTGAGCCACCAGGGAAGCCCAAAAATACTGGAGTGGGTAGCCGATCCCTTCTCCATGGGATCTTCCTGACCAAGGAATTGAACTGGTGTCTCCTGCCTTGCAGGTGGATTCTTTACCAGCTGAGCTACCAGGGAAGGCATGTGTGTGTGTGTTTATATATATATATATGCATGTGTGTGTGTATAAAATCTTATTTTTGATTTAACACTTTAGGTTGCTTCCATATTTTGGCATTTATAAATAAAGCTTTTATGAACATTGGGGTGCATTTATCTTTTCAAGTTAAATTTTCGTTTTCTTTGGATATATACTCAGGAGTGGAACTGGTGGGTTATATGGTAGTTATAATTTTACCTTTTTGAAGAAACTCCACATTATTTTCCACAGTGGTTGTACCAGTTTACATCCCCACTATGTGAGGATTCCCTTTTCTCATACTCTCCAATATTTGTTTTCTTTTTGATGAAAACATTCTAGTAGGTTTTCCTACTAGAAAAACATTCTAGTAGGAGGTGATATATCCCTGTGGTTTTGACTTGTGTTTCCCTGATTATTAGCCATGTTGGGCATCTTTTCGTGTGCCTTTTGGCCACCTGCACGTCCTCTCTGGGAAAAATGTCTATGAGGTCTTCTGCCCATATTTTAACTGGGTTGGTTGTTTGTTTGGCGTTGAGTTGTATTAGTTGTTTGTCTAATTTGGATATCAGCCCCTGATTGCTCATGTCATTTGCAAGCATTTTCTCCCATTTGATGGGCTGTCTTTCATTTTGCCCGTGCTTTCCTTTGCTATGCAAAAACTTTTAAGGGTAATTAGGTTCTGTTTGTTAATTTTTCCTTTGATTTCCATTGTCTTAGAAGACAGGTCCAGAAAGAAGTTTGTACAGTTTATGTCAGAATGTTCCACCTATGTTTTCTTCCAGGAGTCTTATGGTCTCAGGCTTTTTATTTAGACTTTTAATCCATTTTGAGTTTATGTTTGTATCTGGTGAGAGGAAACGTTCTTACCTCATTCTTTTACATGCAATTGTTCAATTTTCCCAGCATAACTTATTGAAGAAACAGACTTTTTCCTCCATTTTGTATTCTTGCATCCTTTGCTATAGACTAATTGACCACAAGCTCATGGATTTATTTCTGGGCTCTCTATTGTGTTCCGCTGATCTATGTGTTTGTTTTTGTACCAGTACAGCACTTTTTGATTACTGTAGCCTTGCAGTATAGTCCAAAGTCAGAGACTGTGAGTCTTCCAGCTCTGCTCTTCCTTCTCAAGACATTTTTGGTTATTTGGGATCCTTTGTGTTTCCATACAAAATTTAAAATTGTTTTAGTTCTAGAAAAAAAACAATTGGTATTCGGATGGGAATTTCATTGAATCTGTAGATTGCTTTGGATAGTATGATAATCTTAACAATATTGATTATTTTAATCCATGGGCATGACTTATCTTTCCAGCTATTTGTGTTGTCATTAATTTCTTTCATAAATGTCTTTCAGTTTTCTGAGTGCAGGTCTTTTGCCTCCTTAGCTAGGTTTATTCCTAGGTATTTTATTCTTTTTGATATAGTCATAAATGAGATTTTAAAAAAATGTTTTCTGATAGGTCATTGTTAGTGTATAGAAATGCAACAGGGTTCTGTAATTAACTTTGTATCTTGCAACTTCACTGAATTTATTGATAAACTCTAGAAGTTTTCTAGTAATGCCTTTAGTGTTTTCTATTTATAGTATCATGTCATCTGCAAACAGATGACAGGTTTACTTCTTCCTTTTCAATTTGGATTCCTTTTATTCCTTTTTCTCATCTGATTGCTGTGGCTAGGACTTCCAATGTTACGTTGAATAAGTGTCCTTTTCTTGTTCCTGATCTTAGAGAAAATGCTTTCACCTTTTTACCATTGAGCATCATGTTAGCTGTGCGTTTGTCATATACAGTCTTTATTATGTTGAATTATGTTCCCTCTATTAAGTTGTGAACTTCTTAAAGGCAGAAATCATATCTTAGTCACTGTGGATTCCTTAGCACCTGGCGCAGCATTTGGCATGTAGTAGGCTTCAACAAATGAAATATAAATAAACAAAAGATTGAAAATTGTGCAAATGGCAATAGTGAATTGATCTTCAAACTGATGAATGTACTTGGTGTGAACCTGTACTTACATTCTGTGGTACCAGGCACAAAATATGTCCAGCTTCCTATTGCTATCACTATAAATCCAGACCCTTTTCTTTTGTAGTCAAAGCTCCTCAAAATCTGCTCCCAATCATAGTTTCGTCTCATAGGATGGTTTCCCTAACCCTCAGAAGCTTCAGTCATCAGGAACTGATTTCTATCCTTTCACAGCATGTCCTCTCAAGTTTTCTTGTCTTCATTGTTACAGTTCAGTCTCTTTGTAATTTATTTCCCACACTGTCCTTTGGGACATATCCAATTTATCTTTAATGACTTAAATCCAATGTTACTTCTGTGAAAACTCCCATGAGCTAGGGAAGAGATTCACATATAAAGAGTTAGTAAAGAGTTAGTTTTTCTTTCCATTATGTTTAACAGTTCTCTGTCTATATGTCTATTATAGCATCCACTATATCACTCTGCCCATGTCACTCTTATAGTACATTGTAATAATTTATGTCTTTCTAACTGGGATCTCTGAAGCCTGTAATGGTGGACTGCTGTTTTAGCTTCAGTGCTTAGCCTAACAGCTGTGTAAATTTTATGCTCTATAAATGATTGAATAGAGCAAATTTGAAAAAACAAGAAAAACAACAGGTAGCTCTTGAATAAGCTTATTTTTTTTTTCTTCTAAACTCAGCACTTTTCCTGGTAGACTAAGGTACCTAAGAGATTTCATTAAAAAAAAAAAAAAATTAGCATGTGTCTTTAAGTATATTCAGATATCCTTTAGTCACTTTAGCATGTCATCGCAGAGCAATTTGTTTTTCCTAGCTGCTACATTTTATGCCTAAGCTTGCTTCAAGGATTTGTTTGCTTTATCATTTTAAGGCAGTAATATGAAATTTTCAGTGCAAAGTTAATTTATGAATAATTATGTTCAGCCATACAACACAGAGTAATAATACAAAAAGCAAAACAATCAGATTTTTCTCCTTTGAAAATCTGTTTCCCACTAAGTAAATACTTCTGAATACCTCAGTTTTGCAACTACTTCTATTTTTCTTCACATTCATGGAGACAGGTGAGACATAGTTTCTTTGTAAGTGAATTAATCTGGGTAACAATATACTATTAAGAGTTTTAGGACACAGTTCTAGATATTTCAAGATGTTAATAACTTATTAGAAATGGCTTGCTCTATTTTCCTAAGGAATTGAGAACTATTTATTTACATGTGGCTATTTGGGGACAAAATTCTTCATAATTCCCCTTGCTTCGGTGTACCTTGCATGTGATACATTAACTGCTATTTGTTCTGAACCATCTTTTCAAAGATATTTGTATAGCATCCAGCAATGGAAGACAGGGATAGCATGTCTCCCTAAAGTGAAGATTAGACATGATTCCTACCCACCCTAAAAAAATTAATGCTCTTTAAGGTTATGCTTCCTCTCCTGTAGCACAACCTATTGCAGGCATCTTCTGAACCTTTTCCCATTACTTTGTGGGATTGAACTCTGGGGTGTGGCAAAAACAAAACAAAGAAACCAATACTCTGGCCAGTGCTATTGCTGTGCATAATGCATTATTCATCTCTCAACCAGGAATCTTATGTCCTTTACCAGCATACTTGAAACTGTATTGAACTAGCTCACTCATCTGAAAAATGATTTAGAATTTCAGTCTGACACTTCACAGTTTTGACAGGTTGTTTGCTGGACCTCTCTGGGCATTTAGTTATACTGTATTTCACAGCCTGTTTTTTTTAGTTTTGTGAGGCCGTGTGATGGAGTTCTGGTCAATGAATTGTTGGCATATGTACCTTCCTCTAACTGGCCCATACACTACTCCATATATTCTGTTTTCTTTGTCTGCTGGCTAGATATAAATGATCTAGTGGGGACCTCCAAGAACCTAGCAGATTACAGATCTCTCGATGGCGGATCCTGGATCCCTAAATGACTGTATGAATAAGCGCCCCCTAGCGACTTTCACTGGACTATGATGAAAGTAATATATGGAAAAAAAATCTTCATTAGACGTTTTCAATTTGGGGTTATAGTGACGCTTTCTTAATTAACGTGCACACTATAGTCAACTTCATAGTTAAAGTCTTTTAAAACTGCTAAATGTAGCAGGTATTTAAAAGCATTTTACTAGTGTGCTTTTAATTTTGACCTATCTTTCACAGGGAGTTGGTAATATTTCCACTTAATTAATTGCAAATATTTCCAATTAAATATTTCTTGATTACTCAATTAAGACTAACTAGTTCCATGTCTTAGCCATGCTGTTCTAATCACTTGCTCTCATAGTTTTTCCTCTTCTTTGTCTTCATGTCCTCTTTCATCACTTTGCATGTTAATTCGGGGGATTATGCATCCCTCTAAATCACTCTGCCTCCAGTTATTACATAACTAAGGCTTTCCCACCCAGCCTGCTGAGCACTGACAGTGTACGCTCCACTCCATCCCACACTTTGTTTGTTTTTCAGTTTCTCCCATACGTGCTCAGCCATTCAGTTGTGTCCTACTATTTATGACCCCCATGGACTATATCTTGCCAGGTTCCTCTGCCCATGGACTTTTCCAGGCAAGAATACTGGAGCAGGTTGCCATTTCCTACCCCATTTTCCCATACGACCTCCACTTTATTAGGTTATACACTGTGTTTACAGAAAATCAGTGATTTATTATTGTTTTTTGATACAGTTGTTGTTTCATATGAAATCATTCCTTGCATCTAGGAGAAGTGTGTTGTGTGCACAAAGAAGAACAAATGCAAAAGGCACTGATTATCTTGACTTGTTCATGGAGCAAGAGAGGCTAATGTGACTGAAAGAGGAGACGATGATAAGAGACAAGATCCAAGAGGTAAGGGGGAGGGCAGAATGGTTTTTAGGCCTTTTTAGGCTTTACTGTGACTTTGCCTTTTAATCTGAGAGGGTTGGGAAGCCATTGAAAGTAGCACTGTCATATTCTGGCTTATGTTTGAGTAGTACCAGTTTGGCTATTTTGATACTAAACCATAGAAGTAGGGTGAAAAATTGGAAGGTTTTTGCAGTAATTCCTATCTATCTTGGAGGGGGCATCAGGGAGTGGCCAGGTTTGAAGTTTATCTTGAAGGTATAACTTATAGGGTTTGATAAGTTGACAATAGTGTATGAGAAAAAGGGAAGAGGCAAGACTGGCTTTAAATATTGAACAATAGGATGGATAGTGTTAACATCAACTGAGACTTGGAACTTGGCAAGATGTGGATGCAAGAATTTCAGTTTTGAAAATGTAAAGTTGGAGATAATCAAGAGATCGTTCCTGGTGGATATGAGTCTAAAATCCAGGGAAGAGATTTTTGACTGAGAAAATATATGTTTGGGAATTTTCAGTGTAAAGATAGTACATTAAGCATGAGGTTAGATGAACTTGCCAAGGGAACAGGCATAGATAGAGAAGAGCAGGGCCCATCTCAGTCCTGGCAGACTCCCACATTAAAAGATCAGGGAAGTAAGAAGAGCTAGCAAAGGTGGCTACGTTAGTCAGGGTCCTCCAGAGAATAAAACCACTAAGGTGCAATGTTTATATGCTGATGTGATTTGCAGAATGAGAAACCCCATGATCTGCTGTCTGCAAGCAGAAAAGTGGGCAGTGTAATTCAAAGGTGTGAGGGCCAGACAGCTGACAGTGTCAATTTCAGTTCAGTTCTAAAGTCCTGAGAGCCCTGAGCACTGCAGGCAAAAGTGAAATACTTGTTCCCGTTGGAGGAGTCAAGAAGGGAGTGGAGTCTCTTCATTCTCTTCCTTTTCCTTCTTATTCTCTTCAGATTCTCAACAGATTAGGGAATACCCATTCATACTGGGGAGGGCCATCAGCTTCACTCAGTCCACGAATTCATATGCTCATTTTATCTACAAACACCTTTACAGACATGCCCAGATATAATGTTTAGCCAGCTATCTGGGCATTCCTTAGTCTAGTCAAGTTGACATATAATATTAATCATCGCAGTAGCTTAGAAATAGCCAGTGTGGTAGAAGTTGCTATTTTCTCAGAAGTCAGGTGAAAAAGTGTTTGAAAAAGGAGAATGGAATTGACTGTCAAATGCTGTTGATAAAACCAATAAAATGAGGGCTGAGAATTGTCCTTTGGCTTAGTAATGTGGAGGTCGCTGTGAAATTGACAAGAACAGCTTCAGTGAAGTTGGGAAAATTTTATGATGAATGAGAGGAGAAGAAACCAAGACAATGAGCATACATAATTCAAGAAGTTTAACTGCAAAGGAGGGTGGAAAAATAGGGCAGTAGCTACAGGAGTGTATGAGATTATAAGAGGCATTTATTTAAGAGGAGATTTTACAAAGTAGATGCTGAAGGGATAATTCACTAAGGAGGGAAAAACAATAGATGACAAGGAAAAGGGAGAAAATTGTTGGAGCAATGCATTTTGAAGGATTGAAGGGGGTAGGATCAAATAATGATAAATAATGACAAAGATTGAATGTGTAATAGTAATAATCTATACCAAATATAGATTTGGTATAATATAGATTTGGTATAATCTTTACCAAATATCACACCAAGGGGAGTGATAAACTTGCCTGAGGGTCAGGGAAGGCCTCTTAGCAGAGGGAGATAGTTAATCTGTACTTTGAATGATAAGCAAGGATTTCTCAGGGAGACAATTTTACTGTCTGCTATTATATGGGGATATGAGAGAGCATGGAAGGGGGAAAGGCTGAAGATCTGGGTAGAAGCCCAATTATGATAAATCTCATGTGCAATGTGTTTAATGAGCTTGCATTTTATTTGATTTTGCAAATAACACTCTAGTCATAGTGTAGAAGATGGGTTGTAAGAAAACAAGTTCAAGGAAGAGATGGTAAGTCCTGATCTAGTCATGTACCAGGGGAGATGAGAAGAAGGGTTTGATTTTATTATTGCATAAGAAATACACCTGGTTAAATAGCCAATTAAATGACTGATTAAATATAGAAAGAGATGATGAGAAGCAGAATCTAGAGTCATTCTTAAATTTCTGGTGTGTATTACAATTAGATGTAGAGATGTAGAGATGTAGAGATGTAGAGATGTAGAGAGGTTTAGGAAGGGATATGTCTGGCTTAGCTGTAAGAGAAACTTTCGGTTTATCAAGGTGAAGATTGCAATCACACAAGGAAGAAGTGTGGGTCTAAAACTCAGAAGTGAGATCTGGCCAGGAAATACAGATTTGGACATCAGGGTACATTTTTGATAGTAGAATAGTTTGATAGTTTTGATAGTTTGGAAATAATCAAGATAACATAATAAGAATAGAAAGGGAATAAAAGCTCCAGATATAGCTAAGAATATGCCAATAGAATAAAATTTGATGATCTAGAAACCAATTATTTAGCCCTGCAATTAACTAGACTCCTTTTTTATGTATGAAGGAAAAAATAGTAGATTTTAGGAGGACTAACACAATCACTCAGCACCTATCTGATTTAAAATGCTAACAAGTCTGTAGCCACAAATAATTTCAAACGTAGTTTGTTTTTCCATCCTTGTGACATTATAAAGAAAAAATCTTCCTCATGATGAATCTAAAACGTTTCAAGTTTTCAGTTATCAAAGTGATGAAATTCATCCAATGTATTCTACTTACAAGAGAAGGATGCTGAGTAGAAAATTTTAGAAACATAATTACTAAAGATAATAGGGACATTTTTCAGTTAATTCTGTCAGTTATTCATCTTCAGTCAATCACTTTGTTCTTAATCTCGAAGAATTTCATTCAGTGCAGAGTTTGGAGTATGTATCTATCCAGAGTATATATTTATCTAAATATATTATCTAGAGTGTATGTTTATCTAGAGTATATATTTATCTAGAGTGTGTATATATATATATATATATATATACATATATACATACAGTATATATTTATCTAGGTGCAAATAGCTTTTACATGGCATCTGGCAGAATTATATATTTAAAGACGATTATGTTAGTGAAGGCGCTGTGTGTTTCTTCTCCTGGGAGCACAGTCATAGAACACAGCAATTTTCCACCTGTGTGATGGGCGTGCTGCGGCGGCAGCACCGCTCAGCGCTTCACTAGTATTCCAGAGGTTAAACAGACGTTAAGAAATAGCATTCATTTCGCACTGTATGACTTTCTACTACACCGCCATTCTTACCAATTTAATGCCATATTCCTGAGTCTTCAAAATGAAAGAAGTGACAGATTTCACAGGCAACAAGAAAGCAGAGATTCTAGGAAACCTCTCTCCTGCCTACCTTTCAGTTCCTTCCACAGTGACAGGTGCTCCCCTGCCTCTCTTGGCAGGCAAGATTCGGGCCACTGCCGAAATGTAAGGAGCCTCAAGATTAGTCCTGACACATGAGAATACCTTGCCAATTTCCCTTATTTCGGAAAATCCACTTTTTTTTTTAATAACCCTAGTCTTGGCTCACTCTGCACAAATAGGATTTTGCTAGACGTTCAACAGCATCTTAGAAAATAATGAGTATGTATGATGCTAATACAACAGATACTTCGGGTATTTTTTCCTATAAATGACAAGGCAGCAAGTGTTGAGCTTAATCCTTCCTTGCATTTCCTGCCTTGGTTTGCTCTTCTTCCTTCTTTGCTGTCTGGCCGCAGCACTGGCAAGCTGTGAATTTCTTTAGTTGTCTCCCAGGAGACTGCAATTCTATGCACACAGTCTTTTAGTAGGGTAACCTCTCCACCTGAGTGTACATCAATGTCTCTTTCCTAGTGTGAGATGGTCACCCCTTCAGCCTTCCCCTTGCCTTCTTTCTCCCCGTAAGTGATTTCTAACATTCTCTGAGACCATGCTTCTCTTGGACACATGTGTGATCCAATGTGTGAAATAGGACCATGGCCTTTTAGAGGTGGCAGGAAACTTTAGAGGTCATGTAATACAGGCGCCTCGTTTTACAGTTGAAGGAACAAGACTCTGAGGGCAAGGTATGTGGCTTGAGTCACATGGCCTCTTTGGTTGCAGATTTTGGGTTGGAATCTGAGTTTTCTGTGTTCTGTTTACAATCCAAGTTTTCCAGTGTTGTGTGTATACAATCCCACCTAAGTAGAGCCATAACTTTACTTACTCGATGTTTCTGGATAAAAGTTTTTGGATGGCCTTTAGTGACCGTTCTTCTCTTTTTTTCCTGGTCTGCCCTTGTGGCAAAGGTGATGTCCATAGCATTTTGCATCTTCTCACCCAGTCCTATTGGAAGTCCATTAGCTCTGCTCATGAGCATGTCCTCTGCAGACTGGAGATACAGTAGTGGGAGGGAAGGCAGCTGGAATAGACAGACCTCTGTAAAGCTAGATTTGGGCTTCTCAGGGGGCACTAGTGGAAAAGAGTCCCCCTGCCAATGCAGGAGACATAAGAGATACAGTTTCAATCCCTGGGCTGGGAAGATCCCCTTTCAGTCCTCTAGGAGGGCAGGGCAACCTACTCCAGTATTCTTGCTTGGAGAATCTCACAGAGGAGCCTGGAGGGCTATAGCCCATGGGGTCGCAAGGTTAGATTTAGGAATTAAAGCATATCTCCCTTATCAAGAGATGCCAAATGCGATTTTTCGTAGAAGAACCAGGCAAAGCAAACTACTACCAGCAACAACAAAATCTCTTGAATATTCCTCTCAGCGTGAAAAACACAGGTCGCTGTAACCACCAGGTACAGTTAGCCTCTCTAAACTAGCAGAAGGCATGCAAAGCTGAAATGATTGCCTGAGGAATTGCTTATCACTTCATTAGTTATTTTAACATAAATTTATGCATTCAGAAATATAATCCGAGAAGCATTTCCTTTGGCATTTCTCTCCTAAGAAGCTGACATGTAGCCATCACATGGAGGACTGGATTATTAAGAGGCAAAATACTATATTCAAATACTGATTCTGTTTCAAAATATGTGAACTTGCACAGGCCAGATAGCTCTCACATTATATTCACACCTAAAAATTGGCACTAATACCTATGATGGATGACTTAAGACCTCTGGAGAGAAAGTTGGATCATGTGATAACACTGAACCTTAAGAAATAAAACAATTCATAGCCTCATGCAAAGCATTTACTATAATGAAAATATGCCAACGTAGAGAATTCCTTTTTCTATACATCCAAGGGCACATTTCCCTGAATTTCTTCCTACAAGTTCCTAGTTTATTTTTAAAACCTAACCTAATATCCTGAGAGCAAGGGCTGATTCACAGTTTGTAAGGACTGAAATGTATACAATTTGAAGGGCACTTTTTAGGAAAAGAATACAAGATTTGTTACAAAAGTAAATACTCATTTAGAATGAGAAATCACAATGAAATAAAATTTTTTCTAAAGCTAAAATATGCCAGGAACATTATAAAATTCAAAAAGTATGTGTGTTCAAAAATTTATTACCTGACATAACTCTCTAGTCATATTTAATAGCTATACTTTTTGACTGCATGCTTTTTGATCACTTTTTTAATGTAAATTATTTTATGTTATCAGTTTTTACAAAGACAACATCCTCTGTATAGAGACTTTTCTGTAATATGATCGATTGCAATTTCTCTTTTATTACTGAGAGTTGGGTTGTGGAAGACATGTGACCTCATACAAAGAAATTCTTGCTATTTACAGGATTTCTATAGCTTAGTCCCCTACAACACAGGGGAGCTAATATCTTCTAGTCCTTGTAATTTTCCATTAAAAATAGTGTAGAGTGTGTTTGTAGTCATATTTGTTGCATTACCATGTATATTCTTGACAGAAGAGAAAATTACATTTTGACCAGGCATCGAGGAGAGTTAGTGTTACAACTTTATTTTCAGACTAGTTTCTGGCCTTGTACATTTCAAGCCTTTTTTCCCGCTTCTTCTATCAATGTGCTTCTGATGTCAGAGGTCTCAGGAAATGGCCTTGTTGTGTTGCTGTGTGGGTCCTGCATTTCGGGGTTAACTCAGGTCAGTTGGCACAGTTGGCAACAGAGGGAGTTCTTGGAAACCATTCCTATAGCATGACACTTAGCAAAAACTTCAATGTGCAAATCAATAAGAACCATATAAATATAACCGAATAAACCCAAACAAGGTGTATTCTGGTCTATAATTCCCAGTTGTTGGATCCCTAAATCATCTCAGGAACTTCAGTCCATCCAAACAAGAGGAAATGAATGTGGAGGAGAAGTTGGGTGGAAACAGAATGCAGTCTTAAGCAATAGTGATTAAAATATCTTACATACAGAAATTATACAAACAATCTGATTATACTGAGACATGACTGGTCCCCAGTCCTTGGAAAGGGCTCCTGTAAGTGAGGGTCCTGAAGCTGAAGTGTCTTTGGGTTCTTTTTTGTCTTCGCTCTGAATCCCTTACTATAGAGCGTGTGCTTGCTTTCAGGGGCTGCATCTTCATTACAAACTCCCTGTGGTCATGTCCTGGGGCTGTTGCAACAAATGTCCAACAGCTTGGTGGCCTAAAACAGTAGATATTTATTCCGTCTCTTAGGCCAAAAGTCTGAAATCAAGATGTTAGCAGTGCCTTGTTCTCCCTGGAAGGCTCTAGGAGAGAATCTTCCCTGGTCTCTTCCAGCTTTTGGGGACTCCGGGCATTCCTGTGGCTTATGTCTGCATAACTCCCATCTCTGCTTCCATTTTCACATGGCCTCATTTCTGGATCTGTCCTTCTCTTCTGTCTCTTCTCAGGACACTTGTTGGATTTAGGGCCCATCTGGATAATCCAGAATGATATCATCTCAAAGTTCTTAACTTCACCACACCTACAAAGATTCTTTTTCCAAATAAGAGTTTATTCATGGGGTTATGAGTTAAAACATGGACATATCTTTTAAGGGGCTACCATTAAACCCACTACACTGCCCTTAACATGTATCATCTGAGAACAGTCAGAATATAGATCTTGGTTAAATTTCATATTCTAGATTTTAAGCCAGAGAGCCCTCCAAAAGCAATTACCTAATATTTAGTACCCAATCCTCCTAAATCATTCAAAGTATGACAACCTTTGTTTTTACACTTCAACAGACCATGATGTATGAATCCAGGGGATGCAAAACCTAGTGTGTATTAGGATGGCTAATCCAATTACAGAGGTAGTGGCTTTGTGATGTTGTATGTGTTCATTCGACAGGATATGATTCCCCTGTGGAAACATTTATTAGTAGGAGATGTAAGTGCAGATGTGTTCTCTAATGGATCTTATGGGGCAGTACTATCTGTCTGGTTTCACAGAATGTGTGACTTAGGGCCACACTAAAACAAGTTTATGAGACCTGCAGGCGAGCTCAGTGGCAAGATTACAGTCAAATCTAGGGATATATCACCAGGATGTGGACACCTTGAAAAATAGCAGTTGCAGAATAGTGTTAGGATGTGCTTGGAAACATTCCCTTCTGACATCCCCTGAGTAATTCATCTGCAGCAAGTTTTTACTGGACTAATCTTCATAGCCAGATGGAAAGGTAGATACGGATTATGTGTGGGCAGATGTAATAAATAAGCACCCTTAAGATCCTTAATGCTTGGCTCTCATTAACATTGTACTAATTGGCAACTGTGGGTATCTCATTTTAATAAAGCAATTGTTCACAACATCTCTGAGGTTCTTAAAAAATTATTTTTAAAGATGCTTTGTTAATCTTTGATAGACTATTATCTCCATAATAACCAAGTTGTAATATATAAGCCTGCTGTGCAATCATTTGTAGGTTCTGTGCACGATGAACATAATTTGGCTGAAAGTTATAGGGATCTTAGAATAGGTGTAATTGTAAAGTAAATCTCTTTAGTTTTTTTTTTTTTTTCTTCTTTTGGGTTTCACACTTGCACTTTATTATTTAAAAAGATCATCAGGAATACATCAATTTTATTTTGCAATTAGACCACACCCATAGTCCTACTCTTAAGACTATATAGAGCTTAAGAGCAAAAACAATACTTAGGAGGTTTATATTTCATTTGTTTATTCACTCATTTTTTTTTCCCACAAGTAGCTATGGAGTTCCTAATACATGCTTAGATATTGTGCAGGATTTCATTTGGGTCCAAAACATTTTTAAACAAGTTTATATACCTTGAGTAATGAACTGCTCTGAAAATGGAGGAGGAGAAAATAACAAGATTCATTCGCCTTTATTCACTAACCACTTATTAAGTGCCTACTGTAGGCACTGCTCAGGCTACAATCCCAGATAGAATACCTGCTCTTAATTTACTTCCTGCCTGGGAAGAGAGCATGGCAACCAACCTTTAAGGTGTATCATGGTAACTCCCATCATAGACGTGTGCACTGGGTGATAAGAGAGAGAGAAAGGGGCATCAAAATCAGCCTGTCAATCAAACACATCTTGAAGGAGGCAGCCTGTAATCTGAATTTGGAAGAATGAGTTTGAGGAAGATCCGTGAAGGAGTGGACATAGGACCTAGATTGTGAAAGTTGCTCAAGTCAAGCTAGAGTCTTGACAACTTATTACCATGTTGAAAGCTCTCAATGTAGGAAATTTCATAAATACTTTCTAAAGCACTAGCAGATATAAATTTTATAAACAGCTAGATAAGTCCAGGCATAAGATTTGCTGCCAATAGAAATAATTAAAAGCTTTGATATAGAATAATAAATAGGAACAACCAGCTTGGTGATGCAATGGGAGTATGGATGAGAATTAGCTCTAATAGTTGTATAGTTTATAAACTTCACAATTTCTCTTTGTGGTCTTTAGTGGACAGTGATGTTAGAGTCACCATACAATGGACTTCCAAAAAAAAGATGCACACATCCATAAATACATAGCTCAACAAAATTGCCTACTAAATGGGCAGTGTTGGTCACAAAACAAATAGAATGACCTTTCTTAATGGTGTTTTTTCAGGGAAGTGCATTTTTCTTAGCATCATTTCTGGAAACACATTTGTAGAAGAGAAAGTGAAAGTGAAAAGTGAAGTCACTCAGTCGTGTCCGACTCTTTGCGACCCCATGGACTGTAGTCTCGCAAGTTCCTCCATACATGGGATTTTTCAGGCAATAGTACTGGAGTGGGTTGTCATTTCCTTCTTCGGGGGATCTTCCTGACCCAGGGATCGAACCCGGGTCTCCCACATTTTAGACAGACGCTTTACTGTCTGAGCCACCAGGGAAGAATGGAGAATCAAACAGCTGTGGACCTGAGACTGGAATGTATAAAAAATAATCCTAACGTTTTATATGAGGTGCACATATATGATAAAATATAATTTTAGGATTATCATAAAAACATTTTGTTGACATACAATGCACAATATAAAGATGAAATGTAAAAAATGACAAAACAAAACCTAGACTAATGTAATTATCAGTATATGCTTAATTAACCAGACTGCTTGATTAACTAGTGACAGAGAACTTTGTATAATGACTGCAAAAGAGAAGTTTGGCCGACAAGTTCTGCAACTGTCATTTATGATCACTTACTTCAAAGGGCTATTGGGAGGTGCAATAAATATAAGAGAAATTTTACCCTGCTATATAGCCCGGCAAAATAAGGTACTTTAATAGGCTAAGGGAGTCAGTGCTAAATCAATACAAAAACAGATGATTTGGGTTCATAGGCTGGTCAGCCAAGTTTATTTCCCAGGCATATATCTCTCTACAAAGAAAACAATTAATAAGTTCACCAAATCAGGACAGTACCTTTATAGGCAACTGGGAGCACTGAAAATAGATTTCTTGTAGATTTTTACATATCTCATCTGGTAGGTACCATTAATGGCACTTGAGACCAAATACAATTCATAGTGGGTTTTCTTCAACACCAAGTAATGATGAGCTTCCCATACTGAACTGTAAGAATCATACAACGCCATTGTAAAATTCCCAGAGAATCATAAAGGAATACCTGTCCAAATGTGGCAGCCAATTACAGTATTATCTTCAGCTATTAGGATACAGTCAATTTTGTAGGTCGCAGGTTTTAAAGGATTCTGCCCTGCCTTAATTCACCTGTATTTTAAAATCATATTTGGACCAGTCAAATTAGACCCAACCTAGAAGCCTCAGTACATAGGAAAATGAATGTCTTATATTTGGGAAATAATGATTGAATAGCACAGAATCCTATCCTATCTGCACCTGTAATAACGCAGACAGTGACACAAGGCTAGTAACCTTTCAGCAGTCTTGAGGAACAAAGAGCAGAAGGCATTCTAGAAGAAGGAATAGCATGTGCAAACAGCCTGAGTGTGGATGGGCTGTAGTGTGTGTACGGAACAGAGATGCCGGTGATGCTGGAAAAAATTCCCAGAAGGTAGACAACGAGCTGGTTGCATGCCATATTTCAGTTCAGATTTTATCCTGCAGGTGATGGGACCTTTGAAACACTTTTAGCAGGAGGATGATTAAGGTAATTAGTTTGGTCCATCAGTTCTTGCTGCCTCTGGCGAGAATCTTGATCAAACCTCAGTGAATTTAACTCTTATGAAACATGGTTAGCCATATACAACAGAAGCTGTGTGAAGATCCTAATTTGAATTGTCCAAACTTATATTAAACTATTCACTGATAACACACTCACATGTGTTACCTTATTTATTCCTCTCAATAATCCTAAAAGGAGTAAGTGTATTATGACCAATTTTTACTGATGAGTCATTTGGTTAATTTTCTTGAGCAGGATCACAGAGTTCTTAAAAATTATGTTGTTGAGACTGGAATTCTGATACAGTAGAGCTAGTTTAAAGGTTTAATTTGCTAACAACAGTTTCGTCCTGATGCTCCACAGAAGTTCACTAGTCCCCCCAACCAGACACTCTAGGAAGCAGTGTGCTCAGTTGTGACCTGATGAGGTGCTTCTTATTTCTAGCCAAGGAAAATAGCACAGAAAATATTTTGTTTACATTTTACTTTGTATGGTGCAAATGAAGAAAACAAGCTTATGCCTTTGAAGAAATGCACCCTTGTCTTTAAACTATGTGGGCTGCATATTTATGAGGAGGCAGTGTTAGCCAGCTGTGTGATGGAGGGCCACAGTAAGGCATCCAGATCACTAAGCAGAGGGAGACAGCATAACAGGCAGAATGGCAGCAGGGAATTTTGGATCTTAGCTATAACATTTTTCAGGTCTTGGTGCTGACTTCACTAGTCATGGAATTATAAACAAGAATTTCTCTCTGAGTTTGCTCAAACTCATGCCCACTGAGTCGACAATGTATTCCAACCATCTCATCCTCTGTTTCCCGTTCTCCTCCTGCCTTCAATCTTTCCCAGCATCAGGGTCTTTTCCAATGACCCTGATGGCTCTTCACATCAGGTGGCCAAAGGATTGGAGCTTCAGCCTCAGTCCTTCTAATGAATATGCAGGACTGATCTCCTTTAGGATGGACTGGTTGGGTCTCCTTGCAGTCCAAGGGACTCTCAAGAGTCTTCTCCAACACCACAGTTCAAAAGCATCAATTTTTCAGTGCTCAGCCTTCTTTATGGTCCAACTCTCACATCCATATATGACTACTGGAAAAACCATAGCTCTGACTGTACAGATCTTTGTGGCAAAGTGATGTCTCTGCTGCTTTTTATTATGCTGTTCATGTTTGTTATAGCTTTGCTTCCAAAGAGCAAACACCGTTGATTTTATGGCTGCAGTCACCATCTGCAGTGATTTTGAGCCCAAGAAAATAAAGATTTAATGAGGGGATGGGACTAAATATTTTTAAGGCTCTTCCCAGAGTTAAAGACAGTCTGTCTGTCTAGATATAATCTAGATAGTCTATCTTTCTAATTATTATCCTTGCCACATTATGAACAGCAATTAAATAAAATATGGTTCTTTCTGAGCTGTCTTTCTGACAGCTAGCCTGTCCAATGGGTAGGTAGCACTTAAAGGCTTTGTGCATAATTAACTCAGTAACTCTTTCTACAGCATACAATGAAGAAAGGACAAACATTTTTCAGTTGCATCTGCGTGTAACTATAGTACCACATTCCAAAATTTTTGGATTCTTTTTCCATTTCACATTTCTTAAACATATTTTGTGATTTATTTTAATTAGTAACAGTGTATCATCAACAGATATATTCTGTTTATTTCTGATTCCTCCTACTTTAGTGTAAGGTCATAGGAGGCAGACTTGTTGCCTGTTTTCTTAATGTTGTATTTCCAATATTTAGAACAGTATGTAGCACATAGTAGACTATTAACTAAATATTTGTTGAGTGAGCATATACAATACTAGCCAGGGAGACTTCAGAATCATCACACAAGTTTCTAGGGAGGAATATATGAAATTTTCTTGCAGTTTGGATATGATGAGCTTTTTGCAAATGGTAAACTGAGTGTTGGCCTTGCTCTTCTAACTCATTGGAAATAAATCAGGACTAGAGGACAAATTATCATTTGAGGGGCAAATTTTCATAAGTTTGAAACTTTTTAAACCTCTGAAATAAAAGAAAATTGTCTTAAGAATGGATAACATTCCATGAAATTCTTTCAATAGGGACTGTTCTAGCAATATTTAAATAAGAGACTAATAGAGTTTTGTTTTTAAGTTTCAGGCTGAGTTTTCATGAGGATTCTAATTTAATTCAAAAGTAGCAAACACAAACAATTCTTAATATGCTCAGATTAAAGGTAACAGTACATTCAAATCTCCATGTCCCCTACTTCAAATCAGCATGTAATTATCAATGCTTGTATAATATTCCAAGTTCTCATTCATATAATTCTAGACCACTATTTAATCATGATAAATTGTGATGGCTGCATTGTTTGTAGTGCAGGCTATGATCTGCTATGATTCCTCTGCAAAATTATGATGATGAATCACACTTGTCAATGATTTTTGAATGAGACAAATCCAAAACTAATTTGCTATCTGCAATCCAGATGTAAATGGCTACATATCATAAATCTTCCATGAAAATATTCTTCAGTTCCATTTCTGTCAACAAACAAAAGTGCTCTTCATAGTTCACTCCCCAAGAAAAACAATCAAATATAATTAGAAGGGAAGGGAGAAAGTGCATAGTTGACTTGAATATAAAAAACAGAAAATATCTTGACCAAATTGACTGCAAAAATGAATCTCTTATTAAAATCATTGTAAATTGTATCTCTCCATTTTTGGTCCAGGGATTCCCTACCTTAATACAGCCATAAAATAGTTTATCTTCATGCTAAATTGTGGAAATTAAACTGTGCTTATAGAGTGCTCTAGAACTTGAAAATTGCATTTATTATATTTATGTTGAACTAGATAAAAAGTTCAATTGAAAAATATTGACAAAAGTAGAATTCATTATTGTAATACAGTTGAACATAAGAGTTAAACAGTTTTTATTTTATTCACTGAAGGGAGACTTGTACTACGTGTGCGCAATTGTTTCGGTCATGTCCGCCTCTTTGTGACTCTACACGCTTTACACACCAGGCTTCTCTGTCCATGGGACCCTCCAGGCAAGAACACTGGAGTGGGTTGCCAGGCGTTCCTCTGGGGAATCTCCTCCATTGCAAGTGAATTCTTTACCCCTGGGCCACTGGGGAAGCCAGTAATTAATTAACTATGATATAAACAAAACATAGACAAAACTTATAGTTTCAAACCATATGGAATCCAGAAAGCTTTGCACCAGGGCATGCCAACTACAGGCCAGACTCTGGGGAGTGTGTGTGTGTGTGTGTGTGTGTGTGTGTGTGTGCATATGCATATGTGTGATCTATATATAGGGTATCCTTGTTTGAAATGAGAAGTAGTTGAAAAATTCTGCATGAGTATAAACCTATAATTCCTATTTTTAAAAATGATTTAAAGTGTTTTCCTTTGCTCAGTAGTGGGTAAGTAATCTCTTCCTCCTGTGTATGAAACATCACTCTTCTTTGTGCAGATTTCCAACATCTATATAATGCGTTTTTTCCAAATATAAGAAAGGAAGCATTTTGACCAAAGTTCAGAAAGTATAAATAGACCCCTTCTCAGAAGAGAACAAAATCTTCTCTGAGATAAAAAGTATCTAATAGGAAATCTCATTTCTTTTCTCCATAACACATTCCATTGTGTTATTCTTCATCTAATCCTTCCTCTTTAAACTACCCTCATATAATAACGTCATTAATAATACTTAGTACTGATATAGTGCATTAAATTTTCAAGGTACTAAGCAAATGTTAAATAATTGATGCACATTGAAAGAAGTCAACAAAAGTATAGTACTTCCAAATTCTTATGAGATGAGCAACAATACTTAATTATTAATTTTTGGATGATGTAGTTTGCTTAATCTATTTTTTAAAGTATTTTTTACCTTGTCATATAAGAGGAATAATGTTCACAGTGAGGAACTATATGAGCCCATAACTGGCTTTTACAGATGATTAAATGCTGAGGTTGAAGCCGAGGCTTTTGATAACTGCTAGAGCCATTTATGACCTCATATAATACTCCACTGTGGAACATAAGGTCTTAAATAACATCAACCATGTGCTTTTACTGAAAAGAAGAGGAAGAGAAATAAAAGTCCCTTTCAGATGAAGACAAAATACATGTAGAGAACCCTATGGAAATGTCATAAATATATATGAGTAAAATTATATTTAGTGAAAGTTTTGTAATAGATTTGGGAACAAGGGTATCACTTGACACCTGTCTGGGTAGCCTTTGGATAAAGAACTTATGAAAGGATATAAAAAGCTATTTCTATTATCTATGGGTGTAAAAAGTACCCTGGGTTTAAAATAGGTCCTGGCATTAGTCACTGCTGTATAGAGGACTTGAACCTCCATACAAAGTGACTTGACAACACTTATAGTATTCATCTACTTATATTGAACGTGGTCTCTCTAAATGGACAATTTGCAAAATATTGCATCTAAATATAGTATTGAACTGACTATGTCATGCTTAAAATAGATGTAGTCAGCAGCATTTAGTGTGCAAATGTGGCCACAGAGGTTCCAGGGTTTAAGGGTAAAAGCTTGTGACAATTAGTAAGTAAGCAATAGAGATTTAGAGCACAGTGTAATGAATACAGGCAATGATGTTGTACTATAATTAGGTAATGTGATAAACATCACCACAGCAACAAGTTTATTATAGTATGTAAATATATTAAAGGAACATGCTGTATACCTTAAACTTATAGAAAATCATATTTAAATTTATTAATTAAAAAGGGGAAAAATCTAAAGAAAACCATCTATATTGCTTTAGAATATATCTAACAGAATGTATAGATTATTGTTTCTCAAGACTTCCCCAGTGGTCCAGTGGTTAAGACTCCATTCTCCCACTGCAGGGTTTAATCCCTGGTTAAGGAACTAAGACCCACATGCCATGTGGCCAAAATCGAAGATTATTGCTTCTCAGGTTGCCACTTAAAATATGTTCAGTTCAGTTAAGTTGCTCAGTTGTGTCCGACTCTTTGTGACCCCATGGACTGTAGCATTCCAGGCTTCCCTGTCCATTTAAATTATGTTCATTGAATGTCAAAAATTGTAGTCGTGAGGCGAGGGAAGTACAGATACAGGGTTAATAAAATGCTTAATTGTTTTATTTTATGTTTTTGTTGAAGTATAGTTGACTACTAATGTTGTGCCAGGCTTTGCTGTATGGCAAAGTGACTCAGTTTTGCACTATATATATTCTTTTTTATGTTCTTTTCCATCATAGAATATCCCAGGATATTGAATATATATTTTTGTGCTATACATTAGGACCTTGTTGTTTATTCACTCTAAATGTAATAGTTTGCATCTCCCAACCCTAAATTCATAGTCCATCCTTCTCCCTCTGCCCCACCTTGGCATTCACAAGTCAATACTTACTTTAAATGTAAATGAACTAAATGCTCTAACTAAAAGACAAAGAGTGGCTGGATGGATATAAAACAAGACCTATACATATGCTGCCTACAAGAGACTCACTTCAGATCTAAAGACACATGGACTGCAGGATAAGGTATGGGAAAGTTATTACATGCAAATGAAAGTCAATAGGAAGCTGGGGTAGCAATACTTGTATCAGACAAGTCCCTGTTTGGGAAGACCATGAGAAGATGTTACACTTGGTAAATCCAGCTAAGGTCCTGTCCAGCATCCATTGCTTAACATATTAGTGAACAAATCTTCAGATAATCATCGCCTCTGGCCTTAAAGCCCTCTAGCTGAGGTTCTAGAAACTATTGAGTAGAGAGAAGCTATCTCCACTATTTCTTGTCCAAATTTCTGAACCACAATATCCACTGACATAATACAGGTTGGTTCTGTGCCACTCAGGGAGAGAAAAATTACAAAAAAGCAAAATCAAAACCCTCTCCTTTGAATAAAAAGGAGACACTATAGCACTAACCAGTCCATATCAACTCTGAAATTTTTCCAACATTTTGCTTATAATTCCCATATCCGGAATGGAGTGTGTGTGTTGATTAAGCCATGGTTCTATAATCTTGGAACAACGAAGCCCTTTAAAATAAGCTGGTTGTGCTTTTGTAGGTACAACTTTCTTGAAAATACTGTGGGTTTTCTATGTGTCAGATCTGAATTCACCACATGCTCTACAAGCTGCATCCCAATTGTTTTTGAGACCTGCTCATTTCCCTAGACTTACTTATTGGCATTTTTGATGTGTCAAGTTGCTCTTAGACAGCAACATTAAGATTTACAGGAATCCATTTATCTAACTCAGAAGATCTACTGGATAAAAAAATCAGCCCTTTAAGAGGTCTTAACACATAGAAAACAAACACATGGTTTCCAAGGAGGAAAGGGAAGGGGGAGGGATAAATTTGGATTATGAGATTAACAGAAAAAACTGCTATACATAAAACAGATAAGCAACAAGGATTTACTATTTTTGCATGGGAAAATATATTCAATATCTTATAATTACCTGTAATGGAAAATAATCTGAAAAAATATCTAATTGTATTACTTGATATACACCTGAAACTAACACAATATTGTAAATCAACTATATTTCCATTGACAAAAAGAGGACTTAACAAAAGATCTCCTAGATCCTTGATCCTGAAGCAAGATGTTTAATATTAATAACAGAATCTTTTACTTGTTTGAGAGCCTGGGAATGTGAATGGTTTTAATTTTTAAACTAACAATTTCCAAAATTCCTAAGCTCTCCACATTCACACTGCATGTTGCTTGGAAACTGGACAGTTCTTTAGTCTACATTTTTCCAGTAGAATCTTACCATGAAAAGCAAAAAGCAACCAGATATTTTCAGCCATTTCCTTGGACACCTCTTAAGTCAAACCCCAAAGTTCATTAGGTATATTTTTTAACTTTCAGGTTACATGGGACTGTTCTACTAATGTGAGAGAATTTCATAATACTGGTCACTTCACTTTTCATGTCACAGTTGTCTTGCAGTCTTTCCAGCCTCCTCTAATTGTATGCAAACTACCTAACTCCTGGTCCCCAAATCAATGGATCACATTTTTGTTGCAGCAACACTTCATTTTCAGTATATATATATTTTCTCATCAGCTATCTATACCCTTAATTTCCGAGGTGGTTCAGTGGCAAAGAATCTGTCTGCAATGCAGAAACAAGAGTTTGATCCCTGGGTCAGGAGGATCCCCTGGAGAAGGAAATGGCAACCCACTCCAGTATTCTTGCCTGGAAAGTCCCAAGGACAGAGGAGCCTGGCAGGTTATAGTCCGTGAGGTTGCAAAAGAGTTGGACACAAGTTATCAACAAAGCAATGAGAGCAACAACATCTCTAGCCTTAATAAAGATGTGTAACAAGCAAAAACAAAATTGTGACAACCGTTACAGCTTCTGATTGCACAAATAGAGTACTGCTTACAGCAGCTTTGCCGATTGTGCCTGGGTGTTGCCTCATTATCAGATGATTTAGCATGGCCTTATCTAGGATAACTAGGGAAACTTAGCTCTGCTCCTTATGTATCCTATCCTTTATCAGGCTAGCCCAGGTATGTCCTTCCATAGCAGTAATAGAGGGCAAGTATAAAAATGAACCCAATTGTGCAAATTCATTTAAATGTTTTCTTTGCATCTAATTTGTTAATATATCATTAACCAAAACAGTACATGGCTGAATCTAGGGGTGGAAATTGTGTCTACTCTTGTGTCATTCAGAGGAGATTGCAAAGTTATATAGCAAGGAATATAGATACAAAGAGGGGCAAAGAATTGGGGCCATCTCTGCAATCAAGAGTCTCTTTATGAGGGTTGAAGTGGACAGTGAAAAAGCTGACTTAAAACTTAATATTCAAAAAGCTAAGATGATGGCATCTGGTCTCATCACTTCATGGCAAATAGATGGGGAAAGAGTGGAAACACGGCAGATTTTACTTTTTTGAGCTCCTAAATCACTGCAAATGGTGACTGCAACCATGAAATTAAAGGACGCTTGCTCCTTGAAAGGAAAACTTGGACAAACCTAGACAGTGTATTAAAAAGTAGAGAAATCAGTTTGCCAATCAAGGCTTGTACAGGTAAAGCCATGGTTCTTCCAATAGTCATATACAGATGAGAGAGCTGGACCATAAAGAAGGCTGAGTTTGGTGTATGGCACAGGGTACTCAAAGCTGGTGCTCTGTGATGATATGGAGGGGTGGGGTGGGGAGGGAGGTGGGAGGCGGTGTTCAGAATGGAGAGGACTGTGTGTACCTATGGCCGATTCATACTACATATGGCAAAAACCATCACAATATTGTAATTATCTTCCAATTAAAATAAATTAATTAATTAAAAAAATAAAAGTGGCAAAGCACTGATGATTGATGCTTTCAAATTGTGGTGCTAGAGAAGACTCTTGAGAGTCCCTTGGAGAGCAAGCAGATCAAACCAGTAAATCCTAAAGGAAATCAACACTGAATGTTCCTTGGAAGGACTGATGCTGAAGGTGAAGCTCCAATTTGGCCACTTGATCCAAAGTGCTGACTCATTAGAAAAGACCCTGATGCTGGGAAAGATTGAAGGCAGGAGGAGAAGCGGGCAACAGAGGATGAGATGGTTGAATGGCATCAGTGACTCAATGGATATGCTGCTGCTGCTGCTGCTAAGTCGCTTCAGTAGTGTCCAACTCTGTGAGACCCCATAGACGGCAGCCCACCAGGCTCCCCCATCCCTGGGATTCTCCAGGCAAGAACACTGGAGTGGGTTGCCATCAACTTCTCAGTTTGAGCAAACTCCAGGAGATAGTGAAGGATGGGGAAACCTGGTGTGCTGCAGTCCATGGGGTCACAAAGAGTCAGAAGTGACTTAGCAACTGAACAACAAATGCAATCTATCAATTCTACATCTTCTGACTTCAAATTTCCAATTTTTTTTTATGTAAGACCAATAAGCATTGAACATTGTCAGTTTATGCTTTATTAGAATTGTGTAAATATTTTTCTACAGACTTCACAGTGCTTATAATTCATTTTGTGCATTTAAAAATACTAATTAAAGCAAAATTTTCCTTTTTGGGAAAGTACCTTTTATTTTCTTCGTTAACAGATGGGGAAACCTCAGTAGAGGGTTTAAGACACTTACTAAATTTCCTTCCCTTCAGGGAGAAATAGTTAATGGCTTTCAGATTGATTCTATTTGTCAATTAGAACTTTTATTTCTACAATTAAATCATAGTAAGTAGCAGCAAAGTTTATTTAGTTTAAGGGGACTTGTCCTCTATGTGTTTTGCAGATATATTTCATTTTTTCATACATCGAGTTTTTAAATGAGATTCTCTTACAGAGGGCAGACTCAGACTATATTTTTCCATACCATATATAGGATTAAATATATTTCTACTTATATAATGCATGATTGTATATGCTTTGATTCTTCAGGATTTTTTTCTTTCTCAGAGTAAACTATTTTGTCATGGGGAACCATTAGCGGAATTACAGATGACCAGGATGATAATCAGCAGTTGTTACTGAAGCTGTCATAGAAGAAACCACACCCATGACATGAAAGTCTAGTTAATTTTCTTTAAACATACTGCAGTTGAATTTTATGGAAACCTTTTAGCCTTCTGTGGTCCTTTATTTCCCAAAGTAGTCACTAAAGGAAAATTAACTAATATGTGAGGACAGAGGATGTAATATTTTTGTGACTTTCAACCCTAAGAGCAAAACCCATTAGTAGCTATAGATTTTTCTCTGCAGCAATGAGCTAGTGTATAATCAATTTATATTAGTCTAACCCTGTATATCAAGATGGTAAGTCTTGCTGGGTCTGTGTTGTTTGATTCCTATGAGAGCTTGTATCAGGCTGTATGTTAAGTCTAAGAGATAAGACACAAACTGAAGTCCCAGTGGTTATAAAACAATCCTTTGTGTCTGACCTCAGTCCCCTTCTTAACAATCCTGTAGCAATAAACATTTAGTTTAATCAATAGCTTTCCTCTGGATGAAACAGCTTAATCATTAAAACTTCTGATACTTTAAACAAATTTATACTAACAATAGGCAATGTGTTTGCCTAATGTCTTTCCTTCTTTCTTTCCTTCCTTTCTTCCTCTTTCTATGGCCCTCTCCTATTTTTCTTCTGTTGTATTTTCAAGAACTATTTTTCTTTGAACTACGAGAAATGTCTCATGTGATATTCATCCAAAGAAATTAAGAGAAATTAAGCTTTTAGAGTATTAAATAATCTGAAAACATAATGTACAAGCTTATAATTTCACACCTGAATTTTAACTATATTCACTGCTCAAAATATTTTTTATCTCAAAATTTTTATATTGTGTAGCTTTATTTATTATTGTTACTAATTGATGCATTTTTTTTTGCTATTATGCAAGTACACAAAGAATGTGTTGGAAAGTTTCTGTTACCTTGGAGCCAGAAATTCTGAATCTTTAAACTTACAGACTCATTTAAGCCTCAGGTCTTTTGTTTCTCAAATTTGAATAACAATAGTCACCCCCCCCTTTTTTTTATCCCAACAATGGTTCATGAGGATAATAATCATTAATATGTGAATGTCTCCTGTGTAGTCTAAATCTTTCTACAGTGCAAACACATGATATATAGAAAAGAGAGAAAAAGTTTTCATCTTATTTCCTGAGAAAATACCATAACAGAATTTTAAAAACCATCCTCCACTCTTCTGTTGGAATGCAGTGCATCGTACATACCCTGCCTTCCTTTCAAAGGTCATGGGTCATACTAAGCTAGGATTAAGAAAGAATGCTTGTTTACCCTTAGTAAAGTGCCAAAAACCCTTTTAGCAGGGTTCAGAATTTTACTAAAAAAAATTATAAAATACTAGAAAAAAGGTTTCTTGCTTTTATAAATACATTTAGTCACCCCAAGACTAGACTGAGGCAAGACTCCAACCCCATGCATTCCTTATCTTGTCTCTGATTCGCATGATGGAGGAAAAATTCAACATAATGAATTGATTTTTATCTGGGTCTGGGACCCAGAGGAAGCTAAATGGGACTCCAGAATGTAGGTAAGATTGAAGACTTAGAAAACAAAGATGAGAAGAGAAGGAAAAGGAAAAGAGGACAGAGTCCTCATGATTAACACATAGTGACTTATTATGAACTGATTTGCCACTGCAGGGGAAAGCTGAAAAACTCTTTTGTGCTATATCCTAAACTCAGAATCTGTGCTTAGTAATAGCCTTCCTCCTTACTGATACGGAGACTTACTCGGAGGTCACAATATTCGCACTAAAACCATGACTATATTAAGTGCCCAAGTTGTTTCTGTTGTTTAGTGCTAGCTTATGTCCAGCTCTTTGCAAGCCCATGGACTGCAGCATGCAGGGCTCCTCTGCACTCCACTCTCTCCTGCGTTTGATCACACTCATGTCCATTGAGTCAGTGATGCTATCTAACCATCTCATCCTCTTTAGCCCCCTTCTCCTGCCCTCAATCTATCCCAACATCAAAGTCTTTTGCAATGAGTCAGCTCTTCTCATCAGATGGCCAAAGTATTGGAGCTTCAGCTTCAGTATGAGTTCTTCCAAGGAACATTCAGTGTTGATTTACTTTAGGATTGACTGACTTGATCTCCTTGCAGTCCAAGGGACTCTCAAGAGTCTTCTCCAGCCCCACAGTTCAGAAGCATAAATTCTTCGGTGCTCAGTCTTCTTTATGGTCCAGTTCTCCCATCCATACATGGCTACTGAGACAGCCACAGCTTTGACTATATAGACTTTTGTTGGCAAAGTGATATGTGTGATTTTTAATATGCTGTCTAGGTTTGTCATAGTTTTCCTCCTAAGGAGCAAGCATCTTTTAATTTCATGACTGTGGTCATCATCTGCAGTGATTTTGGAGCCCAAGAAAATAAAATCTGTCACATGCACCCAATACTTAGATCATTTAAGCAGTGGGTCATATGAGATACATATGATGTAGTCTAGTCAGTCAATTTATTAATATATGGTAAAGCTGATGCTATCCTTGTGTTAATGAAGATGTTATTCGCTATCTGATTATAATATTTTTATTGAGAGATCATTTATTCACATTTATTAAATGTCTACCAAGTGCCAATCAATGAACTGGGAAAATAAATTACAGTTGACACTTTACAGTGACTTTGGTTAAAGAAGCAGTGAAATCTAATTTATGTACACTAATTAGAAACAGGAAATCAATATATGTTATAAAAAGAAACATTTGCACTCTCCTACCACAACCTCATCATCACCCCCCCCACACACAACTTCTTTGTATTTTGAAATCTGAAATTTGAAATATTTGGTGTGTGTCCTAATGTTTACTACTATACTCTTTGTGTGTGTAGAGAGAAATGGATAAATATTAAAACTTAATTTTTATGTGGGAATATAAAGCAAGTAGATAACTGAGACACTTCATCAAAGAATAGTAAATTGGGAGAAATTGCTCTACCCAATATCAAATTTTATTACATAGTTGTAGTAATCAAGACTATTATTGGTGGAACGACTGTCACATAGCTCAATGGAACAATATAGAGAAGCAAGAAACATCCTACACAAGTGTAGATGACTGACATTTGACAAAGATGCAAAAAAAAAAAAAAAATCTAGTGGAGGAAGGATTGTATTTTCAACAAATGGCGTTAAAACAATTGGACAGTCTTAGGCAAAATAGAAACACAAACTTCAATCTAAATTCAATATCTTATATAAAAATTAACTCAAAGTGGAACTTGGACTTATACAGTAATTATAAAACTATAACATTTTAGAAAGTAGATGTAGGAGGAAAATGTTCAGAACCTAAGATTTGGTGAAAAGTTAGATGTGACACTAAAGGTATGATACATAAAACAAATTGTATTTTAGTGAAATTAAAAACCTTTGCTCTTCAAAATCCCTGTTAAAGAATAAAAACTCAAGATATAGACTAGAAGAGTACATTTACCTATTATATATATGATTGAAACTCTGATCTCAAATATATAAAGAACTCTCAAACTGAACAATAAAAAAATCCAAACTGAACAATAAAAAAATCCAATTAGAAAACAGGTAAATAACATGAAGTGTCATTTCACCTAATAGAATATACAAATGACAAATAGGCACAGAATAAAGCATCAATATTATTCAGTTCAGTCAGTTCAGTTCAGTCACTCAGTCGTGTCTGACTCTTTGTGACCCCACGAATCACAGCACGCCAGGCCTCCCTGTCAATCACAAACTCCCGGAGTTTACTCAAACACACGCCATCCAGCCATCTCATCCTCTGTCGTCCCCTTCTCCTCCTGACCCCAATCCCTCCCAACATCAGGGACTCTTCCAGTGAGTCAACTCTTCTCATGAAGTGGTCAAAGTACTGGAGTTTCAGCTTCAGCATCAGTCCTTCCAATGAACACCCAGGACTGATCTCCTTTAGGATGGACTGGTTGGATCTCCTTGCAGTCCAAGAGACTCTCAAGAGTCTTCTCCAATATTATGAGTCATTTGTGAAATGCAAATCAAAGTCACAATGAGATACCACTTCATAGGCACTAGAATAACTATGATAAAAAAAAGATAGACAATAACAAGTGTTGGTGTAAATGTGGCAAAATTGAATCATTCATGAAGTGCTAAAAGGAATGTAAAACGGTGCTCCCGCTCTAGAATATAGTTTGACAATTTCTTACAAAGCTAACTTACAACATATTCTTACCATATTCTCTTGCAATCAAATTCCTTCATATTTACTTTAGTGAGATGAAACCTTCCATACAAAACCTTAACACAGATATTCATAGCAGCTTTATCCATAATCACCAAAACTTGAAAATAAAAGATGGTCTTCAACAAGTGTATTAGTTTGCTTGGATTGCCATAACAAAATACCACAAACTAAGTCACTTAAACAATAGAAATTTATTTCCTCTTTTCTTCTGGATCCTAAAAGTCCAAGATCAAGTTATTGGCAAGGCTAGTTTCTGCTAAAGGACTCGCTCTGCTTGCAGATGGCCATCTCCTTCGTGTAACTTACATTGTCTTTGCTTTGTGCGTGTGCATGAGTGCATGCTAAGTCACATGAGTCCATCTCTGTGCAACCCTATGGACCATAGCCAATCAGCTTCCTCTGTCCATGGGACTTCTCAGGCAAGAATACTAGAGTGGTTGTCATTTCCTTCTCCAGGGCATCTTCCCGGCCCAGGGATCAAACCTGCCTCTCTCATGTCTCCTGAATTGGCAGGCAGGTTCTTTACCACTAGTGCCACGTGGGAAGCCTCCCCACCCCAACTGTGTGCATAGTTGGGCCTTAATATTTTCTTAAAAGGACACCAATCATATTAGGTTAGGGCTCAGTCTAATGACTTCATTTTTAACTTAATAACCTCTTTAAATGCTCTAGCTACAGTCAACTTATGAGATACTAGGGGTTAATATTTGAACATATGAATATTCAGGGGAAGACACAAGTTAACTTACAACAGTATATGAATAGATAAACTGTGGCATATCCATCACATGGAATACTATTCAGTCCTAAAAAGAAACAAGTCATCAAAACATGAAAAGACATGGAGGGAACTTAAATACATATTAATAAACACAATTTACAATATAGAAAGGCTATATACTGTATGATTTAGTATTCTGGAAAAGGAGAAGCTATGGAGACAATAAAAAGATGAGGGTTGCCAAGGGTCGTGGACAGGAAGGAATTAATAGGTGGAGCACAGGGGATTTTTAGGGTAGTAAAACTATTCTCTGATACTATAATGGTGGATATATGTCATTATGCATTTGTCAAAATTCATAATGTTCAATACCCACATCCAGTGTTCTTGTCTGGAGAATCCCAGGGACAGGGGGAGCCTGGTGGGCTGCCGTCTATGGGGTCGCACAGAGTTGGACACAACTGAAGTGACTTAGCAGCAGCAGCCGCATAATGTTCAATTATGCAAATCTTAATGCAAGATATAGACTTTGAATGTATCAGTGTAGATTCATTGATTGTAATAAGTGTCCTATGTTGTATGGGATGTGGATAGTGGGGGAGGCTTTTGTGTGTGGGGAAGCTCTATGTGTATGGAGTCAAGGGATACATGGAAGTTCTGTACTTTCTGATCAATTTTTCTATAAACCTAAAACTGCTCTAAAAAATAAAGTCTGTCAAAAAATAGTGGCAGTGCCAGATGCTGAAGAGTTTACAGAAAAACAGGACCTCTCACACTGTCGTTGGGAATTTAAAGTGATAATGACATTCTGGGAAATAGGTTGGCAATATCTTAAAAAACTAAATGTATAGTAATCATGTAACTCAACAGTCATACTCCTGGACCTTCATCTCAGAGATTTAAAAACTCACAGTTGCACCAAAAACTATGTAAGAATGTTCAGAGAAGCCTTATTTGTAATTGCTAAAAACTGGAAATAACACAAATGTCCTTTAGTGAGTGAGTAGATAAACTATAACACACACATACCATGGACAATTTACTCTTCAGCAATAAAAAAGGGGCAGCTAAGATACATCTCAAAAGTTTTATGCTAAATGGAAAAAGCTAATCTCAAAGGTCACAGAATATATATTCTATTATATGATATTCTTTATAGATGTACACAGTCAATTAGTGATTGTGAAGGGTTAAGGTTGAGAGGCGGATAGGTATAAATGGGGTAGCATAAGGGAGATGTTTGTGGTGATTCAGTTCAGTTCAATTCACTTGCTCAGTCATGTCTGGACTGCAGCACACCAGGCTTCCTGTCCACCACCAACTCATGGAGCTTGCTCAAACTCATGTCCATCAAGTCAGTGATGTCATCCAACCATCTCATCCTCTGTCGTCCCCTTCTCCTCATGCCTTCAATCTTTCCCAGCATCAGGGTCTTTTCCAAGGAGTCAGTCCTTTGCGTCAGGTGGTCAAAGTATTGGAGTTTCAGCTTCAGTATCAGTCCTTCCAAATGAATATTCAGGACTGATTTCCTTTAGGATGTACTGGTTGGTTCTCCTTGTGGGCCAAGAAAACCCAAGAGTCTTCTCCAACACCTCAGTTGAAAAGCATCAATTCTTTGGCACTCAGCTTTGTTTATAGTCCAACTATCACATCCACACATGACTACTGGAAAAACCATAGCATTGACTAGATGGGCCTTTGTCGGCAAAGTAATGTCTCTGTATTTTAATATGCTGTCTCAGTTGGTCATAGATTTTCTTCCAAGGAGCAAGTGTCTTTTAATTTCATGGCTACAGTTACCATCTGCAGTGATTTTGAAGCCCCCTAAAATGAAGTCTGTCACTGTTTCCATTGTTTTCCCATCTATTTGCCATGTAGTGATGGGACCAGATGTTATAATCTTAGTTTTCTGAATGTTGGACTTTAAGCTAACTTTTTCACTCTCCTCTATCACTTTCATCAAGAGACTCTTTAGTTCTTCTTTGCTTTGTGTTGATTAGGCAATTCTATTTCTTGAATAAGGTGGCCAGTTACAGAAATATATACATGTGATAAAGTGGTGTAGAACTCTGCACACACATTATAGTAATGTGAATTTCCTGGTTTTATTATTACCCTTTAGTTACATAAAATGTAAACCTTGGAGAAAACTGGGTTAAGTATACATGGGCTCTCTTTATACCAACTTTTTGTGCTTCTCTAATTATTTTAAAATGGAAGTTAAAGAATGTACTGTTATAAACATAGTAATATTCAATTGAGACTTATTTCCTAAAATACTTTTAATAATGACTATTTGAAAAGTCACTGGAAACTGATGAGAAAAATCTTACAAAATATTCCATGTAGAGAAACAAATGGTATTGATTTGTTTATATAAAATGCTTTCTACTTTCTAGGATCTATTTTATGTAGATGGGATTGCAATTACGTAAGTTATTCTTTTTTTAAAATAAAAATTACTGCCAAATGATAGATTCATACTAAACAAAATGATATTGAAATATAAGATCTTAAAAGGAAAATTATATTTGCAAAGTTCTGTTTACTGAAATTAATATGATTGCTGCTTCACAGGTTTTTTAAAAACATTTTTATTCCCTTGTTCATTTTTTTGTTTATAACTATATGTTAGACCAGTGACTCAGAGAGAAACAGAAAAATGCTTTTTTTTACAAAAAAAAATGTGTTTATTTATTTGACTGCATCACGACTTAGTTGTGGCACACGGGATCTTCATTGCATCTTGCAGGATCTTTTCCTGGGGGCTGAAGGCTCTAGATCTTTAGAGGGCATGCTCAGCTGTGGCAGAGCTCAGGCTTCGCTGCTGAGTGCAGTGATATCTAGCTCCCTGACCAGGGATGGAACCCGCGTTCCCTGCATCATGAGGTGGATCGTTAACCACCTTTTGAATCAGAGTGTGCTTCCATACTGGCACTCTTTCTGTTTTAAGTTTTCAACAATTCTAATCTCAGTAATGTGATATTTGTTTGTTAGATCTGTGATGATCGTGACACTCATTGCATGAAGCACTTTCTTAAACTCACAGTAGCAAAAAAAAAAAATTCAAATCTATCCTTGAAAATCTGTTCTCATAAAATTTCCTACCATTGTTTTTTATTCTTTCCATCATCCAGGTGTGTGATTTTGGGAACATTCATGTGTGTGTGTGTATATATATATATATATATATATATATATATATGGCTTTGATTTCCCCTGTTGATGTATTTCTTTAATGAATTTTTAAAACTAAAAGTACATACACATACAAAATTACATGAAAGATTGTCAAATAACTTGAGTGGAAAAAGGAGGGTAGAGAAAGGAGGCTGCTAGTTCTCCGTCTTTTCTAGTCCCAATTCCATCCTTTGATAGTAAATATAAAAACCAAAGTTTGCTCTGGCACAGCACCAGGAGCCGTGGTATCCCTTTGTTACTAACGCTGCCTCAGCACTGGGAAATGATAATTGTGTCTTTGCTTAGTGCCATGGCAACCATCAGACCTTTAAGGATACACGTTATTCATTTTAATTACTTGTTCAAAACTTGCTAACATACATAAGAAAATGTGGATTTCACCTTTCCTTGTGCTAACAATCTTGTTCTTCTATACACTTACTGAACAGTTTATGTTTTCAGAAGACAGATGTTGCAGAATGATTGAGGGCTAAATGATGATAATAAATGATTATTATTTTTAATCTTGCTGGGATTGGAAATCATCACTGAGTGCATAGCTTATTCTATGGCTCTGTTTACATTCCTCAGAGGAAGGACTTCATGTTAGGCAGAGATTTTCAGAGAAATTGAACCAATATTTACTGTGAAGAATTGACTCACACGATTATGGAAATTGAGAAGTCTAGGCCCCAGAGAACTGATAGTATAGTTCCAATATGAGTTTTAAAGCCCGAGAACAAGGATAGTGTAAGTTCTAGCTTAAGTCCAGACTTGAAGGTAGAAACTTTTCCTGCTAGTGTTCCAACTGGAAGACAGTGAGGCAGAGAGAAAAAAATTCTTTCTTCCTAAGTCTTTTATTCTATTCAGGCCTTCAGGGGACTGAATTAGACCTATCCATATTGATGAAGGCAATCTGCCTATGGGTTTAAATGCTAATCTCAGCCAAAAACCCCTTCACAGCCACACCCAGAATAATGTATAGCCAAACACCTGGGCACCACATGTATCGGTGAGATGGACACATAAAATTAACTACCGCAGGGACTTCCCTGGTGGACCAATAATTAAGGTTTCACACTTCCACTGCAGGGGACGTGGGTTCAACCAGGGAACTAAGATCTTCCATGCTGCAAGACATGGTCAAAAAATAAGTAAAATAAAATTAACTATCAGATTTATTCTGCAGTGGTCACTGAGTGTATATTTTGCCACAAATGAAATATGAATAGCATTAAAAAAGGATAAAAAAGAATAAAAACTACAGTGACTTCCTTTTATTAAAGGACTCCAGACATCTCTCTTTTTGATATTTTTCCACTGATTTTATGCTCACCAAAGGCCAGAAAGAACTGTAGTTTGTTTTGAAAGTTACTGAGAGAGAAATAAGTGTTCTGTGTACAATGTAGTATTACTGCTTTTTATCCAATTTCATTTTCCTGACACTACTGAATCAGATATACATTTCTTCACAGCCTCCACAGAAATACAGATCACCATGGTACCCAGTAACTTCAGACAGTCCATAGATAACTGCAGACACATTGGGAGGTAATAGAAGCTGTTTCTATGTTGTTAGAGTCACCAGTTGTTAATTTCCTTTCTAACCTATCAGTGAAAAAATAGTATCAGAGAGGAGATAATGGCAGAAGTTCTTCCTCTAATAAGTAACAATGTGTAGCTGTTTCTCCAAATAATAAGTAGTATTTACTTAAACATTTACTTATATCATTTATTCAACATACCTTAATAAAACACTGACAAGATTTAAGATACTGCAAAGTGCTACAGGAAGACATGAAGAAGAATAAAATATTCTGTTTTAGGATTTAGCAGAAATGCAAAAAGGCAATTAGCAACAGGGCATCTTATTCAGAAGAATGAGATGGTGGAAGCTTGAGTGATCCTTAGAAGTCTAGGCAGGCAGTTCTGAAAGTTCTGAAAATGGCAATAGGGCTAGTCATTTGAACAGGGAAAATATGTCCAGTCTCTTACTGGGACGGAAGAAAGCAAAGAGAACCATGAAGAAATAGACCAATTGCTAGAAGTGGAATTTCAGAAGAGAACTCTAGATGAATTGAAGAACCTGATGTGAGAAATCAGACATTTGGAATAAGGTCAGCAGAAATGCAACACTTTGTTGGTGGTCTCATTAATAACAATCGCAACCTGATGCTTAGTTAAAACTGCTGTTGGTGTGAGGATCCTTAGAGAGCACCTGCTGTAATTTATATTTGGTCTTGGAATCTGAATGCTCTAAGCCTTCCAGTAGCCATTTATTCTTAGTTATGGAAAAGAGGAAAAAATGCAAAATAAAGTTTCAACATAGGTCTTAGAGAAGCTAGAGTTTCAGCCTCAAGAAGCTGTACTTTATCTGCTTCAGTGGTAGAAAAGAGTGAGCACAGACTTTATAGTTGGATGAGCTAGGGTTAACCCTTTTTGTTATAAAATGATGAGTGAATCATTTAAATTCTTCATCATTATTGTTCTTATATTTAAATGTATAGAGGGTTTATCAATTGCACTGAAGGTCTTAATTTCTCACTTTTCCTATTTTAGGGAAGAAATTTTGCCCTGGTTCTTGACTCTGGAAATAGCCATGTGATTTGATTTGACCAATGGGATATTATTGTATGATAAACATGATCCAAGTAGTATGTCTTAGTCATCTGTTGCTATATATAAAATCATTCCCAAACATAGTGACTTGAAGCAAAATTCATTTTATTTCTGTGTGTCAACAGTATGGGCTTGGTTGGTTTTCTGCTGTCTTTTCTGGGATAGATTGTTTGGATGTATTCATTTGGGGGCTTGATAAAGGGGTTGGCTTGCCTATGATTTCTCACTTGCTATGATTGGTTTCTGCTCCATGTGGTATTGTCATCCTCCAGCAGGTATAGAGTTTTTTCACATTGTAACATGACTTTCCAAGAACTTGAAAGCAGAAGATACAGTCTCTTGAAGTGTAGGCTCAGAAGTTGAACAATGTCATGTCAACACATTTGCCAGTCGAAGAAAATCACAAGACTAGATTCAAGAGTTGAGTAAACAGACACATTGCAAAAACGCCTGTATAAAGGGAGAGGTGGGATCATCAAGGCATTTTGTTGTAAACAGTTGGACGTACAAAGGCATGAAAAGCATTTGCATGTTGAGACTTGCTACCGCCATCAAATCCTCCAGCTAGAATTCTGGAGGATGAGATCTATGGAATGGAGCTGTACCACTCATCATCCCCCCTGTGCCAGGCTAGACTTCAATCAGCTGACCCCCTTATGTGAGTTAACTCAGTCAAGAACAACTGGCACACACTTGAATGCAGATGCATGAGTAAACCTATTTAAGCTCTCAGAATTGCCAAGTTAACCCAAAGACTCATGAGCAATAATAAATAGTTGCTATCTTAAACCACTGAGTTTTCTTTATTGTGTTACACAGTATTATAGTGCCCATAGATAATTTGAGGAAGGTATGTGTGTGTGTTCTCAGTTGCTCAGTGGTGTCCAACTCTTTGGGACCACATGAACTGTAGCTCACAAGATTCCTCTGTCCATGGAATTTTCCAGGAAAGAACACTAGAGTGAGTTGCTATTTCCTACTGCAGGGGATCTTCCTGACCCAGGGATCAAACCTGTGTTTCCTGCATTGGCAGGCAGATTCGTTACCACTGCACCATCTGGGAAAACCCTAAACAAGGAATAATAACACTGGGTTCAGAGATATATAGTGGTGTGTGTGCATACTTGTTTATGTGTGCAATAGATAAAGATTTTATCTATTTTGATAAGCAATCAGTATAATGCCTGGCATACAACTACAACTACAGTTGACCCTTGAATAAAATGCCTTTGAACCACGATGGTCACGTACGTGTTGATTATTTGCAATGATTATAGTGGAAAGTTTTTGGAGATTAGGGACAATTTGAAAAAACTTGCAGATGAAACATTTAGCCTAGAAATACCAAAAATATTTAAGATTAAGTTAGGTATGTCACGAATGCATAAAATATATCTAGAATCTAGTCCATCTTTACATAGGCAAAAGGTAAATGATGCTGGGAAAGATTGAGGGCAGGAGGAGAAGGGGACGACAGAGGATGAGATGGTTGGATGATATCACCAACTCAGTAGACATGAGTTTGGGTAAACTCCGGGAGTTGGTGATGGACAGGGAGGCCTGGTGTGCTAGGGTTCATGGGGTTGCAAAGAGTCAGACATGACTGAAAGACTGAACTGAAATGATATTTATTATAAAATTAATAATGTATTAGTTTTTTACTGTTTTATTGTCATAGGTAAGTGGTTATTAAAGAATATAGCAATGTTTCCAATAGAGATTATTACTATAACTGTGACACTACATGCCATAAAAATTTTATAACAATTTGTTCATTAGTGTATAGGTTAGGCAACCACAAAGCCTTTGTATCAATTTCACTAGGCTAACACAGGGCAATCATATTGCTGCTTGTTTGTTGTCAATGTATAAATCATTCATGTCTGGCTCAGTCATGTCTAGCTTTTTGTGATCCCATGGACTGTAGCACACCAGGCCTCCCTGTCCATCACCAACTCCCAGAGTCCAGCCAAACCCATGTCCACTGATTCAGTGATGCCATCCAACCATCTCATCCTCTGTCATCCCCTTCTCCTCCTGCCCTCAATCTTTCACAGCATCAGGGTCTTTTTCAATGAGTCAGCTCTTTGCATCAGGTGGCCAAAGTACTGGAGTTTCAGCTTCAACATCAGTCCTTCCAATGAAAACTCAGGACTGATATCCTTTAGGATAGACTAATTGGATCTCCTTGCAGTCCAAGGGACTCTCAAGAGTCTTGTCCAATACCATAGTTCAAAAGTATCAGTTCTTTGGTGATCAGCTTTCTTTATAGCCCAACTCTCACATCCATACATGACCACTGGAAATACCATAGCTTTGGCTAGATGAACCTTTTTTGGCAAAGTAATGTCTCTGCTTTTTAATATGCTGTCTAGGTTAGTCATAACTTTCCTTCCAAGGAGTAAGTATATTTTAATTTCATTATACCTGTAAATAAATACACATTTATTTTTCACATTATCCTTTCTTTTTCTGATGACTAGTGTTAGTAATACATATAACATCTGTGTTTTTTATCATATAAGACAGTATTCATAAAGGTACTGACAGTTGATCTCTTAAATAGAAGATATAAACTTATAGAATTGATAAATGCAGTACACTTTTATAAATGAATTTCTCTTCCTTATGATTTTCATAATGATGTTTTCTTTTCTCTAGCTTGCTTTATTGTAACAGTATACTGCATAATGCATATAAAATTCTTTTTTCCATATAATTTCTTTTTTATTGGAATATAATTGTTTTGTAATGTTGTTATTAAAAGTTTCTGCTGTACAATGTCGTGAATCAGCCATATAAATATATATATATATCCCTTTCCTCTTAAGCCTCCCTTCCACCCTCCCATTCCAGCCCTCAAGCTCATCACAGAGTAGGAAGCTGAGCTCCCTGTGTTATAGGCAACTTCCACTACCTTGCAAGCTATTTTACATATGATAGTTTATCGACTGTTTATGTTATTGGTGAGGCTGCTGGTGAACATTAGGCTATTAGTAGTTAAGATTTCAGGGGGTCAAAAATTTTACTTCAATTTTTTTACAGCATGAGGGGGTTGGTGCCCCTAATCCTCACTTTGTTCAAAGGTCAAGTGTATTCCCTGAATGGATATCTTCAGATGTTAATGAATATTAGCAAAGAAGTTTCAAAATTTTATTAAAGAGTCTATGGTGGTAGAATGTCATGTAAACCCTGACTCTAGAAAACTGTAGAGACATTTCAAAAGTTTGAGTTCTCTTTTGCAAAATGCATTGAGTTTAGATTGATTATTTCACAACATGAGTCAGTGATTTTCTCTGGAGAAGAAAGAGAACCCTTTGAGAAGTTGTTCTGACCTACAGCAAATTCACTCAATGTCATCAAAGCTGTATTTTAAATGACCAGTGAGAAAAGTAGATCAAAGATTGATTGGTTTATTGTAATCACTCTTCTGACTAATGCATAAATCTCTGTTTTGTTACTATTGCATGTTAGAGTAAGATATTTTTCCTCTGGAAACTTTATGTTGCAGCATGTAGAATTTTACAATTTAAGTAGAATATATCAAACAATCTTTTGTGAGAGACTATTCCCATATGGCACATAAAGGAATAGAATTTACTTTTGGTGGGTTGAATTCTAGCTGGTTCTATTTGTTCAAGTTGGTTTGGAAGGAAGGCAGTCTTTAACTCCAAGTGGGCACAATCTTATTAAGTTTTAAGGAGTTGCAGGTTTAGGGTTTAAGGTATTGTTTTCAAATCTTTTATGCTTCCCACATTTAATTTGAAAAAGAAAAAAAAAGGAAAGAAAGAAAGAATGAAGGAAAAGGAAAGGAAAAGAGAAGAGAAGAGAAAAGAAAAGAATCTTTGTAAGCTAAAAAAAAAGTCTAAATGTAAAATAATTGATAGGTCTCATAGTTAAGCCCTGTGGTTTTTCCAACTCTGTTGATATAATGGCTGGTGTTTGCTTACAATGCTGCACATTTTGTGAAGAGAAAGAAGGAAGGACAAGAAGAAAGAAGGGAGGAGGGAGGAAGGGAAACAGAGAAAGAAAAAGGAGAAAAGAGAAACAGAAAACACGATCTACAGCATGACATTTAATCACTTCTGAATGATATTTCAAGTGTTTGAGGGTTTAGGGAGACAGGATGCAACTTTTAACCTTGTGTAATGTTGCCGACAAAGGTCCGTCTGGTCAAGGCTATGGTTTTTCCAGTGGTCATGTATGGACGTGAGAATTGGACTGTGAAGAAAGCTGAGCGCCGAAGAATTGATGCTTTTGAACTGTGGTGTTGCGGAAGACTCTTGAGAGTCCCTTGGACTGCAAGGAGATCCAACCAGTCCATCCTGAAGGAGATCAGTCCTGGGTGTTCATTGGAAGGACTGATGCTGAAGCTGAAACTCCAATACTTTGGTCACCTCATGTGAAGAGTTGACTCATTGGAAAAGACTCTGATGATGGGAGGGATTGGGGGCAGGAGGAGAAGGGGATGACAGAGGATGAGATGGTTGGATGGCATCACCCACTTGATGGGCATGGGTTTGAGTAAATTCCAGGAGTTGGTGATGGACAAGGAGGCCTGGTGTGCTGCGATTCACGGGGTCGCAAAGAGTTGGACACGACTGAGCAACTGAACTGAACTGAACTGAACTGAATGTTGCAGAAGTAAACATTTGGGCAGCAGAAGAGAAGTAGATTACTGGCCTGGGCCTGGGGCAGTGAAGAGTGAATGGCCTTAGTGACTTTAGTGACTAAAGCATGGTGATGTCAAGATCTATTTTAGATGACAAGAGCTTAATGATTTTTGTGAGAGTAACAAATGGAATGGTGGATCAGCAGTTATTTATGGTGTGGGCATATATCCGGATTTTCAGAACAACAGGAAATTTACTTCTGGCAAGTTCTGCGTTGTAAATAGGCAGTATTGCTATTATCATTATTGCTAACATGTGACCAAAATAGAAAAACATACTTTCAAGTGGTCTAACTAAAGCAGAATGACATTCTCACTAGTGAAATGTTAACTTTGCAGTTTTGCTGTTCTTGACTGATGGGGGAAGAACTAAGGCAAGAAACTGGGAGGAGTTGACTCTTGTTCAAATCACTGGTGGTTTAGTCATTAAGTCGTGCCTGACTCTTGTGAAAGTTGCCTCTGACTCTTGCAACCCCATGGACTGTATTCTGCCAGGCTCCTCTGTCCATGAGATTTTCCAGGCAAGAATACTGGAGTGGGCTGCTATTTCCTTCTCCAGGGGATCTTCCCAACCCAGGAATCAAACCTGGGTCTCCTGTATTGTAGGAAGCGTTCAATTACTGAACGCTAGTCAATAATTGACCTTGAGCAAGTGCCTCAATTTCTCTGAATTTCAGATTTTT
Source organism: Muntiacus reevesi (assembly GCF_963930625.1). Lineage (NCBI taxonomy): Eukaryota > Metazoa > Chordata > Mammalia > Artiodactyla > Cervidae > Muntiacus > Muntiacus reevesi. The sequence goes on along the minus strand of NC_089270.1, from coordinate 41,344,146 downwards.
TGATCTAACCTACTTGTCCTAACAATTACTGCAAAAAGCAAGATATTTGTATGAAAAAATGCTCTGTGGAAAGTATTATGTAGGCTAAGTTTTATTTTTGTCATGACTCTTGAAATAATAATTGGACTTTTGAAACAAAACATAAACTGCATACCTTATGATGTCCCATTTAAAAGTATATATTTTTAGGTGTTGTTCTTAAGATTCTTTGTACTGTTGTTAATACAAATAATAATTTTGTCACTCATCGTAGTTTCTTTTACTCCATTCTCAATATTAGAAGATTTGTTTCATAGTTTAGAATCATTTCTGGATATTAATAGGAAAAAAATTGGATATCGTTTTGTGGACTGGACTATCCTAAGAACGGTGCATTCAAATTATTGATTTATTATTGTTTATTGAGTGCAAGCAGTTAATTAACACTATGCAGGGCCTTTTCACATACAGTGTTGGTATTTTTCACAACAATTGTACAAGTTTACCATATTATTATTATTATTACTTTATGGATAAAATGGCCTTATGTATGGACAGTTTAAGTAACTAGCCTGATATCATAAAGGAATGAAACATGTCTTCCAATTACATCAGATTATATAACTTATGCCTACAGGGAACATAGGATCTAACAAGAGAGGAAAATGCAGATATAACCATTACAATAATTTAAGAGACACAGTGATAAATACCATAAAAGCAAAGCAAAATAAAATATATGATAGAGGTTACAGGGATCGTGAAAGAGCTAAACTTCCAAAAGGTGTTTGGAATATAAAAATGCAGAAATAGAGGGGAATCTATTCTAGGAGAATCTTGATGATAAGTTTATGGAAGGTAGAAATAAGGTGCATTTGGGAAATTCTGAAAGTTCTTTTTTCTTTGGTCTTTTTAAGTACGTGACCTTGGTCCTGTCTTTCCAGGGTTTCAGATGCCTAGATTGGTAGTGACACTTGTTATCATGGAATATAAAGTGGAGAACTGAGGCAAGTTTCAAGTTTGCTTGTGCAACAAGAGATTTTGCAACAAAGGCAGTGTTTGGATACAAAAGGAATTTCCACATTCATTTGTTATGCACTGAACACCTCAAGCGGAGAAGGCAATGGCACCCGACTCCAGTACTCTTGCCTGGAAAATCCCATGGACAGAGGAGCCTGGTGGGCTGCCGTCCATGGGGTCGCTAAGAGTCGGACATGACTGAGTGACTTCACTTTCACTTTTCACTTTCATGCGCTGGAGAAGGAAATGGCAACCCACTCCAGTGGTCTTGCCTGGAGAATCCCAGGGACGGGGGAGCCTGGTGGGCTGCCGTCCATGGGGTCGCACAGAGTCGGACATGACTGAAGTGACTTAGCAGCAGCAGCAGCAGAACACCTCAAGACTGAAAAAGGACTTAAAACCATTAAGTTTCTTCCATAATGTAGTGAAGATGCTCTTTCTCCCAGAGTAACCAAACTATAAGAAGGGACATTTGGTATGGAGGAAGAAAAATACAATTTTTCATGCTGACTCAGTGGGTGTTTGGAAGAGCAAAGAGGAAGGGGAAGGCAGAGGTGTGTTAGTAAGTAAAATAGCACTGAATGGGAGCCACTGGCGCTTTCACCAAAGGCTCTCACTAAAATCTCAGGGCAGAGCATTCCTTGCAAACCATCGTGTACTAACCGGCATAGTCAGCCATGCTGCCCTGGGTTCTCAAATTACCTAGACCAGACAAGACGTGTTTCCAGAGGGAATATCATAGCAGGGGAAAGTGACTCTTTTTGAAGTTTTACTCGCTAGAGAACCGTATTCATATGAGTAATGGGGAGATCCCGTAAGAGTTGAAAGTACTAGAAAGGTGTGTGTGCGTGTGTGTGCACACTCAGTAGTGTCCAACTCTGTGACCCAAGGGACTGTAGCCTGCCAGGCTCCTCTGTCTATGGAATTTTCCAGGCAGGAATACTGGAGCAGGTTGCCATTGCCTGCTTTAGAGGATCTTTCTAACCGAGGGATCAAATCTATGTCTCTTGTATCTCTTGCATTGGCAGGCAGATTCTTTACCACTGCACCACTGAAGCCCCTAGAAGGGTCTAGTTGAGGCTTAATTAGCCAGGATGTAGCACCGAGTTCTACCAGTTCAAAGTCAGATTATGAGCTATATCAGTATTGGATGCCATCAGGTGGATAAAAACTGTGGTCTTAGAGAAGAGTGAAGTCTAAAGAATCCTGAGTCAATCTTTTTACATGAAGTTGTTTAAGTCAAATCTCTCCTTCCATATACCCAGAAGTTCCCATGAAAAGGAATTGAGAAAGGAGAAGGAAGACCGAGGCATTTGAGAGACATAGCACATTTTCCTAAGAATCCTAGTTAATCCAAAGGAAATCTTCGATGATTACTCATCTTCCACATTACAGTGAATTCAAGTTTAGGAGGAAGACTATGTTGTTGCAGTCAAAACTAAAGAAGTTGCATTTTCTCCGTGAATCTGAGTTGTATGAGTTCAGCTTATAATTGTGCTACACTAACATGTGAAGGAGATATCCCCAATTTTTGATTAAAAAAAAATTTGGAGTAGCTCTAATTTGACCAAGGTAATAGAACAGAAGTATCCTCCCAGTATTCTTGCCTGAGAAATACCCTGGACAGAGGAGCCTGGTGGGGTACCGTCCATGGGGTTGCAAAAGAGTTAGACATGATTTAACCACTAAACAATAACAGTAACAACAGTAGAACAGAAAGGGGATGAGGCAGGACTTGAGTTGGATATTATGACTTCATAAATCATTTGATCAGAATACCATGCAATAATAAGGAACATCAAGTAACCTTGTTTAGATGGACTACTAGAAGCATGGCTAGGAATTAAAAGTGTAATGTCCTCTCCTGGACAAACTATGAGGTAGCTTTCATAGGAATTATGAAAGTCACTAAGGAGGTTTGAAGCCCTAACCTAATATAGGTCTGATAAAAACCATAGGAAAAAGTCCAGGGTTTGTACACCTATCATACATTATTGCGGCTTCCCAGGTGGCATGGTGGTAAAGAATCTGCCTGCTGACTCTTTATTCTAATTTATCATTAATGTTTTATTTTTTAAAAAATATTTTCTTAAGAACATAAAAGATCAGGCCTAAATATTTCACAAATTTGCAAGTTTTATTCATAATATAATAAAACTATAGGATTACTTTCTTATATTTCAAATTTATATCTGAGTTATTTTAATTAATTTTCATAAATAGAGTATTCATTTTAGATATAGAAAAGGGAAAATGTACTTATCACATTTTGAAATAAAACTGCATGTGTGCATTCTCGTTGCTGAGTCATGTCCAACTCTTATGACCCCATGGACTGTCGCCCACCAGGCTCCTCTGTCCATGGGGTTCTCCAGGCAGGAACACCGGACTGGGTTGCCATTTCCTCCTCAGGGAATCTTCCTGCCCCAGGGATTGAACCTGTGTCTCCTGTGCTTCCTTCATTGGCAGGTGGATTCTTTACCACTGAGCCACCTGGGAAAATAACATTCTTTACAGATAAAAAAGTCTTAGTTTTAGATTTTTGTCACAGTTTCTCCATCTTTATGTTTTTCACCCTTAGTTCACCCTAGTTTATTCAAGGAAGCTATTGAATTACAATACTGAAAAATATATTTTCAATATATCCTAAGTTCAATGAAGGCACCAACTGATAAGATGTGATAATTTTAATATCTATTGCATGTAAGAAGAAATGCAGAGTTGCAAGGTCTTAGGAAATGAGTTTTGTCTTATTTCATGGGGTCGAAAAGAGCTGGACACAACTGAGCGATTAAGCCCAGCCCAGCACAGGATCCCTATGGGCCTCTGAAGTGTACTTGGAACTAGGAAGATGAGGCTGTTCATAGACCTGTCACTGTGATGTATTTTTAAAAGTTCTGTGGATACAGAGAACAGGCTTTGAGTCACAGTAGGGGAAGGAGAGGGTGGGAAGAATTAAGAGAGTGGCAGTGAAACATACATTACCATATGTAAAATGGACAGCTAGTGGGAAGTTGCAGTATACCATAGGGAGCTCAACCAGATTCTCTGTAACAGCCTAGAGGGGTGGGACGAGCGGGTGGTGGGAGGGAGCGTCAAGAGGGAGTATTAATGTATATGTGCTGTGCTGCGCTGAGTCCTTGAGCTGTGTCTGACTGTCTGCAACCCCATGGACTGTAGCTCCCCAGACTGCTCTGTCCATGGTGAGCCTTCAGGTAAGAATATTGGAGTGGGTTGCCATGCCCTCCTCCAGGAGACCTTCTGGATCCAGCAGTGGAACCAGGCTCTCCTGCATTGCGGGTGGATTCTTTACTAGCTGAGCTACCAGGGAAGCCAGGTAATATGTATACTTACTGCTGATTCATGTTGTTGCATGGTATAAATGAACACAACATTGTAAAACAATTATCTTCCAATCAAAAATTAAACAGAACAAAAAAATAGACAGAAAAAAGTTATGGGGGATCCTGGAATCTCAGAGATCTGAATTCGAATGCCAACTCACTACTCTCTTCTGTGATTTAGCTATAGTATTTCACCTGTTTAAATACCCAGTTTATCATCTCTAAAGGAGAAGTAATGTATTTTTCAAAAATGGTTGTGAAAATTAGATGAAATAATAATACATAGTCAGAACTCAGTAGATGTCAATTCTGCTCTATTATCTGCTAATCAAATCTGCTGTATCACAAATGTTTGCAGTTCTATACATGTATGCAGCCAAGTAGACCACCACTCAGATCAAAATAGATGTTTCCAACACCAATATGTTCCCTTATTCTTCCTCTCAGTTGGTGTACACTCAAAGATAGCTGCTATTTTAGTCTCTGTAGATTGGCTTTGCCTACCTTGAATTTCATGTTAATTAAACATAGTGCATACAGTTATTTCTGCTTTCTTTGGTTCACTTATGAGTGTGAGATGTATTCATGTTTTTGTCTGTTGCAGTGGTTCATTTTTTTTTGCCTTTTTTTTGTTGTTGTTGAAGATTTTCATTTGTTCCTTCTACAGTTCTTTGGCATTTGGATAGTTTCCAGCTTTTGGATTTTTGTAAATAACTCTGCTATGAACATTCATTATAGTCTTGTACATGTCTTTTCCTTGTTAAAGCACCCATTTCTTCTTGAGATATATTTAAATTTGCAGTTATACAATGTGCGCTTGTGTGTGTGATTGTCATAGATACTGTCAGACTGTTTTCCCAAGTTTTTGTAGCAATTTACAATCCATCAGAAATGTATGAGTGCTTCAGTTGTGTCATATCCTCATTGACACTTGATATTTGTCAGTGCTGGTATTGTAAATAAAATAAAAAATACATATCCTCCTGGGGAAGGAAATGGCAACCCACTCCAGTTTTCTTGCCCAGGAAATCCCATGGACAAAGGAGCCTGGTGGACTATAATTCATGGGGTTGCCAAAGAGTCAGACATGACTTAGCAACTAAACTACAACAGATGTATAATTTTAACCATTTGTGTGGGGATGTAATGTCTTATTGTGATTTCAGTTTACATTTCTATGATGACTAATGATGCTGACATCTTTTAATATGCTTATTTTTCATTTTCATTTCCAATGATATTCCCTTTAAGTTCTGTTCACTTAAAAAGTTAGATTGTAGCACTCTGAGCTCAAGTCCTTGGCTGTACCTAAATATAGGGGGTGTATTTTCTCAGTCCGTAGCTTGCCTTTTCGTTCTCTTGTGTTTTTGATGACAGAACTTTTTAATTCAACATTTTGTCTTGTATAGTTAGTGGTTTGGTGTCCTATTTAAGAAACGATGCCTATTTAAGGTTAAAAAGATATCCCCTTATGTTTTCTTCTAGAAGCTTTTTGTTTTTCACATCTAGGATTATGACCTACCTCAAATTACTTTCATATATTGTTTGAGGTAAAGGTCAGTTTTATTTTTTCCTTTATAGGTACCTAGTGGACCAGCACAATTTATTGAAAAGACTGTCCTTTCAGTCTGAAATGAAGTGGTACTTTGTTGTAAGTCAGGTAACCATATATGTGTGAGTCAATTTCTAGATTTTATAATCTGTTCCATTAGTTTTTTTGTGAACACTTTATTGTAGTTTTGTTTATATTTGACATCCATTGTCACATATATGATTTTGCATTCTTCAATAAAATAAGATAAACATTTATAATTTTGGAACCACTGGATTGTAAAGTTATGTCCTCTCTGAAATACATGAATTGCTTGCTGTCAAACCCTACTTAATTTTCTATAAATAATTGCAAGTTCAGAATCAAAAGGGAATTCTCTATGTTGGTTTCAAGCATTGATTAATCAATATTCTTCTTAGTAGGGTCTGAATTTCAAGTTTGGTCCATAACGGGTTATTTGTTGGTCCAGTCACGTGCTCGCTGTGTGAGGACCTGATGCTTTGTTCTCATCACTGCTGTTAGTGTTGCCCACACGCCAATTATATACTGACGTCTGGCACGTTATTTGCACGTGCTGTTGATTTGGACCTAAGGAGTGTGGACCATAAAGGCAAAGGTAGGAATGGGCTGGAGTGAGGACTGGGGAATGGATTTGCGAGATAGGATCTAAGGTTCACAATAGAAACTAAATTTTTCATTTTGAGTCATTCTTGATGTAATAATGCTGAAAATAATAGCTTTGGACTTTTGATTCTTGGACATTTTTTTTTTTTCTAAGAAAGATCCTTTGAAAAATTGTCACTGATTTTAATGCTTTCATGCTATTCCAGTTAAATTCATTTATTATATTAACTACCTATTATTTAGACAGAAGAATTTTCTTTTAGAGCATGTCTGAATCTGATGTATTCCCACAGGAAAAAAATAGTGAAGCTACTCAAAATACTATTAAAAATGTATCGCAAGTAAGAGCTTTGCTTTCTTTACCCATTTTTTTAAAAAAAGAAAATACAAGTCATTTATGATGGATTCAGTTTTCTTAGAGCAGTCTTTTATCACAGATTTCAAAGGGAAATTTCTTTGAAGCCCATCTTTGCTGAAATGTAAAACCAGAGTTGTCTAAAGTAGACGTTTGCTACAGTGACAGTCTGGAATATGGGAAGAAATAGGAGGGTTTCTAATTGCAATGAATAGCTACAAAAGCCTGCCTCCTACTTTTTACCATAGGGTATGTTGAACATTATACGTCTTTCTCCTGAGATAGCATTAAAATCGATCATTTTCTTATTAAATTCGAAGAGTATGTTTCAACAGTGTTGTGTTTAGCCTCCAAAGAGCAAAACTGGGAGGTTAAATGTGAATCATAAAACTGTTTATCAATAAAAAGATTGGGTAGGTGGCAAAGGCAACAATGGCCAATAAGAGTTGATATGTGGCGGTCATTGATTCTGTATTATTATTCTTTGAGGCTTTCTTTTTCACATTCTTGTGTCCAAAAAAAGAAACAAAACCTGGCCCAATTTCACTTAGTTTTTTGAATAAGTCATGTGGGTTCTTAAAGAACAAAATTCAACAGAATATTTCAGACATCATAACATAGATTATTTTTCTAAAGTAGCATAGCTACAAACAACAGCAACAACAAAAATGTATCAGTTGGCCAAGTAACTGACAGCTGTTATCTTGGTTTAAAAAGTCTAATAGGTTTTCAAAGCTATAAATGGGAAGATTACTTGTTGTTTATTTCAATATACTACATTTTGTTTCCTTTGTAATTGTTACTTTCACCAAGTCACTCTACTTTAACATACTGAATATAGATTTTAATGCAATCGGTTTGATATGAATATAGCAGCTTTCCAAATATTTAGTATTTTAGTTATAGAACATACAACTGAGAATATCACTATCCTTAAAGCACCTGTTTTCAGGGAATATATTAATGCCTACTCCTTCAGAACCTTTTGGTTCTGCTATCAACAGTGCTGGTCAAACAAACATATTTCAAAGAACTGTCTGATGGAATCTTGACTTTTTTTTTAAAGGTAATTTCTATTCCTGGACAAGTAAGTTTTAATCTGTGTTAGGGAATCACAAAAGACACTTATTAGTCTTAAATTTAGTCAGTTAGGGTGCTAGTAAAAGACAGAAGACACACTCAAAGTGTTAACTGATATGAATCAAAAGAAGGGGAATGAATTATGAAAATGTAGGCAGAATTAAGAGAAGCAAAAAGGGATGGTTAAGCGTGCAGGGACCCACCACAATGGAAAGCCATGATACTCCAGTACCCACTGGGGGTGATGATAGAGAGACTACCCACCCGAACCTAGTGATAGATGAGGCTTGGGAGACAGCCTGCCCGGTAATGGACACACCTAGGGGACTAGTCACTGTCAGAATGATGGGCTGGGAGGGAGGGAATTGAGGTGTGGCAGAAAGCTGTACCTGATAATCTTGTCTTCTTTTCTCCTGGGAGAGCCTCCTATTAGTTGAAACCAATAAGATGCCAGAGGGCAAGAGAGACAAAGTGATATAGTTCTGGGGCAAAGATCAAGGAAAGAAAAGATCCAGAATGCAGAATGTTCAATAGAGTCCACCCTGATTTTCCAATTAACATTCATTCCTATTCTTCATTTAGATATGCAATCTGAAATACAAGGAATAAAAAAAATCCTCAAACATAGAAAAAACATAAAATCTTACTAACTACATTATCACCTTGGGGCGATGTTATTATAGCTAAAATTTCATCAAGAATTTTTATTGTAACATTATTGAGCATCAGTGTCCTTCATAGAAAGTAAATACCAATATCAGGGGTGGATGAAAAGGGGGAAAATGATTAATATAAAGCATAGCTGATCATAGTGCCACTTCTGTAACTGATTATAACGTTTAGGTTACAAGTCTTGTTGACATTATAACTTCATTCTTTGTTTTCCAGTCTCATGTTCCCTTTATTCCCTGCCAACATCAATTAGTGAGGCTCTTTTTCTTGATGGGGTGACCCAAATCTTCACTCCTATAGAACCCAAGTCTCCGGTGGCCCTGACTAGTTGGCGGTGCCCCAATTTCCCACTGGCAATTAAGAGAAGAATGACTGTGTTAACAGGTGCCACTGTGAGTTGCCCGGTTTTCAAAGCTCTCTTTGTCCCAATAGTTGGAAGCAATCAAATTTCTCCTTGGAAATTGAATTAATTATTCAAATCAGTACTCTGACCCCATTCTTTGCTGGTCGGTTCACCAGAACGAGAAGCCCAAGAGAGCCTGAGGTCAGTCTTGGTTTCTGTTTGAGTGGAATCTGAACTGTGTTCCCTCCTAGTGTTTGGAAGCATCAGTTTTCCAATCATCCTGAGCTCACTTCTAGTGCCCAGTTAGGTGGAATAGTAGGAAGGGCTATTCACAGATCCACTCCTCGTTCCACAGACCCTGCATTCTATCTATAGAAGAGATAACACTATTTATTGTCTGCTGGCTTGAAACGTATTCTGCATCCTATAAATAGCACTACAAATTTGCATGTGATTTTTACTTACCAAGTGCCATTCTTGTGCACTAATCCACCACTGTGGCTTTTCCACCGCTTTATCAACCAACTACTCTCTGGGGAATATGATTAGCCCAGAGAACACACTGAAAGGAGCACTTTGCTTTATTTCTTTCACTGTAAAATGTGTCCCCTCAGCAAAACTGATTTTTGTTTTAAAGATATTTAGCATGCAAGGTGATGAATGAGGCATTTTGTTAGTACCTACATAGCAATACCAGGTGGAGTTTTGCAGACACAAAAGAAAACCTGTTTTTGGAATATGACTAGATTCCCATGAGAACAGACTTTGTGATAAAAAGGCTCCAAGGTAATCATCTTTCACCTGGTGAATGGATAGCTCCCCAGGAAACGGTCAGAGCAGGGACCTAGCATTTACTTCTGTTGTTTACATGACAGACACTCAGCGGCTGTTGTGACCGGATCAGTCTTAGTGAAGGGAAGTCTATGTTGTCCGTGTTATTGAGCCCATGCATAGCCTCCAGTCCTGCTGCTATGGCCACTTTGTAAATAGGCTCATTAAACAAGCAATTTAGCGACCAAGGCTAGAAGCTGACTTATATCCACACAACAGGTATTTTTTTTCCACTTGATTGGTGAATGCCTTCACTTCACTGGAGAGAATTTATGTGGTCCATGAATATTTTCACACTCTGTGCTCATTCTGAAATGTTTATTCACAATCCTCTCTTCCAGATTCCCTTGTCATCTATTTCTTGTTTTTTCCAATACATGCTCAACAACTAACCTTTTATCTATTGACTATGAATTAATGTAGATTTTACATCAGGTCATTCATCTCACATTCCAGTTCTCCACAGTAAGTAGACAAGCAGACATACTGACCAAAACTCCCCACCCCAGTTTTCAAGGTTTTACTTCTTTCTAACTGGTGTCTTTAAAGTTAGCATGAGAGGTCTGAAGTGATCATGCATTTAGCTGGCATTGCGTCACTGTAGCATTTATAATCAGGCTTTGTATCTGATCTACAGTCATGCCTGTACTTTAGCTATGAGAGAAAAGCTTCAGAACAGCTTTCTGCACTTTGAAAAGTGATTCTAAGCTTTGAGTTAATTTTTGGGTGTGTTTGTGTGTCAGTTAGAAGAAACAAGCATATTTAAAATTTTTACATCAACAATATCAACATGGCAACAAAATACCACTGAAAATTGATCTCCCAAAGTCTCTTTGCACTGCCCTCCCTCTTACAATTACAATTTGAATAATCACGGTGCTGCTGCAACCACAAAGTACCGTTGTCTTGTTGCTCCCTAGCAAAGAGATGATCTGTCTGCTCATTAAACAGGTGGGACAGCAATCTTAAAATTCAAATTTTAGAGGTTATTTCCCGGGAATATTCCTAGGAAAATGGTTCTGGCAAAAAAAGTCATTGACATATTGAAGGATATCATTAAGAGAGTATAAAGACGGGGTTATTTACAAAGTGAGGGCAAGGTTAAAGGTAACATTAAGAAAGGATAAAATCTCTAGGTATTATCAACAATTAGTATGCAGCAGTCACCAGGACCAGCTGTTGCCAAGCCTAGTTTTAAGGGGAAAATAGGAAGCAGTGTTTTAGGAACTCACCAAGAGGAGACCCTTGGCTGACTGATGACCAAGTGGAGAGGACTTTGGCCATTGTTAACACGGCAGGCCAATGGGAAGAAGCTAATGGGCACCTTCCTGATCTCTTCTCTCACTCTGCTGCCTCATGCTGGTTTGAATGCACCTGGAAAAAGGGGAAAAGTCTTCTGCTGACGGAGTGTCTAAAGTTCAGCAACCAAGGCATGGAGAAGGGTGGGGCATTCATTCCTCTGGAAGATAAAGTGGAGACAACCCAGGATCAAGCAAAGATGAATTAAGTTTCTGACTAATAAACAGATTCTTTTGGATCGGTATATTTTTGTTTTATTCTTTTACTCACAAATCTATAATCATGTTGATGCAACTTCTTTTGAGGCTGAGACACAGAAAAGTTTTCTGATTTACAGCCAGTCACTGCAATGGAGGCATCCTGAGAGTGGGAGATTCCCTGCTCCAGTCCTGTGGTAGGTTGCTAGGGCTGCTGTAGCCAAGTACTACAAGCTGGCTGGCTTCAATAACAGAAATGAGTCATATCACAGCTCTGGAGACCACGAATCCAAGATCAAGGTGCTAACAGGGATAGTACTTTGCAAGGGCTGTGAAGAAGCATCTACTCCATTCCGTACCTCTTCCATGGTGGTTAATTGGAAATCTTTGGTGTCCTTGGCATAAAGAAGCATCTCCCAGCCTCTGCTTTCATTTTTACAAAGTGTTCTCAATGTGTGTGTGTCTATGTGTCTGTGTCTAAATTTCTCCTCTTTATAAGGATAATAGTTACATTAGATTAGGGGCCTACCCTACTCCAGAATGACTCAGTCATCATGAACTACATCCATAATAACTATTGGGCTTCCCTGGTGGCTCAGATGGTAAAGAATCTGCCTGCAATCCAGAAGACTCAGGTTTGATCTCTAGGTCAGGAAGATTCCCTGGAGATGGAAATGGTAACCTGCTCCAGTATTCTCACCTGGAGAATGCCATGGACAGAGGAGCGTGGAGGGCTACAGTCCATGGGTTTGCAAAGATCTGGACATAACTGAATGACTAACACTTTCACTTTCATAATAACTCAGTTCAGTTCAGTTCAGTTGCTCAGTTGTGTCCGACTCTTTGCAACCCCATGAACTGCAGCACGCTAGGCCTCCCTGTCCATCACCAACTCCCAGAGTCCACCCAAACCCATGTCCATTGAGTTGGTGATGCCATCCAACCATCTCATCCTCTGTTGTCCCCTTCTCCTCCTGCTTTCAATCTTTCCCAGCATCAGGGTCTTTTCCAAAGAGTCAACTCTTCACATGAGGTGACCAAAGTATTGGAGTTTCAGCTTCAGCATCAGTCCTTACAATGAACATCCAGGACTGATCTCCTTTAGGATGGACTGGTTGGATCTCCTTGCAGTCCAAGGGACTCTCAAGAGTCTTCTCCAACACCACAGTTCAAAAGCACCAATTCTTCGGTGCTCAGCTTTCTTCACAGTCCAACTCTCACATCCATACATGACCACTGGAAAAACCATAGCCTTGACTAGATGGACCTTTGTTGGCAAAGTAATGTCTCTACTTTTTAATATGCTATCTAGGTTGGGCATAACTTTCCTTCCAAGGAGTAAGTGTCTTTTAATTTCATGGCTGCAATCACCATCTGCAGTGATTTTGGGGTCCAAAAAAATAAAGTCAGTCACTGTTTCCACTGTTTCTATTTCCAAGTAAAGTCACATTCTGAGGTATATTGTGGATTAAGGCTTCAACATATGAAGTTTGGGATTTTCACAATTCAACCCATAACAAATACTAATATTTAATACAGAGTAGATGCCCAATGTTGGGCAGAGTAGATGCCCAATAAATACATATCTTTGAATAAATGTGTGGGTAGTGGAAGAATAGATGGGAACCTATTTATCTGTTTTTAAAATTTTGGATGTGTTAAATCTTATCCCCTATTTATCAATCTACATCTAATTATCCTGAAAGCTATTAATTTAAGAAACTAGAGTTTCTATCAGGATTGTCTATTTGCCCCTAATGATTAGCTAGGGATATAAGAACTGTGTAATGCATTGGATATTGGTACCCTTCTACTCAAGTTCTACTTCTGTCAGTGTCCATTTAGCCAGTTTTAGAGACCTAAATATCTCAAGACCATAAATGTCATCCTGACCTCTGAATTTCAGTTTACTTCTTGCATCACGAGGCTTGATTAAAAAATTATTGCTTGAGCTAGTTACCTGCAAGTACCTTTGAAGCTTATAAAATATTTCAATCACTTTCAAATCTAATTTCAATATGTATCCCAGTGATAACCTGTGCATAAGAACAGTTAAGATAATTTTTGCTGGCACTCTCTCAGTCATTTATCCAAGTTAATTTCATTTGCGGTCCTGCTGCCTATCTGGCTGCCTCCTACATTTAAATCCATCTTTACTTTTTGAAATACACAGGCAGCTTTTCCTTTTCCAACATCTAAAATTCACAGGAGGCTTTTCCTTTTCCTGTAAATGCTCTCCAAGATTTTTGAACATGGAAATAAATATTCTGATATTTTCAGTTTCCCCATCTAATTTTCTCCTGTGCCAAATCCTGAATAGCAATTATGTGTTTATAAAGCTTTTCTGCAGGAGCCCATCCGTAGTATCTTACAATGCTGTGCTGTGAAACAGACCCCTGGAGCTGGAACCTGATTCTTTGTTAGGAATTTACATATTAAATAAGATAAGGTTATGTTTAATACTTGCTATGTTAAGCAAGTATTATTTTTTCTACAATTACTTAGCTGTTATTTGGTCCTTTCATCTTCATTGCAACTCATGATAAACTTCATTTAATACATGAGGAAATTTTTAGAGATGAATTAACCTGCTCAAAGATATGGTGGCAGAATCTTTGACTACATGCTTGATAGTAGTGAGATTTCAAACTGTAGTTGTCTGCCTTCAGAGGGCATCACCACTTACATCATCACCTAATGTTTAAGAACAGTTCAACAAAATAGCAGGCTAGACAATTCTCTAACCACATCTGCATCTTTTCTATTTTTGGCCTTGAGTTCTCTTTGCCCAGTTAATCAGATAACTCTTACTTACCTTTTCAGTTTCTGCCCTGACATCAACTGTGCAGAGATAGCTTCCCTGCTCACGCTTGGCTTTTTCACTTGGTGGGATTTATTTCACTAATAGTTTCTTGTTTAATGTCTGTCTTCTTTATAAGATGGTAAACTCTGTTAGGGCAGGGGTGGGTTCCGACTTGTTTATCACCATATCTCTAGCACAAAGAACAGTTCTTGATTGTGCCCTATACATGCTCCTAGATACACAGGTGAATAACAACATGCTTGTCTGCACAGGGCCTAAAATGCAGAGATACAGTTCTGCAGCTTAAGATTTGTAAAAGAAACACCTCTTTCTTTTTAAATATTCTGAAATCTTATAAGGAGATGATAGCACAATGCCTGTTTTGAGGTCATTTAGACTCCATGAAATGCTACAAAAAGACATACACATATATAACACAGAATGTCCTTTTCTGCAAAGCTAGAAACATTAATGCATTTGATTAAAATAAGAATTAGTGCTCCAAAAGACACCAGCTTACAGTAATATTTTCAATTTTAAATGAATTTCTTATCATTCATAGAATATGTTCTCATAAACATTGAGCTGGTGCTTTCCATCTCCCATTTTAGAGACTATTGCTTATAAGGTTAGATCTATTTAAAATTCACCTTAATAAGATTTTGATGCAAGCATGAATCATAAATAAGAAATTAAATGGTTTTTATTTAAGCATATTGAATTATTTTTTCATAGTAATATGATTAATTATAAAATCATATATCAACAATTGATGCTTCTTATTATGGAAAACCCATAGTTATTAATTCTTGAAACTGATGTCTAATAACTTCCAGTCAAGTGGTTCTGAACATCAGAAATGCTTTGGAGTGCATTATAGGGTAACACAAATGATAATACCTCATTCTGGGGTATTCTTAAGATGTTTGAGTTTGAGCCATGAAATCTACCATTTTGAGAACTTTTCCAGTGATTTGAATTTTCACATGGGGTTGGGAATAGCCAAACTTCTCAGTAACAGGGTAGCAAATTTGACTGTTTCATACATAAACCATGACTTAATGATATGCTTGTAACTTGGGAAGTTGAATTATTTCATACAGCAGCCACTAACCATTCTTTTTCCAACGGAAATATAGAGGTCAGGAATTTTCATTCATCCTTTAATTTAAATAAAATGAGATGTAAGGATAGGCAGTAATCCTGGGGATGAAATTAATGTAATGTCTATTGCGTGCAATTATTTTATGCACTGAATTCTGCACTAAAGACTATATTTCAAACTGTAGTAGGAGGCCACATAAAACTCAGTTCTCCTCATATATATATATATATATGTATCAGTTCAGTTCAGTCACACAGTCGTGTCCAACTCTTTGCGACCCCATGAATCGCAGCACACCAGGCCTCCCTGTCCATCCCAACTCCCGGAGTTCACCCAAACCCATGTCCTTTGAGTCGGTGACGCCATCCAGCCATCTCATCCTTTGTCGTCCCCTTCTCCTCCTGCTCTCAATCTTTCCCAGCATCAGGGTCTTTTCAAATGAGTCAGCTCTGGTTAAAGTATTGGAGTTTCAGCTTCAGCATCAGTCCTTCCAATGAACACCCAGGACTGATCTCCTTTAGGATGGACTGGTTGGATCTCCTTGCAGTCCAAGGGACTCTCAAGAGTCTTCTCCAACACCACAGTTCAAAAGCATCAATTCTTCGGTGCTCAGCTTTCTTTATAGTCCAACTTTCACATCCATACCGGACCACTGGAAAAACCATAGCCTTGGCTAGATGGACACTTGTTGACAAAGTAATGTCTCTGCTTTTTAATATGCTGTCTAGGTTGGTCATAACTTTCCTTCCAAGGAGCAAGCGTCTTTTAATTTCATGGCTGCAATCACCATCTGCAGTGATTTTGGAGCCCAGAAAAACAAAAAGTCAGCCACTGTTTCCACTGTTTCCCCATCTATTTGCCATGAAGTGATGGGACCGTATGCCATGATCTTATTTTCTGAATGTTGAGCTTTAAGCCAACTTTTTCACTCTCCTCTTTCTCTTTCACCAAGAGGCTCTTAAGTTCTTCGCTTTCTGCCATAAGGGTGGTGTCATCCGCATATGTGAGGTTATATTTCTCCCAGCAATCTTGAGTCCAGCTTGTGGTTCCTCCAGCCCAGCATTTCTCATGATGTACTCTGCATATAAGTTAAATAAGCAGGGTGACAATATATAGCCTTGAGATACTCCTTTTCCTATTTGGAACCAGTCTGTTGTTTCATGTCCAGTTCTAACTGTTGCTTCCTGACCTGCATACAGGTTTCTAAAGAGGTAGGTTAGGTGGTCTGGTATTCACATCTCTTTCAGAATTTTCCAGTTTATTGTGATCCACACAGTCAAAGGCTTTGGCATAGTCCATAAAGCAGAATTAGATGTTTTTCTGGAACTCTCTTGCTTTTTCGATGTTCCAGCAAATGTTGACAATTTGATCTCTGGTTCCACTGCCTTTTCTAAAACCGGCTTGAACTTCTGGAAGTTCACGATTCACATATTGCTGAAGCCTGGCTTGCAGAATTTTGAGCATTACTTTACTAGTGTGTGTGATGAGTGCATTTGGGTGGTAGTTTGAGCATTCTTTGGCATTGCCTTTCTTTGGGATTGGAATGAAAACTGACCTTTTCCAGTCCTGTGACCATTGCTGAGTTTTCCAAATTTGCTGTCATATTGAGTGCAGCACTTTCACAGCATCATCTTTCAGGATTTGAAATAGCTCAACTGGAATTCCATCACCTCCACTAGCTTTGTTCGGAGTGATGCTTCCTAAGGCCCACTTGACTTCACATTCTAGAATGTCTGGCTCTAGGTGAGGGAGCTCACCATCATGATTATCTGGGTCGTGAAGATCTTTTTGTACATTTCTTCTGTGTATTCTTGCCACCTCTTCTTAATATCTTCTGCTTCTGTTAGAGGTCCCTACCGTTTCTGTCCTTTATTGAACCCATCTTTGCATGAATATATCCTCAACATATGTTTTTCTTTTCAAAGCAAAATAAAGATTCATGACCAGAAAATTGAAGCTAAAAATATATATGAGGAGTATGTAATTTTCAAATCTTTTTCTCTTTCTTGACCTAAATCCCAAATTACTTTCAAAAGCCTCAATTACTCCTGTATTATATAATGCTTCATTTAAGAAGCCACGTTTTGGACAAAAGTATAGGAGTACATTACTTAGAGCCATTAGGCAACAGTATCAGGACTACCTTAGCCAAACTTCACAGAATTGATGCACACAGAGATGGAGGTGGGATGGGAAAGAGCTTTTATTTCTTATGAATGCCTTTTTTCTTTTTGAGATGCTATATAACTGTGAAACCATTTTCCAGGTCCCAACAGTATTTGTGTGAGCTAGAAGCTCAATAAGTCTTTTTTTCTATGACAAAGTGTCTGATAGAAGTGTTAACAATGACAGACGAGGCAGCTTAGAATGGTGTTTACCATGAGAGAGTGTTATTATCATTAGAGTCAATCTGTATGAAGCTACATGCAGATCACATCTTATAGCTGGCCTGAGGACAGATGATTCTTCTTTGTTGAACAAGAATCACAAAATCAGATGGCTCATCTGTGTATGTCAAATTGGGTTAATTTCTGAAAAGTTCATGTCTCAATTCTCTTTCCTAAAAATCTCAAATCAATAGATTAGTTCAGAAGTTGGAGAAGGTATTCAGGTTTGTTCCTTAAAGCATTTAAATATATTCAGGTTTGTTCCTTAAAGTTTTTCAAGTTTTATACAGTAGGACATAATTCTTGATGATCTTGGGAACCAAGAAAGAAGATAAAATATAGATTTTCCTCTTCCCTAATATTTTCCAGTTCTTTTTGATAGGAAAAATAATTTACTTTTTAGTTTCTAAATATTGTTTCAGCAATTTGATTTATTTATCTGTGATTTTGTTTTCTGTGATTATTTATAATCACATAATTATAGCACAAATCACAAACATTATAGAAGCTTGAATCACTCTTTCAAATAGCCCTTTGCCATTTGTGGATTTAGCATGTAAGATTTCAGTAATTATCCCATAACCATAAATGTTTGTGTAACGTAAAAACTTATTATTTGGAAAAACACACTTGAACTCTATGTACTGATACACTGGAGCCTATCATGAGCAAGTACTTAGTCAACTGGGTCTGGGGTCATTTTTGGGCTTCAACTCATTGTCACCCCTGAAATAAGTGACTTCAGGTCCCAAGAATTTTATACTTCATGAAAAAGTAGCTCAAAACAAGTTTTGTATAGGTTAAACTGGTAGCTAAGTTGAAATGGATATATAGATTTATAAATATAATTTTGCTTGGAAATACAATTTGAACAAAAGCTGGCAGCCTGTAGTCACATTTCCACATTTGTGAAGGTATCAAGATTTATCATCTCTTGGATGTAAAATGTCTAAGGTAGGAGTTTCTACTATAATATGATGAAATTTATTTCTTTTCATGAAAGCTGTCATTGAACTTTGTCACACTTTCAATTCATATTTAAAAAGTGGGGAATAATTTAGCTTGCATTATCCTCAATTTTCTGCATGTGCCACTATTAAAATAATAAATTGTAAAAGAATGCTTCATAGGACTGAATTCCTCAGGCAATTTTCTCTTCTACTCTCAACGACTAAAAACTTAGTCCTAAAGAGGTTTGATTGGAAGCTATGGCTATTAAACATGCACAGAAACACAGGTTTTAAATTTTTTAAAGAATTTCTGAGGCTTGTGTGGGTAACTTTGAAAGATGAGAAACTATGTATTGAAATATACATCTACATTATTCTAGCTGGGAAAGAATAGAAGGTAAGAATGTTTGTCTCTGCCAAAATCACAAAAAGTGAAAAAAATAAAGAAGATGTTATGAAAAACATCAATCCATAGGAGTAAATTACATGGTGCAGAGAAGAAAACTGAGTTTTGAATCTGCATTCTAGACAAAGTGTTACTGAGTCCAAACTCATATGGCTTGCCACATGACAGGGCAATATATTGAGAGATGACTTGTTGGCACAAGGAATAGTGACTTTATTTGGAAAGCCAGCAGATCAAGAAGATGGTGGACTAGAGTTTTTCCAAAGAATCACCTTACTTAAGTTAGAATTCAGACTCTTTTATGCTGAAAAGGGGGAGATATTATTGATTGTTTTAAATATTTTAATTGTTGCTTAATATTTCATTGAATATTTTGAAGTGCTCAAAATAATCTTTAGGAGAAAGAAATTTAAAGCTACACTGAGATAACACTGTATAACCACAACAATAACTAAAATGAGAAAAGACTGGCAATATTACACTTAAGTAATATTGAGTAACAAGTGTAACTTTACAGGTTGCCAGGGGAGACATAAAATGCCACAAGCCAAGTTATAACCTGAAAACTGCTACCATGTGGTAATCTTGGGTAATCATAGAGCCCACCTCATAAGTTACCCTTTTTACAAGGATTACAGTCCTTTGTTGCCTATTTTCCAATGCCTGCAAACAGAAGTTTCACATATTTTATCAGGTCTTGTAATTTCCTAGTGGTGGGAGAGAAATCTCTGTGGGAGTTAATTTTTCAGGTGTAGAATTAGAAATCCTTTCCAGAAATTTCATAAATGCCTAATTCTAACTTTTCTGGTTGCTACTTCTGAGTAAAAATTATCCCTAAGCATGGCAGCTTTGAAAAAACATTTTACTTTTCTCATAGTTTTGTATATCACATATTTGGGGGCATATGTCTGGAAAGTCTTTGCTTGGGGACTCATATGGTTGCAGTCTGATGGGGAAATTCAAATAAATTAGATTCTGATAAGGCTGATTTGATGGCCTGCAGTTGATGTGATGGTTTGTCAGCTGGCCTGTCCAACACCGTACTCTTGGTAGAGTTAGTTTTCTTACCTGGCATCTGGCTTCCCTCACGGGGACTATCCCAAGTGAACTGGACATCACCTTTACAGATTATTACAATCTTGACTTGGAGGCTATATGGAAGCCACATATTATGTTCTCTGTAGTTGAAGGAGATACAAGCTGATTCAGGTTCATGTGAAAAGACTGTGGACCCTTCTCTCAGTGGGAAGAATGTCAAAGAAGTTGTGGTCATTTTTAAAACTGTCACATCTCTGTTAATTTCCTTCCTGCTTTACATGTCTGAAATAATGAATGTTTTTTGACCAAACCCTGAGTAAATTCAGAAATTGGTGCCATAATTTGGGTGCTGCCATAACAATAGAACTAAAATAAGTGAAGTTTATTTAGCAAAGAGGTGATAAGCAGCAATGAAAAATCTATAGTAGCCAGAGGACTGTAGAGCTGTCATGCTATGGCAAGACATTAAATTTACCAGAGCAAATAGCGACATAAAATTGCCGGTTGTCATAACTCCAAGTCCTTTTGGGGGGAGTCTGAGAGTGAGAGACCGTGCGTGCTGGCTACTACTGTGACATTTTGCCTGGTGTTACAAGAAACAGGTTAACTCAAGCAAGAATTAACTGGTAGAGATCAAAGAAGAGATCAAAGGTAATAGGGAAAGTTCAGGGCTCAAATGCCTTGTAAGATTGGAAAAGTTAACTGCTTCTCAAATGAAATACTAAAAGTATTTGATGGTAAAATTATAAAAAGTATAGTAACCAAGAGACAGAGATAGTTAAGACTATTGTTTTAAGCTTTTTGTTTTTTATTGAACTGTGGTGATGGAGAAGACTCTTGAGAGTCCCTTGGACTGCAAGGAGATCCAACCAGTCCATCCTAAAGGAGATCAGTCCTGGGTGTTCATTGGAAGGACTGATGCTGAAGCTGGAACTCTAATACTTTGGCCACCTGATGTGAAGAGTTGACTCATTGGAAAAGACCCTGATGCTGGGAGGGGTTGGGGGTAGGAGGAGGAGGGGACGACAGAGGATGAAATGGTTGGATGGCATCACTGACTCGATGGACATGTGTTTGAGTAAACTCCGGGAGTTGGTGATGGACAGGAGGCCTGGCGTGCTGCGATTCATGGGGTCGCAGAGTCGGACATGACTGAGCGACTGAACTGAACTGATAGCCAATTAACAGTTGTGTTAGTTTCAAGTGAGCAGTGAAGGGACTCAGCCACAAATATACATGTATCCATTCTCTCCCAAACCCCCTCCCATCCAGGCTGCCACATAACATGGAGCAGAGTTCCATGTGCTGTGCAGTAGGTCCCTGTTGGTTGAAAGTGAAAAGTGAAAGTGAAAGTTGCTCAGTCATGTCCAATTCTTTGCAGCCCCATGGACTACACAACCCCATGGTCTCCCACAGGCAAAACCTGGAGAATTCCATGGACTGTATAGTCCCTGGAGTCACAAATCCATTTTACATATAGCAGAATGTGCATGTTCATCCCAAACTCCCTAACCATACTTTTCCCCACCCCTCCCACTGACAAGAAGTTTGTTGTCTAAATCTGTGAGTTTCTTTCTGTTTTGTAACAGAAATCATTCATCTGTATCAGAAATCATTATTTCTTTTTAGATTCCATGTATAAAAGATGTCACATGATATTTCTCCTTCTCTGACTTCCTCCACAGTATGACAATCTCTAGCTCCATGTTGCTGCAAATGGCATTATTTCATTATTTTAATGGCTGAGTAATATTCCATTATACATATGTACCATATCTTTATTCATTCCTCTGTCAGTAGACATTTAGGCTGCTTCCATGTCTTCACTATTGTCAACAGTGCTGCAGTGAACACTGAGGCACATGTATCCTTTTGGATCATGTTTTTCTCTGAATGTATGCCCAGGAGTGGGAATGCAGGGTCATATGGTAGCTCTGTTTTAATACTGTTCTCCAAAGTGGCTATGCCAGTTTACATTCCCACCTACGTTGCAGGAGGGTTCATTCACTTCTCTCTACACCCTCTCCAGCATTTATTGTTGGATTTTTTTGATGACAGTCATTCTGGCTGGTGTCAGGTGATATCTCATTGTAGTTTTCATTTGCATTTCTCTAATAATAAGCAATGTTGAGCCTCTTTTCATGTGTTTGTTGGCCATGGATATGTCTTCTTTGGATAAATGTCTATTTAGGTCCTCTAGCCCATTTGTTAACTGGGGTGTTTGTTTCGATGCTGTTAAGCATCATGAACTGTGTGTAAATTTTGGGGACTAACTAATCCCTTGTCAGTCACATTACCTGCAAATATTTTCTCCCACCCTGTGGGGTGTTTTAAGAATGTGAATTTCACTTACGTGGTAGCTATCAGATTAAACATGTTTTTTTTTTCTTACCAAACTGTATTATTTCAGGTGGCCCAATAACATCACCAGTACTTTGAGAAGGAATGAAATAGGCAAGCTTTAAGACATAGTATATGAAATAACTTTGTGTATAGTTGCTGGGAAGAAGAAACTAACTAGAAACAAATAGAGTTTGTTAATATCGGGTTGGCCAAATGTTCATTTAGATTTTTCTGTTGCATCATATGGAAAAACTCGAGTGAACTTATTTGTCAATCTGATATTTGGTAATCTTTCAAAACTCAAAACCAAAAAGCCCTGGAACCAAAAGTCAATGCAAAATTTGTCCAGCTCCCAAGGAAGGCAGATATTTCTCATATTTAGCTAGGTAATAATGGATATTCAACAAGGAAGTACTTGAAAGAGGGCAAAAATAGAGTTCGCAGAGAACAATTTTCCCCAGAAAGATTTAGAATATGAATAAGAATATTATTCCCTATCCCCAAGAAAGGGGCCTTCACAATGACCACCAAGCAGAATTTCATACTTTTTATGGACCAGTGACTGCTTGTCATCCATTCCCTTGTATTCCAAAGAGGAGATTTTATTAGAGTCTTCTTTTCCTGTTTCACCACTCCACACGTTATAGTATGGTTCCTAGATTGCTGGAGCATGGGGAGATACATCTGAACCTGATGACAAAAAAAATGTGCATAATTTTGCAGTTTTTGGGCATTCAATTGAATTCATGAATGAATGAGATATTGGGAAAGGATGAATGAGTTCTATGTGTGAGAATAAGAGTATTATTTATAAAGGAATATTTATCTGATGCTTACATATTAATAAGAATAAAAGGATAGAGAGTATTAGCAAGTTAGTATTATCAGAACAGTTTTCTCCTGGATACACAGCTACACTAAGTTCTTCAATCTTCCTTGCAGTTAGCTGCAGGGAATGAATGATGAAACTCTGGTTCATGGAATGGGTGTAAGCTATTTCCTGGAACAGAAATCTCCTGCAGAAATCCCATAGAGATCTCTTGCATAAATGTCCTTGCCTTTTCTTTCTCAGTCTATTGGGTACATTATTAGAATTGTTAGAGAGTTACAAGGGATATACAAGAAGGGCCTGAGTCAATTGAATGACTACATGGAATACTCTGTAACTGTAAATGTTTACAGGAGTTAGATGAGAAAACACACATACTTCTTATCATTTTAAGTCACTGAGAATATGGGAGTATTTCTATTATAGCAACTAGAGTTACGCTTAGAAATACATAATCATTACAGGAAGTGGGGAGGGACAGCAGATTTTTACTGAACCAGAGAAACTACAGAAAAGGAAAAGGAAATTTAAAACTTTAGGTTGTCAAGTCATGGCACAGTTAGAGAACCAGAAAGTCTTTATGAGTATTCTAAAATAATTCCTTATCTTTTATAATGATAGGGCTAATGGTATTTATAATCTAACTCAAATTTACCTGGTGAGACACAGAGTCACAACACAATTAAATTCACCCGGCTAGCCAAATCTCGTATGTTAGGGAATTGGTTGAAGAAGGGTGGAACTCTTAAGTATTAAGATAGGAATGATGTATATGTTCCAGTATCCTTGACTGTTCAAATTTCATTGAATCTCTCTTGTCACCAGAAAAAGCCTGTAATACTTTTACC
The DNA here is from genome assembly GCF_963930625.1 of Muntiacus reevesi. Taxonomy (NCBI): domain Eukaryota; kingdom Metazoa; phylum Chordata; class Mammalia; order Artiodactyla; family Cervidae; genus Muntiacus; species Muntiacus reevesi. The sequence continues at coordinate 41,320,141 of NC_089270.1, read as the reverse complement.
TAAGGCAAGCAACTTTCAAGTGTCTCTTTAAGACACTGCACCAGTCCTCTGGGCTTCCAAATCTACAGAAAAGGATCTGAGCACACCTAATGGGAGCCTGGCCTAATGAATGATCTAGGGGAAGACAAGGCTTTCCCTGGTGGAGCAGTGGTTAAGAATCTGCCTGCTAATACAGAAGACACAGAGACACAGGTGCAATCACTGGGTCAGGGAGATCCCCTGGAGTAGGACATGGCAACCCATCCCAGTATTCTTGTGTGCAGAATTCCATGGACAGAGGAGCCTGGCTCCTTCAGGGGCTGGCAAAGAGCCGGGCATGACCAAGCACACAGAGGGGAAGATAATTTTCAAACCTAAATAGTTGTAGAATTTTATGTTTATATCAATGAACTCCAAGAGTGTATGTAGAGGAAGGATAGTGCAGTTATTTAAGCAAAGAGAAAAGAGCATAATATTGGATTGGGCTGAGCTTAATTATATAGGTTCAGTCTTCATAGAATTTTTTTTGGCAGTTTTGAGTATCACTGACTTTGATGAAAGGTTTTAGGTGAAAGATCTAGTAGTGAATCTTACTGTCTTTTTGGTTGATTGAATGAAACCTGTAATGAATGATAATCCATATTATCAGAACTCTGTTGGTCATTATCCCACTCAGATGGCCATGAAATACTTGGGTATAGGAAAAATGGAAATACTCCTAGGGACTGGATATCTATCTGTATGTTCAGTTTGTGTTGAAGGAACAATGACCAGAAGTATGGGTTTATACTTGTTTTGGGGTAAGGGTTAATTTGGCTGACTGGCTGGAGAATTTTTTCCAAAACAAGTATGGAGAAGAGATACATGGATGAAATTCTGAGTGTAAGGATAATGCTATTGCATAGAGATACTCTCCAGAGGGCATCTTCTCGATAGAGGCACACATTATTCAGGTAGACAAGATGACTCATTCAGCAAATGTCAAGCAATCTCTTTCCTCAATAATCCTTGTGCTTGCTCAATGGGTTCATTAACAAAAGTTCTATGATGATAGGAAGTGGAGAGAGCTGTAGGTAAATAAAATACACATCCACTTACCAAGTTTGCTATAATAACTAATAAATGACCAATTTGCCAATGGTGGGGGCTAATACTGAGTTCCTGATATGACATACTTTCCTGAGGAGACCAGCCAGTCTCCAGATGTCAAGTTCATTGCTTTTGACCCTTTCTATTTTGAAAGAGACAATGATTTGTCCTTTTTGGAATAACAGTCTGCAAATGGATTTGCCTTATCCTTGTGCTAGCTTCTACTAGCACCACCATTTATAGACTTTCCAATGCTATGTCTACTGCCATGTTTGGCTTATTGCAAAAGTGATGATGAAAGTGAAAGTAGTGAAAGTATTAGCTACTCAGTTGTGTCCGACTCTGTGCGACTCCATGGTCTGTAGCCTGGAAGGCTCCTCTGTCCATGGGATTTACCAGGCAAGAATGCTGGAGTGGATTGCCGTTTCCCCCTCCAGGGGATCTTCCCAACTCAGGGCTTGACCCTGGGTCTCCCGCATTGCAGGCAGACTCTTTACCATCTGAGCCATTAGGGAAGCCCAAAAGTAATGATAAATGGCTTAACATGGAGGATTTACTGGTTTCATCTGGTTTTATTATGTACCAAATCCGCCGTTGTAAAGGATGAATGATTTAATGGGGAAGAAGAACCTATTAAAGACACCAGTGACAGTTCTAGCTAGGTGATAACAAAGTGCAATGTTGGGATACAGTTGAAAAGAAGAACCATATGCTCAGACACAGTGACTGGTGTGGTGTGGGAATGGGGCCATTTCCTGTCGTTAATAACCTACTCACATGCTTTTTGTGTTCAGTTCCCATGACTTTGGGCTCTGCTGCCTTAAACATGGAGGGTTCCCACTAAAAAACATATCCACAGTCCCATTGAAAGAGAAGTTGTGATTGCCACGTAAACACTTTTGTCTTTTCATGTCACTGAATGAAAAGTAAAAGGAGTTAAACTAATGTCTACAATGACTATAAAGATAAAATATGCTTATTGGGGTTAGGAGTGCTAGATAAAAGTGTAGGCTATCCGGTTAAATTTGAACTTCAGGGAAACAATAAAGGCAATATTAAGGAGATACTTACATTAAATAATTGTTTGCTATTTATCTGAAGTTCAAATTTAACTGGGTTTCCTATGTTTTTATTTTATAAATCTGGCAACTCTAATTGGGTATAAGGTGACATATTGCTGGAAAGCAAGGGATTCTCAGGTATTGTTAAGAATCTTACTATCTTACTTTTCTTTCCTTTTCTAATCATTCTAGTTTATGTCCCCATTACCATAAAAACTGTTGCTATAGCCATGACACGCAATGCTTGCTTTGGTCAATCCTATGTGCCAAGAATAGAACAGTTAACCTAAAACTGCTAACATACCATATCATTCCTCTGCTCACAAAGCATCAGGGACTCTTCTTTGCTACAGAGATAAAGTTCAAACCTCTGAGCATCAAACTCAAAGCCTTTCATGCTTCATGCTCTTTCCTCACAGCATCCTTAGGTGAACTCCTTAATCCAGCCAGAGATATTTTCTTCACTGATGCGTGTTTTTTCACATACACTTATCTAAATCTGAGATTTAAAATCTCCCATCTGTTAAAGTTTCTCTTATCATTCAAACAATAAGAGGTAACTGTTCTGAAATATATAAAAAAATGTAGATTTGTACTTATTGTTCTGCATGTATTTCCCACAAGTGGCGGTAATCTTTTTCTTGGGTTCATATGAACTTTTAAAATATTTAAAATTACTCAAGTTATAGGAATTACATTAATATGTATTAGGGCTGGTACTGAACTCCTTATACACAGACACACATATGTATGTATGTATACACATATAACCACACACACATGTGTGTATATATATATGTGTGTGTGTGTGTGTGTGTGTGTGTATATACACATGATATTTTAACTCAGTCATCAAATATATCCAAAATGAGGTATAAGTAGGCTCAATCTTTATATCCATTTTACAAATGAAAAGCAAAGGAGCAAAAAGGTTAAGTAACTCACCCAAGAGCACACATGTGTAATTAATAGAGTTGGAATTTAAAGCAGGCAGTCTGGCTCCAGAGTCTGTACTTCCAACTACTGTATTGTACTGTGTCTATGAGGAATGCATTTTCTTGTTCTAAAAAAATTGAAACAATAAAATATGGTTAAATTCTCCTTTGATATACCAATTTTAAAAGTTCAGCCACTCAACTAGAGATAGTTATTATAATCAATTTAGTTTTTTTAATTTTCATATATTTTTCTATGTATTTCTATGTCTATGTACCCATAGAAAGTACACACTATTGTTTGAATATGTTTTAATGTATGTAACATATATACTATATAAAATAATAACAGTATAAAGAACATCAATGTACATGCCCCTTTGGGAATATATTCTGTAGGGCAGGTACAGAACAATTGAGTTTTCAATTTTGAAGTGCTTATATCTACTCACATTCCTAATATTAGTGCTTGCTAATATCTATTTCATTTCACCCTTATTAATACAAGTAAACATATAATTATATCATTATAAAACTTTAAAAAATATTTGATGACATTTTTCAATTCATTGCTTCTGTTTTCTCAAATTCTAGTAGACTTCAACCTGTTTTCATACATAATTGACAATAAGTATATTTTATCTGCAAATTGCTCATTTTCCGTCCTTGATTATTTCCATTAGACTATTCATCTTGTTCATGTTGATTTTATGACTTTCATACATACAGTATACTAACTCTGTGTATTATATATGCTGTCAATATTTTTCCTAATCTTCCACTTAAATTTTGTTTATTTACTGTGTTTTTTTGATTATTTGTAGTGTCTTTTGCTTTATAAGTTTTTTCTTTATATAAATTTTTATACCCTACTCTTGCAGCCCATTCAAGATCTAACATTTGGAGTGATCTTTTAAAAATACAAATAAAATCATTTTTTTTTTCCTTCTTGAAACAGGTGGGTGACTCCCCATTGCAAACTACTTTCTCTGACTCTCACTGCCCTATGTCCTCTGCCCTGGGACATCTCACACGGTACTGCTGTTTTCAGTCTCTCTTTTCCAGTCACAGAAAGCATGTTTTCATGCTTTCTTTCCAAGTTCAAGTGATTTGTACTTGCTGTTCTCTTTGTGAGTAACACTCTGCCCCTCATCACCATTTGACTGGTGTTATGACGTAGTGGGAAAAGAATCTTATTTAGAGTCAAATATGGGCTCTCCAGGTGAAACTCATGGTAAAGAACCTGCCTGCCAATGCAGGCGACCTAAGAGACACAGGTTCAATTCCTGGGTCGGGAAGATCCCCTGGAGGTGGGTATGGCAGTCCATGCCAGTATTCTTGCCCGGAGAATCCCAGGGACACAGAGCCTGGGGGACCACAGCCCATAGCATCACAAAGAGTCCGACTGAATAGTGTCTCCCAAAAATGATATGCTGAAATCCTAGCCCCCCGTTAGTGTGTGTGGTAGTGGAAGTTATCATTCAGATCAATAGACTAAATACTGGCACTAATACTGATATCAGTGAGAAGACCCCAGTGTGTAGTCAAAGAGAGCTTGGCACTGCCTCTGCCTTATTCAAAACATTATCCCATAGGCCCCCATGCTGAGCCTGATGGAGCCAAGGCTAACTTCATCTTTCCTTTCTTCCTATCCCAACAACTTTATCCTTAATTATCTGAGTTGTTAAAGCCACTTTTTCTTATTTTCACCCCTAGAATCCTCCTTTCCCATATTCCCTCAATCGTGTACCTCTAAATCTTCTCAAAAGCTTCCTGGCTTCTTACCATTTCTTGTAAGAGTATAGGCTCTTCCTCATCTTAATTCATAACAGAAAGACCATAAAGTCCCCAGTTCTATGTAAAGATGTTTTCATCCCTAGTCACTAACATTGCCCTGCCCCAAATCTTTCCTTTTCACCACCTCTCACCCACATAGCCTGTTTGTGTCATTGTTCCCACTTAATTCAATATCACTGTCCTCTTGTCAGGGTAATTTTTTTGATAATAAAATTACACTTACTATTTAATTTATTTACCAAATAGAGGTAGTGATTACTGTGCTCTAGTATTTTCAAAAATGATTTTCCAGGATAATAGTTCTAATAAAACTAATAGAAACTGTGTAAGGATGCTATCATTATCTCCATTTCACAGATGAGAAAACTGAACCCCAGAAACTTTAGGTTATTTACCTGTTATAGCTAATAAGCAGCAAAATCAGTACTGAGGTCTCAGAAGTCTGGGTCTAGAAACCACATTCTTTTTTTTTTTTTTTTTTAGAAACCACATTCTTAAGCTCTGACTATGCTGTCCTCCAAGACAGCAGAATGAAAAAGAGAAAACGGAAGGAAAAGAATCAGCTATAGGCAATGACAAAAACTGAAAGACAGTTTAAGAAAAAGACTTGCAAGGATGAAGAGTGACACAGAATAACAGTAATCAGAAGAAAATGAGAGTGAATGGAATGGAGAATGATAGGCTGAAATACACACACTCAGAGAGGCAGAAACAGAAAATAATGTCAAAAAGATAGCACAGAAGCTAAGACATTCAAGGTTATAAAAATGTATATTTAATATCTGGCCTATTTGTGAGGTGTATAGTTATTTTTTTCTGAATTGAAAATCATCAGGAGTAAAAGCTGAGGTATTTTAAATTCATTAAAACAGCTAAGCAAATGAAACAACTGTTAGGTTGAAACAACTAATCACAGATAAATGATTTTATATTTAGAAAAATATGATCTATGAATAAAAGTGATGAATAATTTAAAATGAAATGTGGAGAAAGAATGTTAAAATGAGTAGCTTAGCAACAGTAAAAGGCCAGTGACACATTCAAGAAATAATGGCAATATTGTTTGTTTGGAGACCCTAAATTTTTTTTAAGTTACTGCTTGGTGTGTGGTGGCTCAGATGTTAAAGAGTCTGTCATAAATGCAGGAGACCTGGGTTCAATCCTTCAGTTCTCCCCCATCAATCCCTGAGTGGGGAAGATGCCCTGGAGAAGGAAATGGCAACCCACTCCAGTATTCTTGCCTGGGAAATCTCAAGGACAGAACTGGCTGAGCTCTAGTCTCTAAATTCTCTGCCCCAAAGTCTTTCCAGTGACACCCTAATGTGCTCATTTAAACCAGAAGAAAAATGTGTAGACTTCCTTCAGTTCACAGTGGCAGTTGGAAACTTGGGAATGAGTAAACCTGTAAAAATATCTATGGAGAAAACGTTCTGGTTCCCTCTCCAGAACTAGGGAACACCTGTAGAAACTGTGCTGGATGGAGAACCACATGAGACCATCTCTATTTTTTGCATACGCTTTGTTCCCGAAGTGTGCATGTGACTACAGGAAAGTATCAACATCACAAAGCTGGCAGAGTGTACTATAATCAGTTTCATGTGTTCCCGGTTTTGTCCCGGGAGTGGTGCAAAAGAAATCGGCAGAGAGGACAACATATTTCCCAAGAGCCTCAGACTAGCTGTTGTACACCTGCATAACTGAAGGCTTTGTTCTGCAGTTACTCAAATTCCCTCATTCATTCAGTTGAACATGCACCAACACTCCTCATCACAGACTTTTTTTTTCTCATTTATTTTTATTAGTTGGAGGCTAATTACTTTACAATATTGTAGTGGGTTTTGTCATACATTGACATGAATCAGCCATGGATTTACATGTGTTCCCCATCCTGATCCCCCCTTCCACCTCCCTCTCCACCCGATCCCTCTGGGTCTTCCCAGTGCACCAGCCCTGAGCACTTGTCTCATGCATCCAGCCTGGGCTGGTGATCTGTTTCACCCTTGATAGTATACATGTTTCTATGCTGTTCTCTCGAAACATCCCACCCTCGCCTTCTCCCACAGAGTCCAAAAGTCTGTTCTGTACATCTGCTCATCACAGACTTTTGAAGTATAATTGAAGTCCAGCGAATTGCACACAGTTGATTCTAATGTGCACATCTCATATTTGTGCGTAAGCCTGCTTGCTGAAATGCATTTGTAACCCTGAAATCAATACTCATGGTGCATTTTCAGTCCTTCACAGACATGTGCGTGCTTAGCTGTTCAGTCGTGTACGACTCCTTGCGACCCCATGGGCTATAGGCTGTGAGGCTCCTCTGTCCATGGGACTTTCCAGGCAAGAATACTGGAGCGGGTTGCCATTTCCTTCTCCAGGGGATATTCCTGACCCAGGGATCGAACCCCGGTCTCTTGTATTGTAGGCAGATTCTTTACATGATCAGAACAGCAAAACATTAAAAATTTGCCCTACCTTCCCATTTCACTTCTCAGATTGTAAACAAGTGCCCTTTTGGTGATGCAGATAGTGGCGCATTGTTCATATTCTTTCTATGTTTTTTTGTTGGTGATTTGGCTTCCATGGTGGCTCGGACAGTAAAGAATCTGCCTGTAATGCAAGAGACCTGGGTTCGATCCCTGTGTCAGGAAGATCCTCCAGAGGAGGGAATGGGAACCCACTGCAGTATCCTTGCCTGGAGAACCCATGGGCAGAGGAGCCTGGCGAGCTACAGTCCATGGGTTGCAAAGAGTTGGACAGGACTGAAGTGACTGACATTTTCACTTTTGCTGTTTAAAATGATATCCCCAGCCTAGTGCTGAAGTGTTATCTGGTATTCATAAGTATAAAAACACTGTGATGCGCCTAATGAAGAAGAGATATGGTTTAGATAAACTTCATTCAGGCTTGAGTTTTAGTGCTTCTAGCTCTGAGTTCAATGTTAGTGAATCAACAATATGGTACATCCAGAAAAGGAAGAGAAAGTTTGCCAATCCGGGAGTGAGGCTGCCCTGGTAAGTCCTAAAGTAACATTTATAAATGAAGCTATGGAAAACATGGAAAAGTGGCTAAACTTGTGGATTCATGAGATGATGACTGATTTTTTAAAAAGCATAGTGGAGGGAATTACAGCACAGCTGAAAGCCAAAGAAATGTATGTTTATATTACCGAAAGGTCAGGAAATGTTAAACCCTCCTTAATTGGTGCTGGCTGACTCCCGCGTTTAAAAGGTGGTATCATGTGTTTAAACGATTAAAGAAAACAACTCAGGTGATACAAATTTTAACACTTCATGAAGCAGCAGTTTCCACTCTGAAGAGTTCCAAGAACTGCACAGTAAGGGGAAAGGGCTGCAAGCTTTTGTAGAAAGAGGCAAGTGTTATGTCCCTCATGGGAGGACCTGCATAGAAGCCAGGACTATGGCACTGGCTTTTGAGAAAAGAGCTATTTTTCAGAATTCTCCAGGCAAGAATACGGGATTGGGTGGCCATGCCCTTCTCCAGGGCATCCACCAGACCCAGGGGTCCAACCCAGGTCCCCTGCTTGCAGGCAGACTCTTTACCGTCTGAGCCACCAGGGAAGTCCCCATCTATGGTAAGTCGTGGTAAAAAGGCTTCAGCACCTGATCTTCCTGGACAATGGACCCTTGCTTTAGGAAAGAGCTCCGGTGTTCAGGTTCTGGTCACGTTCAGGTCACCTTCCAGTCCGCTGGTTCCGTGGCAGGGAAGAAACTTTGGTTCAGGATATTAGAAGTTAAGGTTTTCTCCTCTGTGCATGCTTGGGCTACAGGATTTGTGCTTTTGTTCTGTGATCTCTATAAAACAATTGGTATCTTGTTATAAACAGGATAGGATCAGATTTGGACTGGTTCTGCGGTTACACAAGCAGAAATCGGAAAGTACTGGGGTTCAATGAATTCATTTGGGTTTCACATCTGACCTTATTTGCGTAGATTAAGGAACAAGAAAGTAAGTATAGAACCTCAGGTAGGCTTGGTTGTTTGCTGACTGACTGACTGGTGATACTGAGTTTCTGGCCTAAAGAAGGAGCATTAACAGGGAAATGAAACTGAAGTTTCAATTTGCTGATGTGATGATACCCACAGAAAGAATGTCTCCATCTTGGGACTAGATATTTAACACACGTGAAAAATGTTAAATTTGTGTGTAAGTTCTGCAGGTCAAGAGACTGCAGAAGAATTTTTAGAAGTACCCACTAAGTTTTACACAGGAAGCATGTTATGTGAGAGAATAGGTTTTCAGTGCCCCTGAGACAGGCTTATTTTACAAGAATATTGGCAAGTTAACTTGCATAATGCAAGTGGCATTTTGACTGGTGAAAATGTTAAACAGAGAGGCTCATAGGAACCTAACTGTGCATTTCCCTAGGAGCAACAGATGCACATTCTCTCAGTGTTTCCAACAATCTTACAGACCACAGCTATCATGAATAACAAGAATTGATCTTATATTTAAAGTATACAAATTGATCAGTTTAAATAAATACTCATATCCTCAAGGTGATGAGCATTTTCATCGCAATCGAAGGTATGTTTGTGCTCCTTTGCAATCCATCCTGTCCTAGATAATCTACAAATTGTTTTTTAATCTATAGTTTAGTTTTATACTTTTACATAAATATAATACACTCAAAAAAAATCTGACTCATTTTACTCAGCATAATGTCTTTGAGATTTTTCTATGTTGTTGTTTTCCATTGCTGGGTAGTGTCCCATAGAATTGGGTATACCCAATCCTCTGTTCATGGATTTCAATTTTTTGGTTGTTACAACTAAATTGCTATAAACACTTTGTGCAATTGTTGTGTGGACATATGTTTTGTATCATTTGGTTAAATAGCTAAGATTGTAATGTCTGGATCAGGTGGAGAGTAGTTTTGATTTTTAAGAATTAATTTTAACCATTAGTATTATACTGTGATTTTAATTTGCATTTTCTCTGATAACCAATTATGTTGAACATCCTCTCATGTATTAATATTTTTGGTGTGTCTATATATATATGTATACATATACATATATATATGTACTTTGGGTCTTTTCTAAAGTGACTTTACATGTTTATTTTTCTGTCTTTTTATTATTAAAGTTTAAGAGTTCTTTGTATACACCAGTTACAAGTTGAGGAGAATGACCTCAGAAGAAACCAATCCTACCAGCACCTTGTTCTTGGAAACTTGCTTCCAGAATTGTAAGAAAATAAGTTTCTATTTATTGTTTAAACCTCTCTGTTTGCGGCACTTTGTTATGGCCGCCCAAGAAAAATAATATCTCTCCTTTACAAGTCTTGCTTAGATGGTGTCTCAAATCTAGTTTGAACTATTGCCTATTATTTTGTACTTGCCCTTTGAGGCCTTCAGCAGAAACCAAGTGAGGAAGAATCTCAGTTTAAGTTTGGTACTGTATGTTTCATATCCTTTAGAGTTTGCTATGTCTGTATCCCATTTCTAAGAATCTCTGAATTTCTTTCAACTAACACAGTCTTGTAAAATTTCAGATTTATGGTCATACATTCTAAGAAGCCCAAACCATTTGGAGAACAATATCACTTTGAATGTCATTTTCTTATTTTAGAAAACATTAAATTTTGATAAAAAGTCAATGGGGAAAAGATTTTATAAATAGTCTTTTAAAGTATGAATGTGATCCTATTTCACTCTCCAAAAGGGAATAAAATGAAGGAGTCAGTGCTTCTGATGACTGTCATTCAAAATGGAACCCACATTTTATTTCCTATCCCAAGTGGAACTTGCTTGGGTAAATCAGTTTAATGATGATAAGCAGACCTAGTGCAATTCAGAAGACAATTTTGTTAACTCTCACATCTAAAGGGTAATGTTTTGAGACATAAGATGTCTCTGTAAGTATAGAAGTCTGGGAGTTAAAAGTTTAAGCAATATAAACAGGAGAGAATAGTGAATAAAATATTTTTAGGATGCAGCATTAAATCAGAACTTTGTTAGCACATAATTCATTTATCCTCAGTTGTAAAACATAAAAATGCTTCTAAAGATATACAACCTTGTGATGCCTCTCATTTAGTCTCATAAAGCCATACATTGAGATATGGTCAGTGTGCAGTTATAGAAATTTTAGTGCATCTCTGCGATAAGGTCAATACATTCATTGATAATACATGCTTTGGTTGAGAGCTTATATAGTTCTTAAATAAAAGTATTAAGTTGGAAACATAAATGCTATCTAAAAATTAAAATTTGCAGCAAGAATAACTCTTCATCAGTATTCCTAAAATGTGTACCTTTCATATTCTTGCTTTATTCAGAAAGCTTAATGAAATCCAGCATGTAGAACACGTTCAGAGGGTCTGCAGTTTGTCAGATACTCTCATATTTTTCTCCTCACACTGCAGAGACTTCCATAAACTTCATAGATTCTTTTTGTCAAGAGTTTATTGGAAACAGAAATCCATTCTGTCTGCTAAATGTGAAGAACTGAGATTCAAGTTCTGGCACAGCTAAGCTGTCAACAAAATGTAATGATTGGGCTGATATCCAATCTTCTAATATTGACCTGGTTCTTTGGAGTCCTAATAAAGTAAAGTAACAATGACAACTACAGCAAAAGTCATGCTTTGGACACCTTTATGTTTTGTGGGGACCCATATCAGTTTTCTGTGGCAACATGTAATATTTACTTTATTACCTGTGATATGTTAGCACTAGGGTCCTGACAACTAGCAGGCTCTCAAACCTGAGGCATTGCATTGCCTTGGAAATCAGGCACTCAGACTCCAATCCTCAGAGCTCACAGTTCCCACTTTTATGAAAAGTTTAAACGCTGTAGGACCTGTGAAAATATTTCAAACGATATTAATAATGAAACCTTTCTGATTCAAGCTGGAAACAGCTGAATTTTCTCTTTGGAGCTTGAGGTTAGAAAAGGATAGCAAGTGGTTTCCAGTTAACTCTGTCCCTTCAGGGAACACTGACTTTTAAAAACATGTGGACATTCAAACTATTTCCATGGTTTCTTTTAAACTTTACATCCCCTCTGTTTAAACGATAATCCTTTAGGTTTTTTTTTTTTTTTTTTTTTTTTTTTGTCAACTGGATGTTAGCTGAATTCACTCAGTTGGTTGAGATATAAGCAAAAATCAGGAATGTCCAGGCTGCATACAACACAGCCTTTCTCTAAGCTTCTGTGGGTTTCTGGGGGATTACAGTCTGTGGTTCCTTCTGGCTCTGAGTTCCTACTTATACTGACCTCTTATTTTCTTTTCTGTTCCCTTGTTTATATCACACTAAACTGTCCCCATACCTAAGATAATTTCTTACCCTTAATTTTCTACAAACCACCCAGATAAATAATTCCTACATATGATAGGCTTTACTGAGATTTTAGGGGAATAGAAAGGATTTTACAGCATCAGACTTTACTTTCACCACCAGATATGTCCACAGCTGGGCATCATTTCTGCTTTGGCTCAGCCTCTTCATTCTTTCTGGAGCTATTTCTCCAGGCTTCTCCAGTAGCATATTGGACACCTACTGATCTGGAGGGTTCATCTTTCAGTGTCATATGTTTTTTGTCTTTCCATACTGTTCACGAGGTTCTCAAGGCAAGAATGCTGATGCGGTTTTCCATTGCCTTCCCCAGTGGACCACATTTTGTCAGAACTCTCCACCATGATTCATCCATGTTGGTGGGCCCGACATGGAATGGCTCATACAGGCTGTGATCCATGTGCTCATTTTGGTTAGTTTTCTGTGATTGTGACTTTCGTTCTGTCTTCCCTCTGTGGAGGAGGAGAAGAGGTTTGTGCAAGCTTTCTGATGGGAGAGACTGGCTGTGGGGAAAGCTGGGTCTTGCTCTGTGGGCAGGGCCATGCTCAGCAAATCTTTCATCCAATTTTCTGCTGATGGATGGGGCTGTGCTCCCTCTCTGTAATTTGGCCTGAGGCAGCCCAGTCCTGGAGTCTGGTATTCTCTATGCAAGGGCTATAGCTTCTGTGCTGGGCCTAATGATGACCTCCTCCAAGAGGACTTATGTCAGTATGCTGCACCTCCCAGGGACACTCCTGCCAGTGTTTCTGACCCCTGCTGAAGTGCGCCTCCACCTTAGGCTCCCCAACACTCACAGGCTAGTCTAGCTCAGTCTCTTGTGGGGTCACTGCCCCATTCTCCCGAGTCCTGGTGCACACAAGGTTTTGTTTGTGCCCTTCAAGGGTCTTTGTTTCCCCAGTCCTGTGGAAGTTCTGTGATCAAACCCCGCTGACCTTCAAAGTCAGATTCTTCCTGAGGATGAGATGGTTGGATGGCATCACCGACTTAATGGACATGAGGTTGAGCAAACTCCGAGAGATGGTGAAGGACAGGGAAGACTGGCATGCTGCAATCCATGGGGTCGCAGAGTCAGACATGACTGAGCAACTGAACAATAAGGAGAAAGCATTTTATGTTGCGTCTCTGCAAATTATCTTATTCTGAAAAGCCTTTGCCTGTTTACTCCTGGGAGTTTTTCACTGGCTGTGATTTCCTGGTAGGTTATTGTAAAGTAACTCTGCAGCGTCCTGCATTCCTTACTGTTCCCCTTTTACCTTTTTCTAGTTTTTGGTGTTTACCTTTGGCAAGATTGCTTAAGACCAGGCTTCCCTCCTTCAGCCTAGTTTCCCTCATCCTTCTTAGCTCAATTGCCCTAACTTGTCTTTGGGACATATCTTCATATGCAGAGACTTGTTAATGATTCTGGTGAAACAAAGTGTCTCTGCTCTCTCTGTCTTGCCCTTCAGCACACTCAAATATTGGATAGTTTTTCTTTCTAATTCCACTTTAGCCATGTTAAGTTAGCAGATACATAGACACTATCTTGGGCATTATTTGGATGTACATTTATAAATACTTATAATATTTTAAAAATATAGTCAACATATACCCACAAAGATAGACATTGCTATATTCAGGTACATTTGAATTTTCTCCTCTGGTGAATGATAAATATTTACTACCATCTTTTTTAGACTATATTTTACCAATGTGGGCCTTTCATTTTTTCATGAGCAGGACTTCTGGAAAGGGGAAGATTAAAAATATATCCCCTAAATGTTTTCTTAATGGTTGTGTGTTAAATATATTAGTTCTTTAGGTTTGAGTAAGAGCAATTAAACACTAATTAGAATTATTTTCTAATATAATTATTAGAATTATTTTCTAATCACTGGGTCAAAGAATTGCCAGTGTAAAAATGTTCCAGTGAATATTTCAAAATAAGATAAAGCATATGCTCCTAGTCATCTTTTTAGATGTTCTGAGAACTGTCTTTCTAACTATGATTATTTCCAAGCCAAAGATAGAAATGCACTATCACATATGAAAGTATTACACAGATTCAGGCCTTCAGGTTCTTAATGAATTTCCAGTGGAACTGAAAGGAAAGGCATGAAGCTTCTCCACTTTGCTTCATGGTTGGTTACCTCAGTGACTTTTTTTGCTTGTTTATTCCTTTATTGTTTATTTTCATTCTTATTCCTAAACATATTATATTGCAAGCTGACATAAATTTGACATGAGAAAGAAGGATCAAAGAATAAAGCACATATAAGCCAAATATTAAAGGGCAAGGAACAGAGCAGATAGAGACAGGGAACAAAAGAGCATATGCAGGGACATACAGATAAGGAACCATATCAGCTGTCATCCTTCAAAGTCCTAGAGGTATGTGTACCAAGAAGTTGCTAAGAAATGGTAATTTGAGATAGTTCATTTGGTTTTGTTCATGTAGGAATGGGGACTTTTTTTCTGATTAGTATATCAGGGCCATCTTGACATCAATTTAGAGAAACTCTTGACAATGGCATATGCAGAAACTTAGAAGAATGTAAAGAAAATCTTCCAATATTTCATCTTTCTGGAATGTCTTCCTGGGGTGGTAAATATATTAGCAGGGCTTTCTTTGAGAACACAAGATGCCACATGATAAAACATTGAGTGGTAAAAAGTCTTTGCAAACTCTTTTAAATTCAATGATTTCTGTGTAGAAATTTACCTTGAGTCATATGAAAAGAAACTTACTTACTTTCTGGAGTCTGTTGATACCTTTGAAGTGACTTTGTGATATTTTTTTTCCCCTCCAAGTTCCACTTACGTCAACTTTCTAGAGTTTTGGAACCAAAGAGAAGCTGTTGCTCAAATTAAGCGAGTAAAAGATTTGAGAGAAAAAAAAAAGGAATTAACTGTTTTTGATTCTATACACTTGGCTGGTTGCTAATAGTAGGCAGAATTTTTAAAAAATGTGTAATATTAACTATTATTAGTTTGGGATTCGTTGATAATATAAAATGAACAAACAAGTGTGTATGTGATTGTGTATATGTGTCAGTTTACATTTGATGTGTTAAATGCTGTTTAATAATGTAGGATAGATATGTATATGATAAATTATCCTTTTAATTATTATTAAAATGACTATTTTCATAAGGAATCACTCCTTAAGAATATAGTATAACTTAAAATTTAGCACACATATTTTCAAATATGATATAATTGAACTTTAAATTTTAGGTAGAAGTATCAGATAATACAGAATACAATGAAGTTAAGTCTTTTCTCTTTGTGTTTAAAATGCTCTTCTTAAACAGACTTTTAGACTCTGTGGGAGAAAGTGAGGGTGGGATGTTCAGAGAGAACAGCATTGAAACAAGTATAATATCAAGGTGAAACAGATCACCAGCCCAGGTTGGATGCATGAGACAAGTGCTCAGGGCTGGTGCACTGGGAAGACCCAGAGGAATGGGATGGGGAGGGAGGTGGGAGGGGGGATCGGGATGGGGAGCACATGTAAATCCATGGCTGATTCATGTCAATGTATGGCAAAATCCACTACAATATTGTAAAGTAATTAGCCTCCAACTAATAAAAATAAATGGAAAAAAAATGCTCTTCTTAAAGGGGCTATAACAATTAAGAATGTGTGGGATTCAGGACAAGTGTATTTGCATGAACTGGTATAGAAAATAGCCTCCTTTAATTATTTAAGGGACAAGACTAAGAATGCCTTAAATCTTTAATTTATCTAATAACTTTGGTAAATCATTAAAATACAATTTTGATTTCTTTTTTAGGGAACTTTTGTATCTACTGGTCAAAGCTTGGCTCCTTTAGTTGGTGATAATATAAACTTGCTCAATTTATATGTCCTCCATGTCTGTATTAACTCAGTTGTAAAATAAAAATGAAAATAGTACCTACCTGGTAAGATTACAGTAGTGATTAATGAGAATGCCTGAAAGAGTACCAAATGACTAAATATTAGTTACAGTTAATTGGTTTTTAGCTTAAATGAAAGATGAATTCATATCACGGTTTATGTACTTGCTTGGAAAACATGCTGTGAGAAAATGTGTTTCTTCCAGTGGAGTTTGGTGTAACTCAGCTTCAGAGGAAACACCTTTGGTGCCTGCTTGATGTACCTTGTAATACTGAACAGTAATTAGTTTATTTTTCAGATCAAGAGTTTTCTAAAACTCTTGACCATTTTCTTGTTCTAAATTTGCATGCTTCCTATGAATGTAACCATACCTGTACCAAGGGGAATGATTTTTCTTTATATATCACAGACTAATAAGAAACTGTTGACCCTGTTTATCAGTATCATCCCTAAAATCTTTCCTCTGTCCTATTGTCCTTCATCCTGGATGCAGCTGGTGCATTCCATGTAATACATTCTTCTGTTTCTTATTTTATGGCCTGATGGGGATTTGATTTACATACTTTTTGTGTATGTAAAATTCACTGGAACTTTAATTAAACATATAAAACAATTAAAATCCTAAAAGTTATATAAACTGGTGTGTCTTAGACTCTGCAGTAGGAATTGTATCATAGGCAGAGATAAGGAAGGCTTTCATTGACATTCTGTTTCACATCATGACAGAACACTATCTTAGTGGTAGGAAGAACAGCAAAGTGAGGAAATGTATTATTTCAACTTTTATAAGCACCATTTATGTTAGCTAATATGCAAAACTGACAGTGAAATTGCTTTGAATCCTTATTTTTTGTTTGATTATTTACTTTCACATAGGCAATGAGAAGCCTATATTTAGTATACACTATTAAAAATATTGACTCAATCAATGAAAATCTTAAACTATTTATAAATTACTAAGAAAAAGTTTAGACTCAATAAATAAGTAATCTTCTAATACCACTTTGCAATTACAAAGAATATTTTTTGCCATTTGCAAAGTACCATGATTAGGATTTCTTTAAACTAAATACATCTACTTGCACATATATAAGAAACGCAATTACTTTGTTTCTCCTCATAAGGATGAGATACTCTGGACAGAATTTACTTTTTAATTTCAAAGGGAAAGGTCATTTCAAAGCAGTTTCTAGATATCAGCCCTAGATACTTTTTAACTCAGTTCTTTTTCTAGAAGGACAAATAACTTCACAAGGAGGTCCTTTAGAAATATGTTTTATAATCAATTATAAAAACACCGAATGTTTCCTTGAGACAGCCTTTGAAAGGTACTTCATAAATCACATGACCTTTGTTTGCATATCCCATTTAATATTCCAAGAAATTGCAATGATACTGAGAAGACTGTGTTAAAAATAACGATGGGGAAAGTGTAATGAATAATGGAGGGAAATCAGGGTACAGCATTTATACTCTTTCAGATAAACAAGAGGAAAAAACAGAATATGTAAATACTATCCAATAATACTAAGTTGTAGTGAATAGTTTTAATGATTTCCATGGGTGACAAAATTAAGTTTTTTGTTTTGGTTAAGAAAACCATTCTCTCTCTCTCTCTCTCTCTCTCTCTCTCACACACACACACACACACACACACACACACAGACACACACACCTGCCTCAAAATACATTTCAGTTGCTTCTCTTGTTCAATGTAGCGGCTTCTCTGTTCTTGGTCTGTCTAACTCCATTATCTTCCTTGACCTGTTTTTGACCTCCGCTCTAAGTTGGATTAAGCCCCTTTTAGGAGTAAAATTCTTTGATCCTGTGATTCTATTTCTGTTCTGCACAAATCAGCTCTATTTATATATTTCCAGCCCATGGAGGGAGAGGTAATTTTAGATTCCATTTTTAATTTTTCCTGGTCTACTAATTTTTCAAGAACATATAGCATGATCAAAAAATCAGAGTTTACACAGTGAAAGAATAAATGGATTTTATACACTCATTCATTCCCAAGTGATTGCTTATGACATGCTAAGCACTGCACTGGATATTAGAGACCCAAAGAGACCTACTTTCAATTCACCCCACCAGAGAGCTCTCAGTGAAGTAGGAGGAGGCAGACACATAAATAAGTGCAAATGCAGTAATTCTGTAAGGGGCTGAAAGATGAGTGGACTTTTGTCATGTGCAAGAAAGCCATTCCGGGCACAACATATGTGAGCAGTAAACTTAGGTGTGAAGCTGCTGAATGTACTTGGGAAACTACAATAATTCAGTTCAAGTGGAATGTGCAGAGTACCTCCCATGTGGAGAAGTTTGGATTTGATCATCTAAAATAGAAATCTCTTATGTGTGGGAGTTGGAGAAGGAAATGGCAACCCACTCCAATATTCTTGCCCAGAGAATGGGATCACAAAGAGTTGGACACGACTGAGTTGCTAACACACACTTGTGGAAATGCAGGTGGTTGCATCATATATTCCATCATAATTTGTACTATATTAGAACTGCTATTTTTATTTTTTTATTTTAAAGTATGCTTCATTAGATATATGTCTGACTTATATGAAAACAAATTTACCACGTTGGGAGCATGTTTAAAAGTTGTTTGAAGATGGGATGGTTGTGCAACCAAAATGTTTCGAGATGACTACTCTAGGAAATAGAGCCTTTGAACTGTTTTGAACAGAAGCGATCAGTTTGGCATTTTTGAAGGGTCAATAAAACAGTTAGGAATTACTGGAATTATACTTTTAAAAATTCAGGACAGTAGTTAATAATAAGTGGCCTTTGAAGATTGGTTATCATTGTGGCGGTGGTGGTTGTTACCATCGTCTTCCATAATATGGTAGGTATGGAGAGAGTGTAGTTTAGAGGAGCTAATACTGGCTCTAACATCTGGCATGCTTGACTTCTGGTTCTATCAACCAGGTGAATTTTTGGCAAGATACTTAAGCTTTGGAGGCACAGTCTTCATCAGCAGCATGAGGATAACAATTCCCACCTCTCTAGTTTGTAGTGAAGATTTCAAAAATGCTCATGAAGGACCTGTCATAGGCCATGGCCAATACTCCATAAATCATTTTGTAAATAGTTACTGTCTGTTGGTCCTTTAATGGACCGGAACCTGGTGGACTGGAGTCGACGATAAGAAAGTAAGAGAGAGAAAGAGGCTGATAGCGCTTGTTGGTCCTTTAATGGACTGGAAACTGGTGGTCTGTACAGTAAGAGAGACAAAGAGGTTGGTATCCCCTGGTTTACGCAGAAAGCCAATAAAGCCCTGTTCTTAGAGCTCACGCTGCTGCACGTAGGCACCAGGCGCCCTCTGGAGTGGGTGAAGGCGCAGGCGCCTTCTCGAGAGGGTCTTGGAAGCCTGGGCAGGAAAATGAGCTCAGCGGGCCTCCGCGCTCCAAGGAATTAGCCTGAAAGAGAGAGAGGAAAGAAAGCAGACACGGGGACCCAAGCTCTGATGGATCAAAGGTGTTTTAATCAACATGACGTGGGCATATATACTGTCTTACAAGGTGGTTATTCTCAGCAAAGATAAAGATTAAAATTCCAGACTTACAAAACACAAGGTGATCCCTATCAAAGAGAGTGAGTTGCAAACAATCACCTTTTACCATTTGGCTCATAAAAAGGAAGAGGGTACTTATCACTGTAATGAGAAATGCCTGGATTCCTCAGCCCCAGGAAAAGGCGTGTCTCTCCTCTTAATTCCTGAGTATTCAGGAATTAATAAGGGCCAGAGGGTTCCTGACAGATCCAAAACAGCACACAGGAAGTCTCTCGTTAAATGCTTCCTGACAACTGTCTTCTCATTCAAAAGACTTTCCTGCTTGTTTCTCTGTGATTCTAATTTTTTTGATTTATAAACATTCCCATCAAATTTAAAGTCCTTGAGTTTTACAGGTAACAGTGGTAAGGGAAGTTTGCTTGTTCCCCCTATAACTAATAAATGCTTATTTTTACTAGTGGTCTTATACTCTATTTGTAAAATAATATCTTCACACAGAATATTTTGCATAATGGAAATAGACTGCGGCCAGTGCGAGTCCTCTCTTGGCCATGTTCATGCTCACACTTTTAAACATGTTGTACAGAATATGGCTTTCTTTGGCTCAGACTCTGACTTTAGATAGGAATCAGTTTGGCCTACATTGCAGTATCATGGACTAGGCTCTTGGTGACTGATAGCTATGCAGAATTGTGTCTTACTAGACTTATGAAAATAAGCGTAAGTTAGAATGTTTTCATGATAAAGCAAATAATTTCAAAGAGTGTAATAAAATACAGCTGTGTTTGGATCCTCTTCCTTTTGTCTTTTATGTAAATATTTTGAAGTAATTTTGGTTCAACTGCATGATCTGCATACATGGGCCATGAATTTTTAAATTGTGAACTAAGCATGACTTTATTGAAGGATTTATTAAATTGCTCCTCTGTCCAAGGGATTCCCCAGGCAAGAATATGAAAAATTATTGGTAAAAATCAATTACTTATAAAAATGGACAAAATAATTATTTGCAGCTGACAGCACACAGAATTTGATTATAGCATATCCCATAATTCCATAAAGAATTGTTAGCTGTTTAATTACACAAAGATACACTTTGAAAATAATTTATTTTGGCAGGATGATCAGTGTGGGGTAGGGAGGCTAAAACAAATGTTTCAATTTAGCCTTAAACAAAAAATGAAGAAGTGAAAACAGGTGTCAGTCACAACTGAAGAAGAGCCTTGCTAGAAAGGGAATCTGTTAACACAGGTGTTTTCAAAAGCCAAACGGTGGGGAAATTTTCATCTTGCTAAACAGACAAATATTTTTACATAGTTGTGATTACAAAATGTAAGTCAAATCTTTATTCTACTTCTTGGCATAAAATTGGGTCTGTGTAAAGCTCTATGCTCAAAAAGATAAAGATTATTTTTTCTGTTAAATTGATCATGTATAATGATTTCAAAAAATGTTGCTTTGTAAAGTTGAAATCAATTTTTTTTTAAAGTTTTGTTTCTATCGACAACTACATTTGCTAAAATGTTTGTAGTAGCAAACTGTTCTCTCAAAATATTGACATATCTCTTGGTTGTTCAGTTCATTTGCTTTTTCTAGTCTTTTGGTTTCCACTGTTTTAGTTTCTTAACGTTTCACTTGTCTGTTGAAAGCCATATCTAGGTATAATATTTCTTTGGTGGCCCAGCTGGTAAAGAATCTTCCTGCAATGTAAGAGACCTGGGTTCGATTCCTGGGTTGAGATGATCCCCAGGAGGAGAGTGTGGAAACCCATTCCAGTATTCGTGCCTGGAGAATCCCATGGACAGAGAGAGGAGCCTGGCGGGTAGTATTCCATAGGTTTGCAAAGAGTCAGACACGACTGACGTACCTTAGCATGCAAGCTTGCAACACACGAATATTCTATCTGGAAATCTTTGTATTTTAACTGGTGAATTGTACCTATCTATATTATATATATGGATCATTTTTACCATATTGTTTCATGCTCTTTATGTATATCATTTATCTTTGTTTGTTTTCTTCCCTCTTCTTATAGGATAGAGTACTTTTATACTTATATGTTTCCCTCAACTAGATAAAAATTTATGTACCCTCTTATTATAATCTTTATTACTACTCTTGAAATTTTGCCATAAATACTTAATTTCAAAGTCTCAAACTCCGGGGACAGAGGAGGAGAGAGGAGCCTGCAATGCTGTAGTCCACGGGGTCACAGAGAGCTGCACACGACTTAGCGGCAGAGCAACAGCAACAAAAGTTAATCAGTAGTGTCCACTCAACACAAAGTGAAGTGAAAACCCTAATATTACTTTTAACTCTTATAAACTCTCATTAGGCTTCACAATTATCATTCTTTTAGTGATTTATCTCTATTTTTCA
Organism: Muntiacus reevesi; assembly: GCF_963930625.1. NCBI lineage: Eukaryota > Metazoa > Chordata > Mammalia > Artiodactyla > Cervidae > Muntiacus > Muntiacus reevesi. The sequence continues at coordinate 41,298,198 of NC_089270.1, read as the reverse complement.
GCCTCACACTTTAGGGTTGTTTACAATCCTTGAATCCAGCTAACTGTCCATTCTACTAATTTCTCATTGTCTGTGTCATAGGATTTATTAAACCTTTTATCATGCAGTGTACTAAGCATTAGGGATAAGAATTGAAAAGCATGTGATCCATGCCATCAAGAAATTTTACACTCGGCTAAAAGAATGTGATAGAGTTTTCATTAAGAGACTTCACTAAGAGTGATCTGAACACAGAGGATAATGTGGCTAAATAACAGGAAGTACATATTACATTTGATTACTGCTTTTTTAAAAATAAGTAACTATTTTTAGATTTATTTCCATTTTATGTATATGTTTTTACTCACAGTTCCTTCTTACATCTGAAATTTTTTCTATGTGGATAATTATCTCTCCAACAGATACAATTTTATCCACCCCTCCCCCCAGACCTGACTTATCTTTTAAAAGTTTTATTGTCTTATACTGGCTAGGGCCTCCAGTCTTTGTTCAATAATAGGAGTAGTGAGAGTGAACTTTCTGGCTTTATTCCTGAACTTAATGAGAGAGTTTTCATTCTCTTACCAGGTATGATATTACTGTAGGATCTTTTTGTAGATGCCTTTTCACAGTTAAGAAAATTCTTTTTCAATACTGATTTTTCTGAGAATTGTTATCCTGCTTGTAAGTTGAATTTGGTTAAACTTTTTCTTTAACTCCTTTTTATATGATTTTCTTCTTTAGTCTATTACATGGAAAAATATACTGACTTATTTTTTTAATGTAGATTGATTTATAGTACAGATTACAGTTTATCTTGGTGAATATTCCATGTGAACCTGAAAAGATTATATATTCTATTGTTGTTATGTGAATTATTCTACACATGTCAATAAGTATCAGTTAGAAAAATAGGTTGATGATATCGGCCAGGCCCTCTATGTTGTATTGATTTTCTATTTGTTTTATCTATTACTGAGAAAGAAGTGTTAAAATCTCCAACCATAATTGTAGACTTGTCCATTTCTATTTTTAGTTCTATCAGTTTTTGTTTTGTGTATTTTGAATTTCTATTGTTTTATACATATACGTTTAGGATTATTATGGCTTTTTGGTGTATTACCACTTTACCATTAGAAAATGTCTGCTTTTATTTCCAATAATACTCTTTTTTTGAAATTTGTTGTTGTTGTTCAATTGCTAAGTTGTATCCGACTCTTTGCAACTCTATGGACTGCAGCACACCTGGCCTCCCTGTCTCTCACCATCTCCCAGAGTTCGCCCAAGTTCATGTCCATTGACTCAGTGATGCCATCCTTCTTGAAGTTTACTTTGATGTTAATATAACCACCTAGGTTTTCTTTTGATTACTGTTTTCATGATATATTTCTTTTCATCCTTTTAATGTGTTTATTGCTTTCTACTTAAAATGAGATCCTTAATAGATCACAGATACTTGTCTTACTTTTTATCCAGTCTGACTTTAATTGACATATTCAGAGTATTTATATTTAATGTAAATATTGATTAAATATTTGGATTAAAGTCTACATCCTTTTTTCTAGTTGCTATTTGTTTTGTTTGTTATTTGTTCCTCTCATCTTAAATTTTTTTCTTGCTTGCAGTTGGATTATTTAAGTATTCCTTATGATTCCAGTTTAGGTCTACTACTTTTTTTTTTATTAGTACTTCTTTTAAAAAGTTGTGTTTCCATTTTAGTGGTTGCTCTAAAGTGTACAATAGAAATGTAACTAATTGTAATCAATCTTCAAATGATAATACAGCTTCACATGTGGTCTAAGCACCTTATAACCATTTGCTCTCTATTCCTTCCTCTCACTTTTTGTGATTTTTTTTGTGGTTTTTAAAATAACATGTATTTCTTAAAAATTATGTGCATAATAGGAAACCAAAAACACATTTTATTCATACATTTTAGCTGTATGCATTCTTAAAATACTCAGTATATTGTTACTATTTGTTTACATCAACAATCCACTACCCTGTAGAGTAACTAAAAATAAGAACTATGCATTTTTATATTTACCTTTAGAACTGTTAACCTTATAAATTCTCTATAGTTGTCTTGGAGTCCTTTGGGAACTCCAGAATCACACTTTGAGACTGGTTGATATAATCTATTAGGATTTATATAAGCTACATTACTTTTTCTTATAATTTTCAGTGTTTACTTATCTGAACTTAGTGATCCCCTGGTGGCTCAGACAGTAAAGAGTCTGCCCGCAATGCGGGAGACCTGGGTTCAATACCTGAGTTGGGAAGATCACCTGGAGAAGGAAACGGCAACCCACTCCAGTATTCCTACCTGGAAAATCCCATGGATGGAGGAGCCTGGTGGGCCACACACCAGGGGATGGCAAAGAGTCAGACACGGCTGAGTGACTTCACTTTCACTTTTCATCGGAACTTGAAGACATCTTTCTAACTTAGTACTCTACTTCTGGCAGCAGATGCAAAAGATGTTTTTACTAGAAAGCATGATAGTTTGCCTTTGGAAGACTAAGTAAAAATGTGCTAATAAAGGAGATGGACACCTGTATAGTCCTGAGAAATATTTTTAAAGAACTAGTGATTTTATTACTATTTAGCACTCTGACCCATTTGTCATGCACACATAGCATTATTATATCGTCTTTTATTTTTTAAGTCATAAGAGATATCACCATAGGAAGAAGTCCAGTTACTGGACCTTTTAATTTTACTTTGGGTAACTCAGTTTATCCCTTGAATGAGTTGAACCATTTCACTCCATTATGAAATGTCACATAGCAGTTGGATTCACTCATGTGAAGTAGAGACAGATCCTGCCAACCATGTAAAGGCTCTAGATGATCAGCTTAAGTCAGCCTATCTCTCAGTTGCTCACAAAAGGTATACTTTCAAATGGAAATAAAGAACATGTGGAATATAAATATATCTTCTACTATGCAGATATGGGGCACAGCTCTTGCCAATTACATTTCCTGAATATATCAATGGCAATATACTTTGAAATACTTGAAATATGTAAGACTGTTAGGGCAAATTTTATCTAAAGATTTTCTAAAAATGTTTTTTGATTCTCTAATTTTTGTTTCTAAAACATGTCATCTTCTGTTACCTATATCCTTTTTGGTGTTCTTTATTATCAGTTCTTCATCATTAGGGAAAAAGTTATATAATATCTTTGTGACTCATTATTTGATGGAAACATTTTTCTTCTTGCTTTCAAGAAATTGCCAGTTTTAATATGATTCTGTAAATTTAAATGGTTTATAGTTTTCAGGTTTCCAGAAATGTTGATATGAATTAGACTTTTACACAAAAATATGGTAGTATGTAATTTAAAAAAATAACAAGTTAAAATATCATAATTACAATCTATTGAATCAGTCTCTTTGTTTGTAAATGTAAAAGTTCTAGCACTGGGTAATAGATGTGAACTATAAAGTAAGGCATTAATCTCAGAATCATTACTTTTTAACCTCTAAAAAATCTATTATAAAGTGCTTAAATATATATCTGACATAATTTTCATGTTTATGAAATAGGTGGCTCAGTTCAGTTCAGTCACTCAATTGTGTCTGACTCTTTGTGACATCATGGACCACAGCAGGCCAGGTCTCCCTGTCCATCACCAACTCCCAGAGTCCACCCAAATTCATGTCCATTGAGTCAGTGATGCCATCCAACCATCGCATCCTCTGTCATCCCCATCTTCTCCTTCCTTCAATCTTTCCCAGCATCAGGGTCTTTTCCAATGAGTCAGTTCTTTGCATCAGGTGACCAAAGTATTGGAGTTTCAGCTTCAGCATCAGTCCTTCCAATGAACACCCAGGACTGATCTCCTTTAGGATGGACTGGTTGGATCTCCTTGCAGTCCAAGGGACTCTCAAGAGTCTTCTCCAACACCACAGTTCAAAAGCATCAATTCTTTGGCTCTCGGCTTTCATTATGATCCAACTCTCACATCCATACCTGTTTACTGGAAAAACCATAGCTTTGACTAGATGGACCTTTGTTGGGCTACATAAATGATAACTATGTATTTGCAAAGGTATTACAGAACACTATATCACAGTAATAAAAATAGCAAATTCAACACATTTACAAATTAAAATCAAAGTAATATTTCAAAAAAAATTGCAAACATCTTTGCTTGCTTTTCAGAGACATACTTGAGCTTCAAGCAATCCTATCAAATCTGATTAAAGATGTGAGAGATATCATTTAATGCTATAAGGATATGATTTGTTATTTTGTTATAAATCCTTTATGAATTATTCTGTTTAACTAACTAAAGATGAATTTTTAATGGGTACTCATTTTCTAATGTTATTTTCAAGGAATTTGGAAAACATATTGCATTTTATTTTAAACATTTTAATTTACTTTGACATGCAGCTGAAATCAAAGTCTAAATCTTGGGACAAATGACAATCTCTTTCAAGTAGATTTTTGTTTGTTTGTTCTGTTAGTCGTTGGTTGTCATATAGCAAATTACTCCAAATTTAAGGGCCCCAAACAACAGACTATTATTTCATAGTTTCTGTGCATTAGGAAGCTGAGTTCAGCTTGGCTGAGTACTTCTGGTTCAGAACCCATAATTCAGTTGTTGACCGGAGCTGTGCTCTCATCTGAATGACCGGCTGAGATAGAATCTATTTTTAAGCTCCTTCATGTGGTAGTTGGCAGGATTTAGCTCCTCACATAGGATCGTTTGGCCAAGGGCCTCTATTCCTCCTTGCTGTTGGCTAGAGGGCTTTCAAAAGCCCTTGCTACATGGGTCTCCCTATAGGTGAGCTTATAATATGACAGGTAACCTACATCAAAGCAAATAAACAAGAATGTAAGAGAGGAATGCAAAATGGAAGCCACTATCATTTTATAACTTCTTCTTGGAAGTGACATCCTATGTTTGCTATATCTTATTCTTTTTTTTTTTTTTTTTTTAATATATCTTATTCATTAGAAAAGAGTTACTTGGATCTTCCTGGTGGTCCAGTGGTTAAGAATTTGCTTTGCAAGGGATGCAGGTCCCATCCCTGGTCTGAGAACAGATCCCACGTACCAAGGGGCAACAAGAGAGTCTGTACCTCGATGAATGATCCCTTAAGACACTGAGACTTGGCTTGGTCAAATAAATAATTAATTAATTTTTAAAACAAGGAAGAGAATTACTAAGTCTTGCTTATATTCTTCAGGAAAGGGTTACATAAATCTGTGAATACAAGGAGGTGGGGATCATAAGAGGCCATGTTAGAAGCTTTCTATCACACTCGATTAAGACTCTTGAATTTCTTACATACAGAAAGAAGAAATTTGAAATGAAGCCATGTTAGAAGCTTTCTACCACATTTGTTTAAGACTCTTGGATTTCTTACATGTAGAAAGAAGAAATTTAAAATGAGCCCACATTTGGTAAATGTTGAAGTAGATGCAGTGAAGGAACAGCATTTTGTTTCTTTAAAAAGTATATGGTTTTATTGTTCAAAATAAACATCAAAATTTTTCTATCTAAATCTTTTACCTATTTTTATTTTACCCTTTTCTTTTTGGTGGCATGAATTCACAGAGGACAAAATGTGTAATGTATTTCTAATGCTTTTGCCACTTCCTACAAATGTAGTGCTTGATCTGCTTAAATTCAATTGAACAACATGTATTTATAGGTCAGAAAGCCCTAGGGAAGTGTTCTATTTCAACATGACTACACTTTCAAGATTATGACTTGGAGATTCTCAATGAACTATTGACCAGCCCTTCGGTTTCTATTGTGTAGAAAATTGTATTAACTAATCTTTATTTTAGGGTCAAGAGAGAAGCATTTCTATGTGTGTTTAGTCTAAATTCTCTGTGATAGAGGCTAGAAAATCATCGACATGCCTACATTTGCTTTTTTAATAATTCTTGATCTGCCAAATGAATTTCAGCTTTTAATTTGCACAAAAGGCAAAACTATAAAAATAGAGACCAACTGATTTTATTTAAAAGGTGGTTTAAATTCCCTTCAACTTGATATTAGTTCTCCAGGCACTGATTTCTCTTCAAGTTCATTAACATTTTCTCTTGAAGAGTGATAATAATAGCTTTTGTCCTGTCATTAATGTTAACTGTCATTAATGTGACCCAGTCACTATGGCAAGGAATCCTAGAGCCAAGTCAGTCAACTATAAAATATAAGACTATCCAAACTAGAGCCTCATTAGATAGCGCTTCATTAGATTTAATGCTTGTCTCATGGCACAGCTTCATAATTTGAATACAGAGGTTCCCAGGCATTGCATTCTGTGACTTGATACCACTAAATGCTCATCAAAGTGCCTTAATCTGTCTAAAATATTTGTAATGAACCTAGATTTACATCCTTTGGAATTAGCACTTAGGATGACCAATGACTTCTTATATTATTCATCACTTCTTGCTTCCCATTAGCAAAATTAACTGCTGTTCCATCCCAAATGATGAGAATAGTTTCAAACTATTTAACAATGTGGATTGAACAAAAGAGCTGTTAATTTTGTCTGACAGAGATTCAAAGGACTGTGAATCTTACAGTTGGGTGATAATTTAAAAAGTAGATACAAGTGGCCATGATTGCAAAAATTATTCTTCTGCTAATCAGAACAGATTGTAGTAGGATAATATTGATAGCTAAACTGCCCCTGTATCTTAGTATGAAACTGAAATTGAAGTAAGCTCCACATATTTCATTCTTATTTTATTTTTTACTCATAAAATCATATCTGCACTATGTTTTCCCTTTACATCTTCCAAGATTGTGTTTGAAAGTAATTTTCTCTATTTAAAATGAGATTTACATGATCAGACTTTCTTTGATGTTATTCAGATGTTTTCAGAAGTACCAGTTAGGGATTGCTATTCCCTAGAAAGCAATTAAGAAGCATGTATTTTTTAATATTCTCCCTCCTTCTCTACTCTTTTGTCATTTAACTTCTTATTTTCCAGAATTTATAACTTATGAGTCCGTTAGCCTGAATTTTATTACTCTGTCAACTTCTGACATTAAAATTCTTCTTATTGGTGAAAAAAAAATGATGGAATCAATGGATTGGAGAATCTAACGAGGTTAGCTGTGTGTGTGTGTGTGTGTGTGTGTGTGTGTGTGTGTGTGTGTGTGTGTGTAGTGAGACTTATACAGTTAATTAGCAGGAAGAAAATCTTGGAGTAGAGATTTCAGAAATGGTACAGTTGGTAGTGGTGGCAAGAGTAGGTTTGTTTTTCAAAGGAAGTGAGTACCAGAGATGATTGCAAGGATATCTAGAAATTGTATCTATATTGTTGCAAAAAAAAAGTACTATAAGTATGGGTAAAAGAAGGGGGAATCATAGAGTAAGTGCCAAAGGCATCAATAAACTAAAAAGTAACTAGGTAATTAGGGGAATTACCTAGTAATTAGGAGAGCAAAATAAGCAGAGGGAGAGACTGGTATACTCTGGTGGCTTATGATGACTCTATGTGTAGTACAGAGCATATTACTACCACTCCTGTTTTCAGGAGAGAAATGATCAACTCTGCTCTTTCTTGCATTTATCTCACAGGCATTTCTTACTGTGTTATGCTGTCATGTTTTCCTTTATGCTTATTTTAGGCACATTTAATTATGGGCTAACACCAGAAATTCAAAAAAGAGGAGGAAAAAAAGAAATCATCTATAACAAAGAATTCCACTGGGCTTTGTTGCTTTAGGAACAAATCAAATACTTTTGATAAATTGTGATTTTCATAACAAATTATCCTTTGGATTCCCAAATCTTTGCATCTTCCATTACCCATTTAGCTCCAAACTCACCAGTCCAACTCCTCTGTGGATGTTAACCATGCAAGATTAATTACCTTAAAACCCCCAAATGGAATAAACTCAATGACATTTACTGTACCATTCAGCCATTTACCCCTTTTCATCAATCTTACAATGATTCTTGAATTGTAATGAAAACCTATGACAAATAAAGATGCTGAAAGTTTCAAGCAGCATTTTAAATTATTTAACATTTAGATATTTTTTCAGTGCCCCCCAAAACAAATATCAGTGCAAATCAATAGAGGAAAACAACAGAATGGGAAAGACTAGAGATCTCTTCAAGAAAATTAGAGATACCAAAAGAATATTTCATGCAAAGATGGGCTCAATAAAGGTCAGAAATCATATGGACCTAACAGAAGCAGAAGATAATAAGAAGAGGTGGCAAGAATACACAGAAGAACTGTACAAAACAGACTTTCATGACCCAGATAATCACAATGGTGTGATCACTCACTAGAGCCAGACATCCTGGAATGTGAAGTCAAGTGGGCCTTAGGAAGCATCACTACGAACAAAGCTAGTGGAGGTGATGGAATTCCAGTTGAGCTATTTCAAATCCTGAAAGATGATGCTGTGAAAGTGCTGCACTCAATATGCCAGCAAATGTGGAAAACTCAGCAGTGGCCACAGGACTGGAAAAGGCCAGTTTTCAGTCCAATCCCAAAGAAAGGCAATGCCAAAGAATTTTCAAAGTACTGCACAATGGGACTCATCTCACACACTAGCAAAGTAATGCTCAAAATTCTCCAAGCCAGGTTTCAACAATACAAGAACAATGAAATTCCCGATGTTCAAGCTGGTTTTAGAAAAGGCAGAGGAACCAGAGATCAAATTGCCAACATCCTCTGGGTCATTGAAAAAGCAAGAGACTTCCAGAAAAACATCTATTTCTGCTTTACTGACTATGCCCAAAACTTTGACTATGTGGATCACCACAGACTGTGGAAAATTCTGAAAGAGATGGGAATAACAGATCACCTGACCTGTCTCTTGAGAAATCTGTATGCAGGTCAGGAAGTAACAGTTAGAACTGGACATGAAAAAACAGACTGGTTCCAAATAGGGAAAGGAGTAGTCAGGGCTGTTTATTGTCACCCTGTTTATTTAACTTACATGCAGAGTACATCATGAGAAATGCTGGGCTGGGAGAAGCACAAGCTGGACTCAAGATTGCCAGGAGAAATATCAATAACCTCACATATGCAGATGACACCATCCTTATGGCAGAAAGTGAAGAACTAAAGGGCCTCTTGATTAAAGTGAAAGAGGAGAGTGAAAAATTTGGCTTAAAGCTCAACATTCAGAAAACTAAGATCACAACATCCAGTCCCATCACTTCATGGCAAATAGATGGGGAAACAGTGGAAACAGTGCAAGACTTTACTTTTGGGGTCTCCAAATCTGCAGATGGTAACTGCAGCCCTGAATTTAAAAGACACTTACTCCGTGGAAGGAAATTATGACCAACCTAGATAGCATATTAAAAAGCAGAGACATTACTTTGCCAACAAAGGTCCATCTAGTCAAGGCTATGGTTTTTCCAGTGGTCATGTATGGATGTGAGAGTTGGACTGTGAAGAAAGCTGAATGCTGAAGGACTGATGCTTTTGAACTATGGTGCTGGAGAAGACTCTTGAGAGTCCCTAAGGAGATCCAACCAGTCCATCCTAAAGGAGATCAGTCCTGGGTGTTCATTGGAAGGACTGATGCTGAAGCCGAAACTCCAATAATTTGGCCACCTGATGCGAAGAGTTGACTCATTGGAAAAGACCTTGATGCTGGGAGGGATTGGGGGCAGGAGGGAAGGGGACGACAGAGGATGCGATGGTTGGATGGCATCACCGGTTCAATGGACATGAATTTGGGTAGACTCTGGGAGTTGGTGATGGACAAAGAGGCCTGGCGTGCTGCAGTCTATGGAGTTGCAAAGAATTGGACACGACTGAGTGACTGAATTAAAATGAACTGAAAAAACAACTGGGAAATCAATCCTTCTGAACAATGAAAGATACTAGGTAAAACTATGGTCTCTAATTCTTTTATAATGTGTCTTAACTCTAGAGATATTTACAATGATCAGCAATCTTTATAAACAAAACTGGTATTAATTTCAACTATTTCAACTATGATTTATCAACAGGAGAGTGTACTAATGAGGGAAAAAAGGAGGAATGGTCTTTGTTGTTGTTTCTATATTTAGAGTTGTTAATGATCTGTTATTGATATATTTAGCAACATATTATTAAAACAGTTTAACACCAGTGGAAAAGTTGGAGAAAAAAATAGACTAATTTTACATAATAATTATGTATACTTTCTGTGTGTGATTTCCATTTCAGCCTGTTCCCTTATATATTATTTTTATTTTTTAATAAAAAATAATAAATTCCCAAGAACCTTTATCTTTACTTGTGTTATAAATTTAAATCCCATTCTCACAATCAAGAATTAGTTAGAAACCCTAATGCTAACACTCTATCTGAAAAAACTTTTTTGAATTATGTTTAATTTTTTAAATTATCTTAAATTCTACTCTTCTCTTAATAGTATAAAGCAATTTTAGCAATAACAGACTCCAGGTTACAGTGCAAAGATAGGCCTCCTAAGAAACTCATTTTGTAGTATTCATTGATTCATACTTTTTATTTAAAATAGATATCACTATGAATAGAAAATTTTGACTTGATGTGGACCTCAAAAATGACATAAAAAATTTAAAAGGTAGTCATCTTAGGAAATACAATACAATTATCTGATGGTCTTTTTTTTTTTCCCTATAATCCCTGCTTAATGAATACATAGAAGCAATAGCAAATTTTGTAAAAACGGAGTTACTTGTTTCATGAATTAGTCTCTGGTAGCAATAAAAACAAAACTATTTTTATCTTATATAAGCAAAACTGATAAGAACCTAAACATTCAAAGTCACATAATAGTCTTTCAACTTATTGTTACTTTTTCCAATTCTTTGGAACAGGTCCATTGTTATAAAATAATGTGAAGTTTATGATTGTATCTTGCCAAGATAGAAATGAAGAGTAGGGAAAGAAAACTAAATGACTATATATGATTTTATAGATTTCCGTAGAGAGATTGGGTAAATAGAACTGGGGCCATGGGTTCTTATTTGTTTTTCTTCCAGCTTTACTGAGGTATAATTGACAAAGAGCACTATGTAAGTTTCAGGTGTATAGCATAATGACTTGGCTTACATACATCATTGAATAATTATCATTATAAGTTTAGTGAATGTTCATCTCATATAGATACAAAGTTAAAGAAAGAGAAAAAAATGTTTTCCTTGTAATAAGAACTCAGGATTTACTTTTAACAATTTCCATATATAACATATAGTAATGTTAATTATTTTTAGTATATTATACATTACATCCTAATTACTTATTTGTCTTATAAATGGAAGTTTGTACCTTTTGGCTGACTTTTTCTAACTCCCCCTCTCCCCAGCCCCAACCTCTGGTAACCACAAATATGATCTCTTTTTCTATGAGTTTGTTTATTTTTTTTTGGAATATAATTGGTGAACAACAGTAGGTTAGTTCCTGTAACAAAACAAAGTGTTCAATATTTCTATGCATTTGAAAATGATCACTTCAAGAAGTCTAGTTAAAATATCTCACCATACAGAGATAGTACATAAGTATTACTATGTTTTCCTCATTTTACATTTCATACTGGCACTTCTTTTATTCTGCAGCTGGAAGTTTGTATTTTTTATCTCCCTCACCTGCTTCTCCACCTACTCCTCTCCCCTCAGACCTTTAACTCTCTGTACCTATAACTCTGTTTCTGTTTTGTTATGTTTGTTCATTTATTTTGTATTGTGGATTTCATAAGTAAGTGAAGTCTCATAATATTTGTGTTTCACTGTCTGATTTATTGCACTTAAGATAATACTCTCCAGGTCAATGCATATTGTTGCAAATGGCAAAATTTCACTCATTTTTTAAAGTTAAGATTCATTTATACATACATGTACCACATCTTCTTTATCCATTCATTTATTGATGGGCTCTTAGGTTGCTTTCATATCTTAGCTTTTGTAAATAATGCTTCAATGAATATAGGGATGTATATCCTTTTTTAATTAGTGTTTTCATTTTCTTCAGGCTAATATCAAGGATTAGAATTGCTGCATTGTACAGTAGTCCTATTTTTAATTTTTTGAGAAATATCCATACAGTTGTCCTTCCCTTAGTGGCTACACCAAAATACATTTCCTCAACATTGCTTGAGTTTTCCCTGTTTTCCCATATCTTCTCCAACACCTGTCAGAAAAACAACAAAAGATTATTATCTTTTTGATAATAGCTATTCTGACAGGTATGAGATAAAATCTTTCTGTGGCTTTGATTTGTATTTCCCTGATGATTAGTAATGATGGACATTTTTTCATGTGTCTATTGGTCATCTGTGTCTTTGGGAAATATTTATTCCGATCCACTGCCCATTTAAAAAAATTTCATATTGAGATGTAGGAGTTCTTCGTATATTTTAGATATTAACTCCTTATCAGATGTATCATTTGTCAATAGCTTCTCCTATTCAATAGGTGATCTTTTTTGTTTTGTTGATGCTTTGCTTTTCTGAACCAAACTTTTTAATTTTATATAGTCCCATATGCTGATTTTGGTTTTTCCTTTGCCTAAAGAGACATACAAAAAATATTACTAAAGGTGATGTCAAAGAACATACTGCCTAGGTTTTCTTCTAAGACATATGGTTTCTGATCTTACATTTATGTCTCAATCCATTTGGTCTATTTTTGTGTGTGTTGTGAGAGAGAATTCCAACTTAATTCTTTTGCATGTAGGTGTCCAGTTTTTTTCCAATAACTTTATTTAGAGGCTATCTTTTCCTCTGTATATTTTTGCCTCTTTTGTTGTAAATTAATTGCCTATAGAAGTGTGGTTTTATTTCTCAGCTGTCTATTCTGTTCCATTTACTTATGTGTCTGTGTCAGTACCATTGATATTCATTAGTAATACCGCCTGTAACATTATTTTTGTGTGTGTAATATCTTTAATTGGCTTTAGTATCAGGGTGATAGTGGACTTATAAAATCAGTTTGTAATGGTTTCTTCCTGTTCAGTTTTTTGGAATAGTACTTGGATAATTGTTCACTCTTCTCTAAATGCATGGTAGAATTCATACACAAAGCCATCCGGTCCTTCAGTTTCATTTGCTGGGAGTATTTTTTTTATTACCAGTTCAATTTCATTACTGATAATTGGTCTGTTCATATTTTCTGTTTTTTTTTATCTTTATTTTTTTTCTGGTTGAGTCGGGAGATTGTCCATTTCTAGGAATTGTTAATTTCTTGTAAGAATTGTTTATTTCTTCTAGGTTGTCCATTTTATTGGCATATGGCTGGTAATCTTTTATGATCCTTTATATTTCTGTGACGTTGGTTGTAACTTCTCCTTTTTCATTTCTGATTTTATTAATTTGAGCCCATTTTTCTTGATGAGGCTTGCTAAATGTTTAGTTTATTTTTCAAAGAAGCACTTCTTAGATTTCTTGATTTCTTCTATTACTTTATTAATCTCTATTTCATTGATTTCAACTCTGTTCTTTATAATTTCTTTCCTTCTACTAACTTTGAATTTTTTTTTCTTCTTTTTCTAGTTTCTTTAGGTGTTAGGGTAGGTTGTTTATCTGAGATTTTGTTTTGTTTTGTTGCCTGAGTTGGCTTGTATTGCTATAAGCTTCCCTCCTAGAACTACTTTGGAGCATTCCATATATTTTGGATCGTTATGTTTATGTTTTCAGTTGTGTCCAGTTATTTTTATTCCATATTTGGTTTCTCCAGTGATCCATTGTTTGTTTAAAGGCATAATTTTTAGCTCTACATGTTCATGATTTTTCTTTCTGTAATTTTCATGTTTCTAGTCCTGACCTCTTAGTGAAGTTCCTTTTAACATTTCTTGTAAAGCTGGATGGTGGTGCTGAATTCTTTTAGCTTTTGCTTGTCTGTAAATCTTTTGATCTCTCCGTTAAATGAAAGCCTTGTCAGGAAGAGTATTATTGGTGGTAGGATTTTTCCCTTTTGTCTCTTTAAATTATCATGCCTATCCCATCTGATCTGCAGGATTTCTGCTGAGAAAAAGGCACCTGATAACCTCATAGGATTTTCCCTGTTGCTTTTCCCTTGTTGCTTTCACTATTCTCTCCTTATCTTAAAATTTTTGCCATTTTAATTACAGCATCTCTTTTTGTGGTTGCTCTTTGGGTTGATTCTAGTTGGGAGTCTCTATGCTCCTTGTACTTATATGTCTATTTGCTTTCCCAGATTAGGTAAGTTTTTAGATATTGTATTTTCTCTGACCCTAGATATTGTATGTTCTCTGACCCTGTCTCTCTTCTGGGACATCTACGATGTGAATATCAGTACTCTTACTGTTGACCCAGAGGTTTTCTAACTTGTCCTCATTTCTTTTTTCCTTCATAGATTCTTATTTTTAGTGACTTCAATTACATTTTTTATGTTCTTACTTTTTGATTTAAGGCCTATAAATAGGAAATCAAACCTATTCATCAGGATAAATTGTTCTGTCCCCTATCTCCCACATTAATTCTCTCTTAACAAAATGAGTAAAATTTGTAAAATAAAATTGAGTAAAATATGACTATCAATTTAGCATGATAATTCATCATGTTCAGCGACTGGACGTGGTCAACGTGAGTCCCCAAAGCCTTTGTTTTTATTAAGGGTCTTTCACTGCAAAGATAGTGAAAATCTAAGAAGTGTACGGATTTATGTCACCATAAATAAATAGATGAAACCATAAAGATCTTTATAATCTTAACTTTAGAGAAAGAATCCAAAATGGATGGGAACAGGATAGTTGATTAGAAAACAAAAACGAAGTAGCTTTGTGTGGCACCTGGGGAATGGAGAAGAAAAAGAAATGGGAGGAAAAGAGAAAAGGGACGCTCGTCTGAAGCCAACTGTGAAAGACAATTTGACGAAAGAAGTCAGAAAATGCTTTGCACCATCTTCTATACTCTATGTGTGTAAATGATAGGAACTGAGTTGTGTGAAAGTGAAAGTGAAGTCGCTCAGTCGTGTTCGACTCTTTGCGACCCCATGGACTGTAGCCCACCAGGCTCCTCTGTCCATGGAATTCTCCAGGCAAGAGTTCTGGAGTGGTTTGCCGTTTCCTTCTCCAGGGGATCATCCCGACCCAGGGATTGAACACAGGTCTCCCACCTTGCAGGCAGATGCTTTACCCTCTGAGCCACCAGGGAAGATTCATTTGTTGAAAATTCATTTGTTGAAGCCCAGGAAGTGATGGTGTTTGGTGATGGGACCTTTAAGATTTTAGATTAGGTCAGGGTGGTCAGAAACTCATGATGGTATCAGTGTACTTATAAGGAGAGACAGCAGAGAGCTTGCTGTTTACCTACCATGTGAGAACACAGGAAGAGGATGGCTGACTATCTGTCAGCCAGCGAGAGCTCTCACCAGCACCTGCTTATTCTGGCACCTTGATCTTAGACTTCTGGCCTCTAGAACCATGAGAAAGTAAGCTCCTGTTGTTAAAGTAATCCCATCTCTAGTATTGTATTACGGCACCTTGAGCTGCCCAAGAAAGCCTGTGACATGTTAATTGTAATCTTACAATTTTTCTGGTGATATATTACAGTCATTGTAAGGGCATAAATAAAATAACTTACAGAGGCCAGCTGATAACTTTGATACTTTGTTTCAAAGTAAAGTCATTTGGCTCTGAGACTTCAGTACAATAAGTCCCCTACACGCGAACCTACCAACATTCAAACATGGTTTTCATGTCCAATCCATGTAAGTTATTCACATGTCTGGTGTACATTGTCACATGTGTCCATCCTCTACGAGTGGCTGTGCATTTGTGTACTTACTGTATAGAGTACAGTAGTACAGTAGCTTTATTTCAAGTCCAGCATGTCTGGAAGCAAGTGTTAAAGCAGCGGTGATGAGCTGGTACTGCTAAGAAGCACCAAGGGATAAGGATGACATTAGAGGCCCAGAGAGAAGATAAACAAGGACAAAAGGAAGAAAAAGCGACTGAAGAGTCAAAGAGATTCACTACG
Source organism: Muntiacus reevesi (assembly GCF_963930625.1). Classification (NCBI taxonomy): domain Eukaryota; kingdom Metazoa; phylum Chordata; class Mammalia; order Artiodactyla; family Cervidae; genus Muntiacus; species Muntiacus reevesi. The sequence continues at coordinate 41,282,297 of NC_089270.1, read as the reverse complement.
TGGAAATGACAAGGGTAAACTTTCTTTATTTGGGGAGGCACTGTTAATTTCTGTGGCACAGAATCTGAACGTAGAATGGTACAAAACATTTGCAGCAGCTGCTCAGAACACATTCCAGTGCTACTGTGTCATCTATGATGACAAAAAAAGAGCTTCTGCCCAAACATCACTGGGTCACTTTTTCCAGAGGGCAGATAGAACTGAACCCACAAAGAACCAGAACCTCTGCCAGCAATTCCAGGTGTGGGTGAAACTGCAGCTTGCCCTCCATCTCTATTGGTGATGACCCTTCAGCTCTACCATCTTCTACCTCTTCTCCATCCTCCAGTAAGTAACTCTTCTTGCCTGTTCACTTGATGCCAGCCCCTGTATGCCACCTGTAGTACTGGGCCACTGTCCTTTTCAAGGGACTGTACGATTAAAAATGTTTTCTTTATTTTTTGTGTTTGTTTGTTATGTATTATTTGTGTGAAAATTATTACAAACCTATTACAGTACTATATAGGTGACTGTGTTAGTTGGGTGCCTAGGCTAACTTTGTTGGACTTATGAACAGATTGGACTTACGAATGCACTTTTTGAAATGGAGCTTGTTCATATGTAGGGGATTTACAGTAGTCATTACTTTGGTTTAGATTGAAGGCAACTTTAGCTTGTGTTGCTAGAGTAACAGTGAATTCAGAAAAAAGGAATCCACGGAAGTGTTTCCATTCATTTAATGCATGTGTTTATTGAGGGCTTGCACTGTACCAGACACCATCATGGGTACTGAAGATCCAGGGAGCACAAACAACCCAAATACCTGCCTTTATAGTTTAAATTATAGAAAAGGGATTCACACAATAAGCTGAGAAATGTAATCTATTTGATATAATAGATGTTGACACTTTCTATTAAGAAAGATAGAGCAGGAGTCAAGATAGCTGAGGATGGGTTTCAGGTTTTCATGAAGGTGACTGGAGAAGCTATCAATGAAAAGGCGTCATTTGAGAAAAGAGCTTAAGGACAAATGGGAGAAGACCCATCCACATCACAGGGAACAGCAAGGACAAAGTGTCATAAATGGCAATGTGTCTGTATGTTTGAAAATAAGACGGGAGCCCAGTGTGGCTAGAACAAAGTGAAGCGGAGAGAGGGACAGAAAGGTTAATGTGTGGGTCATGTGTGGTGTGAGAGAGCAAGAGTTTAGAAAATGGGCTGTGTTAATGTTTTTGAAATCAACGCAGGTCAGGAAGCAACAGTTAGAACTGGACATGGAACAACAGACTGGTTCCAAACAGGAAAAGGAGTACATCAAGGCTGTATATTGCCACCCTGCTTATTTAACTTATATGCAGAGTACATCATGAGAAACGCTGGGCTGGATGAAGCACAAGCTGGCATCAGGATTGCTGGGAGAAATATCAATAACCTAAGATATGCAGATGACACCACCCTTATGGCAGAAAGTGAAGAAGAACTAAAGAGCCTCTTGATGAAAGTGAAAGAGGAGAGTGAAAAAGTTGGCTTAAAGCTCAACATTCAGAAAACTAAGACCATGGCATCTGGTCCCATCACCTCATGGCAAATAGATGGGGAAACAGTGACAGACTTTATTTTTTTGGGCTCCAATATCACTGCAGATGGTGACTGCAGTCCTGAAATTAAAAGACACTTACTCCTTGGAAGGAAAGTTATGACCAACCTAGACAGCATATTAAAAAGCAGAGACATTACTTTGCCAACAAGTGTCCGTCTAGTTAAGGCTATGGTTTTTCCAGTGGTCATGTATGGATATGAGAGTTGGATGTTGAAGAAAGTTGAGCACTGAAGGATTGATGCTTTTGAACTGTGGTGTTGGAGAAGACTCTTGAGAGTCCTTTGGACTGCAAGGAGATCCAACCAGTCCATCCTAAAGGAGATCCGTCCTGGGTGTTCATTGGAAGGACTGATGCTGAAGCTGAAACTCCAATACTTTGGCCACCTGATGGGAAGAGCTGACTCATTTGAAAAGACCTTGATGCTGGGAGGGGTTGGGGGCAGGAGGAGAAGGGGACAACAGAGGATGAGATGGTTGGATGGCATCACCGACTCAATGGACACGAGTTTGGGTAAACTCTGGGAGTTGGTGATGGACAGGGAGGCCTGGCATGCTGCAGTTCATGGGGTCGCAAAGAATCGGACACGACTGAACGACTGAACTGAACCGAACTGAAAGTTTGTTGTTGACTTTTCAAAGGAATGTTAATGAACCAAACTGAAATATAGTCAATCATCAGAAGACTGTTAATTTCTAGAAAAATTTGAAAGTGAAACAGGAATTTTTAACATTTTTGTGCTGACAGTTTTTTTAACACATGGTTATTTGGTTAACCTGCAGATCAGATTTTAGAAGCTGTATTTTAAATAGACAAAAAGGCTGCTAATTGAGCAAAACCTTTAAGCTCCAATCTTTTTAATGAGGGAAGGTAAGCCAGAGCTTACACTTGAGGCCAAATCTATTCTCTTTGAGGCTAAGAATGGCATTCTTAATCTGTGCAATTTTCTGGATGTGGTTGATATAAAATCAAACAAGAATGCACTTTACACAGCATAGTCAATACTTTGAATAACATCAATGTTTTACAGTCACTATTATATAAAAGTTAATTTTTAGCTCTTGGCTATTGATTCTGGATTTTTAATGTGTATTCAGAGTGTTCCGTTGCTAAAAATGGTCACTTCTAATTAATATCATTGTTTTAAAGTCAAGGATTGTTTAGGGTGGTAAACAGGTATTTGGGTTATTTATAGCTATACTATTTTGAAACTTGAAACAGACTTGAAGGGGAAAAAAAGGGAGGGGGAGGATATCTCAGCTATAAAACCTGAGATGGGTATACAGTGCAAACACTTTTGAGAGGTCTGTGTCTATGGTTGTTTTAACATTTCTTCCTGTAAAAAGTTTCAAATTTACATTTTGCTTTATGACGATTTTCTGAAGTATTATGGGGAATATCTTACCCAAATTTTATTCTGTCTGATTTTGGTTATTATGGAATATTTTCTGAAGAAAACTGGAAAAAGAAGTGAGATCACACAGTAACTTGTCCATAGTAATATTTTCCTTTGCTTTGGAGGAAGGCAAGGGAGATAGCACCAAGATGAGGAAGATGATAACTAGTCTTCTCTATGAGCTGTGTCTCAGACTATCCTTTTAATGTTATTATGTATCATTGAGCCTTCTCTGTTTCTCACTGAGGCCATTTTAGTAACATTCTCTCTCAACTTGATTTTCAGTTTCTTCCATTCTTTCAGCCACTCCTTCACATCACCACCGAATTTTAATTATAGAATTTATCTTCTAAACTCTGCAAAACTTGTTAATGTTCCTAAAATAAATTTTGCACTCTCCACTATAACGCAGACTCTTAGGATCTGCTACAACCTCTCTCTGCAAACTTGCCTGGAAAGATTGGATATCAAAGGCAACACTTGTCTTCACAATGTCATTCTGATGGGTTTACATGTTGTGCATACAATGTGGTTATTCCTTTATTTTTGTCATTTAAGCTAGCAGTTCCCATGGTAAGGGAAAGGGAAAATATTTTGTAAGGGTTTATGTAAAATTCTATACCCCAGTAAAAGAGTAGCTAACTCTATTTCAGGAACTTGGGTCTTGGATTCACTTTCTAGAATGAAGCAAACTTATCCACACCTCTTCAACCTCAAGGATAAACAGGGACATGTGACAGCTCTAGTTTCTTCAAAAAGTTGTTTTATGGATTAGTGAGGAAATATTCTTAAGAGTGTTTTGAACACTGAATATGGGTTATGTAAATGTAGATTATAATAAGGGTAGGCAGAAAAATTAGTTGGTTTACAGCATAGTGAGAAAACTAATGAATTCAGTAGAAGCAACCTATTATGCAGAGACATCTAGGAGGACTTCAAAGCAACTGTTTACTCCTATTTGCAAAATGACCTTGAAAATTCATTACCTGACCTCACTGGATGCATCGATAAATTGTGCCGTATATGGAAAAGCCTGAGGGAAATGAGGCATTACCAGTATACTGGCAGTGTTTACAAGGTCTGCAACAGTAGGACAAATGTTTTCATTGTGTAGAGGGTCTGTGTTGTAACACAGTATAATTAGGTTTGGTCTGGTTTCATTTTCAATTAAAGTCGTCAGCTTAATTCACTTTTCTTCCAGTTACTAGCAAGGTAAATTTGATAATATTTCAGGCTTGTTAACAGTGTGTATTTTTGTTCCCTGGAACTCTTTAAGATATAGTTTTATTTCTCTGGTTTGCTAAATGTGAATATAGTTCTTGCCTTATTGTAGTGAAAGTGTTAGTAGCTCAGTCATGTCAGACTCTCTGTGACCCCATGGACTGTAGCCCACCAGGTTCTGGTGGTGGAATTCTCCAGGCAAGAATACTACAGTGGGTAGCCATTCCCTTCTCCAGGGGATCTCCCCAACCCGAGGATCGAACCTGGGTTTCCTGCATTGCTGGTAGATTCTTTACCATCTGAGCCACGAGGGAAACTCAGTTTTATAGATAAACAGCCAAACTCAAGGTGGTCAGCCTGAGGGCCTACTATGTCAGGACAAGACAGAAAACAAGAGAAACTACATGAAAGGACTTGCTGGGCTTTGAATAGGAGTTCAGAATAGCAAAATCACAATGTGCTTGAACGAAGCAGAAATTGAGGCTGTATAGAGTGGTTACCTGGAGGAGGGCATGGCAACCCACCCAGTATTCTTGCCAGGAGAATCCCCAAGGACATAGGAGTCTGGCAGGCTATACTCCTTGGGGTCACAAAGGTCGGACTTTACTGAGCGGCTATGCACACCACAGAATAGTTATCAACAGATTCTAGAGGGCCATTGATGGTACATTCTGGAGTTTCTATTTTATCTTTAGATGATGGAAAAACAAAAAAGCATAAAAATAATCAGAAGTATGATTTTTAAAATTCACTTCATTGGTAATATTTAAGTGAAGCCATGCCTATCCCCAACTCCCTTAATATTGAGACATAAAATGGTTAAACAACATGATGTGATCGATTCACTAACTGTGGCAAGTGGCTTGGGAGGCAGTCAGTACACTTCTGAGCTGGAGAAGGGGAGAAGGCAAGACATTGGGTCTAATCACCTTGTATACAAACTGATGAAAAACTGTCAAATAAAGCAAACGATCTTTGCTAGAATGAATGTCACCTATTTATGGAATGCTTTTTATGAGATGTACCTAGTTGCCTTGAGAGTCCCTTGAACTGAAAGGAGATCAAACCAGTCAATCAAAGTAAGTCAACCCTGAATATCGTTTGGAGTCAAATTAGAACAATATATATGTCCATCAGTGATATTGGCCTGAAGTTTTTTCTTTTTTTGTGTTATGCAAGACAGCAAAAGAGACACAGATGTATAGAACAGTCTTTTGGACTCTGTGGGAGAAGGCAAGGGTGGGATGATCTGAGATAATAGCATTGAAACATGTATATTATCATATGTGAACCAGATCGTCAGTCCAGGTTTGATGCATGAGACAGGGAGCTCAGGGCTGGTGCACTGGGATGACCCTGAGGGATGGGACACGGAGGGAGGTGGAGGGGGGGTTCAGGATGGGGAAAACATGTACACCCATGGCTGATTCATGTCAATGTATGGCAAAACCATACATACATGTATGTATACAAAATATTGTATAGTAATTAGACTCCAATTTAAAAAAGTTTATTTAAAGGCAAAAAAAGAAAGAAAGATAAAATTATAAAATTTTCACAGGTTTACATTTAAATCTCCTGGCCTATAGAAAGTAGACTGAACAAAACAGAGCTAAGAATAAATTCCAAAATGTTCTTTTTTTTTTTTTTCCTCCAAAGATTTTCTTAATTGTTGGGACCATTAGCAGAAGCTCACTAGCAGTATTTGGATTCTGAACTAGGAAATTTTAATGAATGTCTGTAGTTAATACATCAAACCACACTAGAATTGTTAATTCCTCTTGCACATGAACTTCATATGAGAAAATACACATTATTTCCAACCTAAAAAAAAAAAAAGAACAATATATAAACAGAGTGATAAGATAAAAGAACAAAATTCTTAATCTTTCCCCCAAACCTGTATCAAACTTTTACAATATTTTGACTGTTTTTGTTCATTCCCTAAGTCGTGTCCAACTCTTTGTGACTCCATAGACTGCAGCACACCAGTCTCCTCTGTCCTCCACTCCCAGAATTTGCTCAAATTTATGTCCATTGAGTCGGTGATTCTCTCTAACCATCTCATCCTTGGTTATTCCCTTCTCTTGTTGTCTTTAATCTTTCCCAGCATCAGTGTCTTTTCCAATGAGTAGACTCTTTGATTAGGTGGCCAAAGTACTGGAGCTTCAGCTTCATCATCAGTCCTTCCAATGAATGTTTAGGGTTGATTTCCTTTAGGATTGACTGATTTGATCTCCTTACAGTCCAAGGGACTCTCAAGAGCCTTATCCAACACCACACTTCAAAAGTATTAGTTCTTCACTGCTCAGCCTCCTTTATTATCTGAGCCACAGTCAGCTTCAGGTCTTGTTTTTGCTGACTGTATAGAGCTTTTCTATCTTTGGCTGCAAAGAGTATTATCAATCTGATTTTGGTATTGACCACTCATAAAGACATCACTTGTGTTGTTGGAAAAGGCTATTTGCTATGACAAGAGTGTTCTCTTGACAAAACTTTATTAGTCTTTCCCCTGTTTCATTTTGTACTCCAAAGACAAACTTGCTTGTTCCTCCAAGTATCTCTTAACTTCCTACTTTTGTATTTTAGTCCCCTATGATGAAAAGGACAGGTTTTTTTTTTTTTTTTTCCTTGGTGTGGGTTCCAGAAGGTCTTGTAGGTCTTCATGGAACCAGTCAACTTCAACTTCTTCGGCCTTAGTGTTTGGGGGTATAGATTTGAATTACTGTGATGTGGAATGGTTTGCCTTGGAAAAGAATCAAGATCATTCTGTCCTTTTTGAGATTGCACCCAAATACTGCATTTCTGGCTCTTTTGTTGACTATGAGGGCTACTACGTTTCTTCTAAGGGATTCTTGCCCACGGTAGTGGTGCAGAAACCAGTTTTCAGAAAATAAGCACCACACTTGGAAAGTTGGAAAACTCATGTTTATTATGCTGGCAGGCCAGGAGGTGTTACCACTCCAAGCTCCGAGCCCTGAACAAAGGGGTTACAGAGTTTTTATACATGGACAGGCATGATTAAGCAGGTTTACAGGGGCTGGGCGATTGCAAAGAGCAGGACAAGGGTGAGTGAGATAAGCTCCAGTTCCTAATATTGTGAGTCCCCTCTTTCTGAGACCGTGTGACCTACATGATCCAGACTTTGCAAGGAGCAAGCTAGTTACAGAGGTAGAAGGAGCAGGAGGTTACATAAACTTTTAACTTCTCCTCTTCAGTAGTAGATATAACAGTCATCTGAATTCAGTTCACCCATTTCCATCCATTTTAGTTCACTGATTCCTAGGATGTTGATGTTCACTTTTGCCATCTCCTGCTTGACCATGTCCAGTTGATTCACGGACCTAACATTCCAGGTTCCTATTCAATATTGTTCTTACAGCATCAGACATTACTTTTACCAGCAGACACATACACAGCTGAGAGTCATTTCTGATTGGCCCAGCCTCTTCATTCTTTCTGGAGCTCTTTGCAATTGCCCTCTGCTCCTCCCCAGTAGCATACTGAACACCTTCAGACCTGGAGGGGCTCCAGTGTCATATCTTTCTGCCTTTTTATACTGTTCATGGGGTTCTTGCAGCAAGAATACTGGAGTTTTGTTTTTTTTTTTTTTTTTTGCTGTTCGCTCCTCCAGTGGACCACATTTTGTTAGAACTCTTCATTATGACTCATCCATCTTGGGTGGCTCTGCGTGGCATAGCCCATAGCTTCATTGAATTATGCAAGCTCCTTCACCATGACAAGGCTGTGACTCATGAAAAGAATTTTTGTCTAGAATACCACAGAAGTTATTTGTTAGCGATCTCCACATAATCTATTATTCTCCCTGGATTATGAATTCACATTGCTGATGGAGTGATTTTGCCACCTACCTATTTAAAATCCTGCAATAATTTCTCATTTACTTTAGGATATATACACATTTCCTAAACATGTCTCACAAAATTCTGTATTATCTGGTGTCTTCTTACTTCTTAACCTAATTTATTTTGTTTTTTCCTCTTATTATGTTTGCTCTAGTAACACTGGTCATTTTCAGCACCTTAGAATAAATTTTCTGTTTTCCTTTCTAGACCTTCTCTCTTGTTCCAGTTAATATGTACAGATTATCCATATGTCAACCAAAATCCTACTTCATCAGGATCTTCTCCCCTGATTTCTCTGAAGAACTTTTATTGCATTATTTGGTTATTTTATAACAGCACATTTATAAGTTAGTGTTTGTTTCTGTGATTATTTGATTAAAGTCTTGGTCTCCCAGCATACTGGAAGCTCTATGAGTAGAGGGATTATGCCTCTCTGTGGCCACTGTTTTACTTCCAGGATCTTCCATGGTGTGTAACAAAGAATAAGGCTCAGTGAAGATACTTTGACTGAATAAATAAACAGTGTTCGTTTAAAAGCTGATGCGGGACAGAGACCAAAACACTTGTACAAAAATTGGACTCTCCCCAAAAAAGATTAGGTCAGTTGTAATAGGAGGAAAGAAAAATATGGCGGCAGCAATGGTGGTTTAGTCGCAAAGTCATGTCCGCCTCTTGCGACCCTGTGGACTGTGGCCTGCCAGGCTCCTCTGCCCATGGGCTTCATCAGGCAAGAATACTGGAATGGGTTGCCATTTCCTTCTCCAGGAGAGCTTCCCGACCCAGGGATCGAACCCAGGTCTCCTGCATTGCAGGCAGATTCTTTACCAACTGAGCTATGAGCAAGCCCAGAATATGGTGGTAGATGCAAATTACTGTGTAGATTTGTAGTTGGAAGAAAATGATGTTCTTGCCTAATGATCTCTCTTAGTAGGAGACAGTCAATGCCCTAAACTCATGGGTTTTGGGAAATTTATGGAGATCAATTAAGGTATGAAATAATCATCTTGTAAAAGAGAAAGGCAAACTTCTTCGAAATCTGAAAGAGGAGTGAAGAACAGTTTTGTTACCAGATTGAATGTTCTCATTTTCAATCTCTTACCTCCACCCAGCTTTATATCCACAGCATTTAAAATGGGTGATTAAATCTTTTTTTTTCATTTATTTTTATTAATTGGAGGCTAATTACTTTATAATATTGTAGTGATCTTTGCCATACATTGACATGAATCAGCCATGGATTTACATGTGTTCCCCATCCCTATCCTTGCTCCTGCCTCCCTCCCCATCCCATCCCTCTGGGTCCTCCCAGTGCACCAGCCCTGAGTACTTGTCTCATGCATCCAACCTGGGCTGGTGATCTGTTTCACCCTAGATAATATACATGTTTCGATGCTTCTCTCTCAGAACATCCCACCCTCGCCTTCTCTCACAGAGTCTAAAAGTCTGTTCTGTACATCTGTGTCTCTTTTTCTGTTTTGCATATAGGGTTATTGTTACCATCTTTCTAAATTCCATATATATGCATTAGTATACTGTATTGGTGTTTATCTTTCTGGCTTACTTCACTCTGTATAATGGGCTCCAATTTCATCCATCTCATTAGAACTGATTCAAATGAATTCTTTTTAATGGCTGAGTAATATTCCATGGTGTATATGTACCACAGCTTCCTTATCCATTCATCTGCTGATGGGCCTCTAGGTTGCTTCCATGTCCTGGCTATTATAAACAGTGCTGTGATGAACACTGGGGTGCACGTGTCTCTTTCAGATCTGGTTTCCTCGGTGTGTATGCCCAGAAGTGGGATTGCTGGGTCATATGGCAGTTCTATTTCCAGTCTTTTAAGAAATCTCCACACTGTTCTCCATATTGGCTGTACTAGTTTGCATTCCCACCAACAGTGTAAGAGGGTTCCCTTTTCTCCACACCCTCTCCAGCATTTATTGCTTGTAGACTTTTGGATAGCAGCCATCCTGACTGGCGTGTAATGGTACCTCATTGTGGTTTTGATTTGCATTTCTCTGATAATGAGTGATGTTGAGCATCTTTTCATGTGTTTGTTAGCCATCCATAAAATGGGTGATTAAAACTTAACATGGTTTCATCCCTGTCTTTTTTTATTATCTATCCTCTAGATTCTCTTTTTAGATAGGCATTCAAGTAACTGCCACTGTTTTGATATATAGGACTCACATCCTTGATCTTGAATCTAAATTTGATTTTTAACAGTATGGTAGAAGAAATGAATTTCGTATTTTTGTCAGAAAAGAATTTGTTAGTATAACAGTTCTTTTTCATAAGCAAGACTCAATCAAGAAAACAAAGTCAGAAGATCTTAAGGCTTTTTGACTACCAAGCAGTGGAGTTACAGACTAACTTTAGGTAAAGAACAGATAGTGAGTTAATTAGCATATTGTTGGTATGTATACAAAAAATTTAGGTTTGTATATGTCATTTCCTATTAATGTTTCTAACAAATTGCATTTTCTATTAAAAATGTAGTAAGCAAATAAAATTTTCCATTTAAGAATTGTAGGAAAAACTGTAGTTAAAAAAAAACTGTAGAAAATAAAAAATAATAAAGCAGAAGTAACAAAAATAGAATATTACAGGAGAGCTTTTATCTTTCAGCAAATAAAATAGCCCAAATTCTATTTCATTATGATAAGATAGGGTATATATATATTTGTGTAAAAGGGACCTTAACCTCATAAGTTGAATGCTCTTTATTCATTGTGTTTTTATGGTATATGGTATGTATATACCCTTCTAATAACACCTTTATTTTAAAAACAAAGGTAGTGAGTAATTCAGTAGTTTATATTCTCAACAGTGCTTATGAAAATAATATATTTTTATTAATTTCTTGATTATGAAAAAATGTCAAAGTTTCTCATTAAATACTCTCTTGACTTTGGCTTACTGTTTTCAAAAATAGCTTTGAAAAATGTATTTTGGGACACATAATACATGTGCATATTTATTTTCACACATTGACACCATATTAAAGCCATAGAATTCCATTAATTTTTTTTTCCACAATCTTTTCCAACTGTTTCCAAACACATGCTGTGTATTTCTACAAGATGAACCTCTTTGTAGGTTCATACACTTTCTTTGAAAAGTGTATCTTAAGGAACATTTCCTCAGCATTATTGACAAATATAAACAAATCTTTTTGTCAGTATTATTATGAAACCTTGCAAATTTCAATTTCCAAGATCCCTATTATGTTACAGCTGAAGAAGGCAGTTTGCAATTTTTGTCTTGTTCAGGTCTGTTTTTCTCCTTTCTTTACCTATTGTATACATCCTCATCTTTGCTGGCTAGGATAAAATTAAAAGCTATAATTTTTATATAGAATCATTACTCTAATAACTATAATAGCTATTGTGGTTAGGTCTACATAAATAGGTATATTCTTGTTGACTTATTTTAAAGGACTATAAAGCACATCTTTTATTTACCTAATAAATTTGGAAATCACATTTGAAATATCATTGCTTTAAACTATGCTTTAAGTATGTCTGAAAATTTGCATTAATATCCTTTGGGAACCGAGAAACCAAGAAATGGCATGGCTGGAGTATATTTTCTGTATCAAGTGTTACAGAAGCATGCTGGTAGTCATAGATAGGCAGATTTTCTGCAAATGAAACTAGACCCATTATGATTCATCATACCTTCTGTTAAGTTAATGGATTGCTAAGAACTTGAGTGATTTTGAAGACAGAATAGGTACTTTGAAACACTTCATATTAACATAGAAAACTGTTATTAGCATCATATATGAATCCAAAGATAGTAATTACTGATAGGCACCACTGAATTTTGCCACTGCTAATGTCATTTGGAGGATCAGTTTTGTAATATAGGTTAATAAATCCCATAAATTATAAATTTTGAGTGTCTACCTCTCACACATGTTATTCTAGGTGAAAGACCTAGATTTCCCAATTATGTTCAGTCTTAGTCCTAATCTTCTTTGGTCTATAATGCCAAAACTTAGTCTTACAGCATACAACAAAATGACATAAAATAGATTACAAGAGAAAAACTGAAATTCTATGGCAATATTGCTGTGAGTATATATTGTCAGTAGCTTTTATTAGGTCTCATCTATGAAGGGGTGTTACAAAATAATAAGATCACTCATTCTTTATGCATCAATTAGTATGCATTTACTGGTATTACTTGTGTATGGTAATATTTTTATGATGGTACAAAAATGATATCTTTCTCTGGCAGATAAGAAGTTACCAGTAATCATTTTATCTTATTTCTTGACCCTGCACGTGATGGGTATGACTAAGCCCTTACTTCTAAGATTAATTACCTCCCTGCACTTTGGAATGCACTTTTGCAAACAATGCACATCAGAAAGCAGAATATTTTAGTTGAAGTGAAGTGGGTTAAGAAAAACCCTTCTCAAAAAAAAAAAGTCCTTTTCTTATACCATCTATTGAAGAACCCACTTGTAAAAGTCTTGGTGGTTTGGAAGCAACTTAAAACATGATGTATAGTGGGCTAGTATTTGGAGACTGACCATTGGATGCAAGCAGATTCACAAATGCATGAAGTATCCAAGGAAATGAAATAGGTAAGCTGATCTATTTCTTATGTCAAGCATAAGAAACAGATAAATATTAAAAATAAAAAAACTTCAACAGCATCCATATTGGCTATCAGTACTGAATTTCTAATGTCATTCAAGACCTCACATGGTTTGGGAATCTATCTCTCTTTGCAGTTTGTCTTTTGTTATTCCAGCCCACGTCCCTGATGCTTTAGCTTAACTGTACAATCCAAAAATGTGCCCTGTATTTTACATCTCTAATTATTTTACTGCCGCTTTCCTTCTGGGAAAATTTCCCACACTGCTGCATGTCAGAATGCACTTCCTCCGCAACTGGTTTAGAGAAGTCCCAACCTTAAAGATATTAGGTTCCTTTAAGTGAAACTGCAAATAGTCTTTAAAAATATCTTGCAATTATATGGACAATATATTTCCATATATAATATATATTTATGTAGCACTATCTTATTTGACAGGAGTTTTTATTAAAATGATACAAATGGAGAAGAATTGACATTTAGAATAAGGGAGATAATTATTCTGTTTAAACAAGCATATGCACAATCACATCACAACTTCTGTGTTGTTGAATGCTTGGTTTAAAGACTAATTTTGCTGTCAAGGCATTAAGCTTTGTAATTTAAGACAAATTAGATTCTGGGTTTTGGGTCTGACATGTCTATTGAAACTGTTACATATAAATAACCTCCAAAGTCCCCCATCCACTTCTTTATAACAAGTTGAGGTTTCTTTATTCTTTCTTTAATATGTTTTAATTGACAATTTCTTATAGCAGGGTAATGTTTAGAGTAGTTTTATAGCTGTTACTTATGTGCAGCAGAATGGGCCAATTGTGGAAGTAGACATAGATACATACTTTCAGGAAGAGCAAGTACCATGAGACCTCAATGGTCAAAGACCTGATAAGAAAAATTGCCAGTGTTGGAATAATGATTGCTATAATTCATGAAATCTATTCTCAAAATGTGTGTATGAGTATATACAAAAGTCAGTTTTGCATATATAATGAATCTTATTAATGTGAATGAATGAAGATATTGTTGGGTAAAATCTCAATTTACCTATCCAAAATGTTTACCTTAAAAATGAGACTGGGATTTGAAGAATATAAATCAATATAGTCTGAAAAGTTCAAAACAAAATGAGATTGGAAATTGTCATAAAGAAAGGGAATTGCTAATGTTGGCCAAAGGTCTTGTTATATTAGGCAAGACTCTGCTTTCATGGAAACCAACTTAACCATCAATCAAAAATGATAGCAGTACATAGAATACAGTGCAAATTTAGACATATGTGGTAATGGGAATTGAGATGAAGAAAGAAAAGAAAAGATAAGAAGCCAGAGAAGAAACGATGAATAGCCCAGACACACATTCATAGCTCCTCTAGGTTTCCTATAATATACAAATTTTTGTCTATATTTTCTTAGATCCATATAAATGTATAGGGTCAATTTTGGCTCTGTTAATAGTAGATTAAATGCAGGATATATACTTCTTCCATGTATGAAAGCAAAAATAGGCCGTTTGCTGTTGGTGTTGGTTTTCACTTCACTTGCCTCTCTTTTCAAGGTCACAAGATGGCTTCTCGCCTCTGAGCATCATATTCTCACAACATTATCAAGGCAGGAAGCAGGAGAAGGGGTGATGTGAGTAAGCTCTCCTTGTGTATCTGTTATTTCCATCTGTTACTTGTAGGAAGGGACCAGCACTTTCCTACACCGCAGCACGTGCTTGTACGCTCAGGCGTGTCCGACTCTTGGTGACCCTGCAGGCTGGAACCTGCCAGGATCCTCTGTCCATGGGCTTATCCGGGTGAGAATGGATTAGGTTGTCATTTCCTTCTCCAGGAGATCTTTCAGACCCGGGGATTAAACCCGTGTCTCTGGTGTCTCCTGCCCTGGCAGGTGAATCCTTTACCACCACACCACCTGGGAAGCCACGCCACTGCATACTTATTTTTATTTAATCAGTCAAAACAAGGGTTGGGTCATCTCTTGTTGTGAATAAGAGGCTGGAAGAATTAGTATCTATAAAAAGAGGACAGGGTTATCATAACTGGCTTAAATCAATTATGATTATCCCTTAGTGCTGGTCACTATGCCATCTCAAAAAGTTGCCAAGTAAGAAACAGCAGAAAACGTCTATTGGCAAAAACTAACAATTTCTATGACCAAAATATATATATATATATAACCTGAAAAATTAGTTGCATAGAGGTGCCAGATCTTTAAAAATTTTTATCTTGAATAAGTTGACAAACAAAAATAAGTGTACTATAGAATGAACATAATATGGAGGGCAGTATATTATACAGATAATCAAAGATTTCCAAATAATTTCTTTTTAGCTTTTATTATTTTCATTTTTAAAGCTTTTAATTTCTCTAAACAAAAACAAAAAACCTACAAAAGCAGTTCACCAATTTCTTCCACCCCTGCCCCTTTTTTCTTGAGACTACCAATCTGTTCTCTGAGAGATTATATAGTATTTGTCTTTCTCTGTCTGATTTATTTCACTAAGCATAATGCCCTTAAGATTTATCCAAATTATATATATATATATATATATATATATATGCATTTTCTTTATCCATTAATCTATTAACTCATCCAAGGACATTAGTTGTTTCCTTCTCTTGGCTATTGCAAATGCTGCAGTGAGCATGGGGGTAGATATATCTTTTCAAGTTAGTATTTTCATTTTCTTTGGATAAATACCTAGAAGTGGAATTGCTGGATAATACAGAGGATCTATTTTGAATTTTTTGAGGAAATGCCATACAGTAAGTTCCTTACATACAAAAGGGTTTCCTTCTGAGAGTGCATTCATAAGTCCAGTTTGTTCAGACATAGAACAAATTTAGGCTAGGTACTCAACTAACAGTCTCCTATATGGTACTTTACTGTAATAGATTTATAATACTTTCCACACAAATAATACATCAAAAAATGAACACAAAAAATAAAGAAGACATTTTTAATCTTACAATACAGTACCTTGAAAAGTACAGTAGTACAAGGAGCAAAGATGGCAGAGTGAGGCGCGTTGAGGCTACCTGGCCTTTGGGCCAGGGGACAGACCGGCCCCCGGGGGCTGAAGTGCTTCCACTGGCCCGTTTGTGAGGAAGAACAGTTTCCTTGCCATTTAGGTGCTTTTATATTCATCTCAAAAAGAAGACAAAATGCTGAACTTGGGATTTGTCACATATTACTATGTCATCTCTTGGAGTGGAGTGTCCTACTTCTTCTCTCCGGTCACCTTCCCTATTCTTGAAATGTGGATATCTCTTCTCGACACTTTACCTCCATTATTTGGATTGGAAAAGTCTGCTTTTTTTGTTTGTTTCACCACTCAGATTCAACACAGAGAAGCTCCTGGGGTGCAGTCATCCTGCCAACTTCCCTTGGAAGAAAGAAGCAATTGACATGTATCTTCAACTGCTATTTGCTTAATCACAAAAAAATTATTTCAAAAACTGGAGGCTGATGTCTGATTTGAAACAGATGCTTTGATGGTGATATTTGTGAATTCCTTACCTTTTGTTCCAAACAAGAAGACTAAATATAAATGGCAAATATCTGTATGACATCAGGGTTTTGGTTTTTTTTTTAACATCTTCCAGTTTTAACCACTATCATGATAAGCACATTTGAGACTTGCAGCAATAAATTCCAGATATATGTTCTAATTTGAAGTGAAAGAGATGCTTTAAAATTGACATATGTATCTAAATCCTGGCTCATCCTTTGACATGGATTTACTAGATAAGAACAAAGGTCCCATTTTGCAATAAAACCTTTGATGTGATAAAGAAGCAAAAAGACAAGATATCACAAGGTTACTTTCATATGTGGATAAACCATCACAAACATATAAATACCTATTTTTACATATGTAAGTCCACAGTTTGGGATAATAAGAGGAATTTTTCTCCTGAAGAAGGAGGCTGTGGTTGACTTCATTCTCAGAAATCTTTGGATATTTGGTATTTTTAAATGTTTTTTTCATTCATCTAAGGAATGACCACATTGTGAAGATGCTAACCCTATGAATGCATGCTTGGATTTAGTGAAATATTGGTAAAAAGGAAACAGCAGTTTTGACTCCGGTGATGGAACCCTCTTCACCTCGGCAGCCTGAGAGACCTACTGTATTACAAATTGCTTCATTCTTTTTTGTGGAGCCTTATATAGCACTTGTGGAGAAAGAAATGGCAACCCACTCCAGTACTCTTGCCTGGAAAATCCCATGGACAGAGAAGCCTGGTAGGCTACAGTCCATGGGGTCTCGAAGTGTTGGACACGACTGAGCGACTTCACTTTCACTTTTCACTTTCATGCATTGGAGAAGGAAATGGCAACCCACTCCAGTGTTCTTGCCTGGAGAATCCCAGGGATGGGGGAGCCTGGTGGGCTGCCGTCTATGGGGTCACACAGAGTTGGACAGGATTGATGCGACTTAGCGGCAGCAGCATATAGCACTTGAGACTTGGTTTTGCATGCTGCTAAGGCTGGAAGAAAAGTGGCATAAGTGGATTTTCTGTTCAGAGGATGTGATGAACCTTACAGTATGACCTGCCTCAACTATGAACACAAAGGAGTGGGGAAAAACAGGAGGAAAGTTTCCATATTGCTCCTTTCTCCTAGGAAGAAGAAGTGAAAATGCTTTATGCAGTTCCATCTGAGTTTATGGTGTTTCACATGCTTATAGCTCTGTTTTTTGTAAGAGCATAAATAACTTTTTCCCTTTGACCCAAGATGGGTTCTTGGGTATTTGATTTGTTTTTCTAGGCAACAGGTGTAATGTCTGGCTGAAAAGGCTTGGGCTCAGGTATACTCCTTTCTCCAGTTGGAATTCTCATCAGAGAATGGACCTCAGAAGAAATGTACCCAAACATGTAATTGGTTCAGTGTAGATTTAGAAGAAATTCAGAGTCTGAAAAAAATTGGACAAAACCCCTCAAACAGGAAAAATAATTCCAATAAGAAAAGTAATGCACTTCCTTTCTGTTAAAACATCGATGTTTTAACATCTGTTAGATACTATCGATGAACAGTCTATAGGGTAAAGGTGTCTTTGCTTCCAATTCAACAGAGGACCATTATATGAATTGCCAGGCCTTTATATAAAAAGAATTAAATCTTTTATAATAAGTCTTTGTGAGTAGAGAAAGAATTTAAAGCTGCTTCAATGAAATTAAGATCAAATAAAAAAATATACAGTAGTACAGTACAACAGCTTGCTTGCTGGCATCGAGTGAGCAGGTAAGAGTTACTGCCTGGGGGAGGGAGGGTTGGGAGATTGTAGAGCTGAAGGATCATCAGTGATAGAAGGAGGGCAGGCTGCAGTTTCACCTGTGTTTCACATTGATGGAATGCACATTCGAATCTTTGAAAGTTTGAAACTTGAAGGTTCATAGGCAGGGGACTTATTGTACAATTTTCCAGAGTGGCTGTATTAATTTATATTCCTACCAACAGTCTATCTTGGTTCCCTTTTCTGTACATCTACACCAACATATTCTTCTTTATAATAATAGCCATTCTTATTGGTGTGAGGGGATACCCCATTCTGGTTTTTATTTGCATTTCTCTGATGATGAATGATGTTGAGCATCTTTTCATGTACCTGCTAACCAAATGTATATCTTTTCTAAGAATATGTCTGTTCAGATATTCTGCCCATTTTTAACCAGATTGTTTATTTTCTTACTATTGAATTGTATGAATTTTTAAATATATTTTGAATATATCCCCTTTTTAGATATAAAATTTACAAATATTTTCTACCATTCAGTAAGTTGCCTTTTCTTTTTATTGACAGTTTCCTTTGCTGTGCAGAAGCTTTTAAGCATGATATAGTTCCACATTTTATTTTTGCTTTTGTTGCTTTTGCCTATACTGTCAGATTAAAAAAAAATACTGTTAAGACCTATGTCCAGGAGCTTCCTGCCTATATTTTTTCCAAGAGTTTTATGGTATCAGATCTTACATTCAAATTATTAATCCAGTTTGAATTAATTTTTGTATAGGGTGTAAGTGAAGAGTCCAGTTTCATTCTTTTGCCTGCAAACTTTTTACCTGTCCAATTTTCCCATCACCACTTAATGAAGAAACTGTCTTTTCTCCCTTGTATATTCTTGACTCCTCTGTGATAAATTAATCAATCATATACACATGGGTTTATTTCTGGGCTTTTTATACTGGAAACTAGGACTATTTATTGATTTCTTCTCACATACTTTATCTTGCACATTCCTTGCACCCAGCATGGTTAACTCTGCTGTGGTTTTCAATTTAAACCTAAGAACACAAAGATCTAGAGAAAGCACATTACTATTTATGGTCACCATTTTATAAGTACCATGGATGAAACTAAATCCGGTACCCTGATTTTAAAGACTGTCTTCTTTCTGTAATCCTACCACATTATTATATCCACTTTTGTAACTTCAGTGTCTCATTCTAATATGTTAATTGTAGAGATTTTTCACAAGGAAGTTACAGAAATATCACAGAAGGTTGGTTACCAAAACTTTCCATCTCTATTCGGTCATCAACACACATACATCCTTTGTCTTACTGTGAATCGAGCCAGCTCCCGAGTGTGTGCAAGTGGCTGATGCCGTCACTCATAATGAGGCCTTCTGGTACTTGGCCAGCTATTAATATGTGTCAGCGTGGCTCTGGTCTCAAATCTTGAAATCTGTTTGCTCCATTCTGAAAACATGTGAATGTTCAATTTAAGAAAAATGGAGAGGCGTCTTGCTCTACAGATTCTGTGAAAAAACCAAAACCAAACAATTTTTTACAAAAATTGGCTTATAATTTAGTTTTACACATAAAGAAATGTTTCAGTGTTACACATGTTAAAAAAATAGAGGTAGAAGCAATATACACTTAGCACAGAGGGTGAGGAAACACGAGGCATGAAGCATCTGTTAGTCTATCAAATAAAATGACAAATACAACATCTTAAAAAAAAGTTTTGTGAGATGACTGTGAAAACCAGGAAAATAAAGAGTCTAGAAATCACATCAAGTTCTGTACCTGCAGGTAATAGCACAGAGGACTTGTGAGACTTCCACCTATTTCGTTGCTTATTTTTGCCACACAACTACTAAGATGAATTATTAGTTGTGCCCAAGTAACTGATATTTCCTCTTACAGTTTTGTTTTAAAAATTCTAAGATTCTAAAATCTTATCCAACTCTTATGCCATCATTAATTTTCAGGATTTATGTGACTGTTCTGTGGCTCAGTCCTGTCCAACACTGTGCAACCCCATGCACTGTAGCTCACCATACTTCTCTGTCCATGGAATTTTCTAGGCATGGAATTTTCCAGAATACTGGAGTGGGCTGCCATTTCCTTCTCCAGGGGATCTTCCCAAACCAGGGATTTGAACCCACATCTCTCTCATCTCCTGAATTGGCAGGCAGCTTCTTTACTGCTGCACCACCTCGGAAACCCCAGTTCTCAAGATAAAGCTTAAAATTCATAGGCAATGTCAACAAGATTCAGATTTGCTTCTTAAGTGTTATTGTTGCTGGAGGTTTTTCTTTTGGGTTAAACAAAGAAATACGTATTGAAATGCAGATTCTTTGGCCCCATAAGAGAGGAGCTGATGCAGAAAGTCTCTTATGGGTTCTGAAATCTAGATTCTTAAGAATCTTACCAGGTGATTCTTGGAATCATGCAGGTGTGGGAACATCTGCACTAAACAGGCCACTTTGATAGTAACTGGATTATGAAAAAATAAGGTAGTGTTCTGCAGCAGAGATATTTTATTTTAATGACTTTGTGTTTATGGGAATATGACTGGGGGTTATGACCAAACTAGACAGCATATTAAAAAGCAGAGACATTACTTTAGCAACAAAGGTCCATCTAGTTAAAGCTACAGTTTTTCCAGCAGTCATGTATGGATGTGAATGTTGGACTATAAAGAAAGCTGGGCGCCGAAGAATTGGTGCCTTTGAACTGTGGTATTGGAGACAACTCTTGAGAGTCCCTTGGACTGCAAGGAGATCCAACCAGTCCATCCTAAAGGAGATCAGTCCTGAATATTCATTGGAAGAATTGATGCTGAAGCTGAAACTCCAGTACTTTGGCTACCTGATGCAAAGAACCGACTCATTGGGAAAGACTCTGATGCTGGGAAAGATTGAAGGCAGGAGGAGAAGGGGACGACAGAGGATGAGATGGTTGGATGGCATCACCGCCATAATGGACATGAATTTGAGTAGGCTCCAGTAGTTGGTGATGGACAGGGAAGCCTGGAATGGTGCAGTCCATGGGGTCGCAGAGAGTCGGACGTGACTGAGTGACTGAACTGAACTGAAGAAGCACTCTGGTAGTGAGAAAAGAGCAGCTATTGCTCTTGAGTAAATGAAAGAAACTTAAATTTGGGTGATATAGGAATGTTTAGCTTTCAGATCAGATGTTTGGTGTTTACAGCTTTTGTGGTCATAAAAGCATTTGTATATTTTAACTATTGCTGTAAAAATAGCATTATTTTTCTGATCCAAACTTCCCTTGTCCTTAACTCTTTCTTTTTAAGCTAGTTTTGTTAGAAAATAAACATAATAAAGCTATTATATGAGTATTTTGATTTGAACTCTCTGAGAAACATGCTATAGCAGAGAAGGCTGTGTACTAGTTTCTTTAATACTCATACACCTATGTTGCTGCTGCTGCTAAGTCGCTTCAGTCGTGTCTGACTCTGTGCGACCCCATAGACGGCAGCCCAACAGGCTCCCTGTCCCTGGGATTCTCCAGGCAAGAACACTGGAGTGGGTTGCCATTTCCTTCTCCAATGCATGAAAAGTGAAAAGTGAAAGTGAAGTTGCTCACTCGTGTCTGACTCTTCGCGACCCCATGGACTGCAGCCTACCAGGTTCCTCCATCCATGGGATTTTCCACGCAAGAGTACTGGAATGCCTTGCCATTGCCTTCTCCAATACACCTATGAGAGACCCGTTTTTTTCTCATTTAATAGAAAAATGAACAAAGCCTCAAAGAGGCTAATTAACTTGACCAAAATCACACAGCAAATAGGTGGTAAATCCAACACAGATTTCAGGCTGCCTGGCTTCAATTCCAAGGAACTGACTACTCACTTGGAAGAGTGTACATTTTTGTTTTTCTTTAAAATGGACACTCTTGCCTTCTATTCCCCATGAGAAAATCCACAAATGGCATTCTTTGAAATCAGTTTAGTCAGATGATTTGATGGTGGTTCTCTTTTAAATAGAAATTCTAAGAACTCGTAAAGTACCACTATTGTGTATGTGTGCGCGCCCACACACACGCGTGTTCTGTGCTGCGGAGTGAATGAGGGATGGTGATGCTATGAGCAGTATTTGTCTAAATGGGCAAATAATTTTCCATTCTGTCAGCATGTACTCTTTCCCTCGTGTTGTTTTCACATCCTTTACTGCAACTTTCCAAATGGAAAATGCATGATGCCAGGATAGTTGTAGAAGCATGTCTTTTCCATTTTAAAAGCATATGTGGAACTCTGTAAGAAACCAAAATCAGCCTACGAAAATTTTCTCAGATGTGAGTCTTCTGCACTATTCCAATTAAAGCGGATCTTTCTCTCTACCATGGGAGTTGCACTGTGTAACTGATTACCAAGCACATCATGTAAACTGCTCTTAGAAACTGCAGACAGCCCATTATGGAGAATGCACCTTATTAACAAAGGTCATATTAGAATCTCACCCTGGTAAGGAATCGCTTCAAATGTACAGTACATCAATAGACACACAGGCTACGAAGTAGTGTTTTCCAATTAAATGAATCAGTTTGACCTTCTGAACTATAAATAAACTGCAGCAACAGCTCCTGATTAGGCTTAAGGAGCCTGACTTCCATGGCAAACAAATGCCTCAGAACTTAAGCATACTTAGAAAGTTAATCCTGTAAGGAGTCAATGAACAGATTTAAAGTTTCAGCATTAATGCCTTGGACCCGAGTTTCTTCAAATTTCTGCAGTGCAGGCAGAATGAGAATGCATCCCTCTGAATAGATAAACAAGCCCTGAATTAGTTTTCACCCTCCCTCAGGATAACTAATTGAACAGAAGTAAACCCATTTTCAAAACAGAATAAAAATATTTGCTTCCTTTACTTAACAAATAAACTATTTGCTTCCCTTAGTAATGGCTTAGTTGGGCTATTGGCCCTACATTGATAAGTGTAATTAACTATACTCAGTGGAAATTTTAACTAGTATGTCAAAAAATGGATTTTGACCCTTGTTAATTTTTATTTGCTATCTATCTTTAGAACTAATTCAAAACCCATTCATTCCATTTAGATCTGATGTTAAAATGCAATCCAATTCTTTAATTTAAAAGCATTGTGCTTAGTAGCTATCTATATAGGGCTGATAATGCTGACCCATCTTCAAGGGACAGTACACTTGAGTTGTTTCTCTATGTCAGCAGTGGATTTCCATAACCTTTGTAGGTTTCAGTTTTCTCTTCTGTGAAATGAGGGGCATGGACTAAATAAGATTTAAGTGTTAGAGGCTAAAATTTCTATTAATCTCTATACATATATAGCTAACAGAAGTTCAGACGTTGTTTAACCAGTTCAGACAGAAATGATTAATTTTCAGTATTTACAGTATTCACTGTAATTTTTATCATAATGAATGGGAGAGATGATAAATACATAAGTATGTAAAATTCTGCAAATTCAAAGAAATAATGGCTATTATATTTTCCCATTAGGAAGATAAGATATTTAATAATTAAGAATACAAGCTCACCTTATATAAATACCACTTTGAAATTCTTATATGAAGCATTCAGTTTCTGAGAATGGCTTTGAATAGCTTTGTGGGCTCTTTAAATTTGAATAAAAGTCCTAGCCTAGGGCTCTGACTGCTGATAGGAGACAATACAGTTTTTTCACACCATTTCCTCTGACAGAAACAGGAGGGGAACAGCAAACTGAATGGTACTCAGTCGCTCAGTCATGCCCGACTCTGTGACCACATGGACCGTAGCCCACTAGGCTTCTCTGTCCGTGGAATTCTCCAGGCAAGAATACTAGAGTGGGTTGCCGTTTCCTGCTTTGGGGGATCTTCCCAAACCAGGATGGAACCTGCATACCCCTGTCTTTTTAGTCATCTCTTGCATTAGCAGATGGGATCTTTACTACTAGCACCCCCCTGGGAAGCCCCAGATTTGAAATCTCCCATATCACATCCCATTATTTACATGTATAATCTCTTTACCTACTGGATTTAACAATTCCAGCAATTCCAAGGCAGGCATGGAGGAGGGGAGAAACATTTCCTTGAACTAAGATTCAAGAGTATTTGTTTCAAATGTTGAGAAACGGGGTAATGTGAGGTTGATCGATCATTCAGTAGGTGGTATCAGGGACATACAGCATTGACCTGCATCACATGAAGTTAGTTTTATTTGACATAGAACGGTCCCCTACTTGTGATAGTTTGATTTACTACTTTCCAGTAGTGTGACAGTGATACGGTTCAGTAAAAACCGTACTGAGAATTTTGAAACTTTATCTTTTCTGGGAGCTAGAGATGTGCAGTATGATATTCTCTCATGAAGTGGGCAGTGACAGCAAACTTCAGCTCCCACTCAGCTACAGGATCACGAGGGTAAACAACTGGCCTGCTTAAAGCATTCTGTATTCATACAACCATTCTGTCTCAAACGATCAGTACTATATTCCATAAATTAGATGAGGCATTCAGTACTTTATTATAGGACAGGCTTTGTGTTAGGTGATTTTGCCCACTTATAGGCTAATGCAGAGCTAATGCAAGTGTTCCGAGCACATTAGTGGTAGGCTATGCTCAACTATGATGTTCAGTAGGTTAGGTGTATTAAATGCATTTTTGACAATGATGGTTTCAACTTATGATGGACTTATTGGGACATAACCCCACCCTAAACCAAGCAGTGTAATGGTTGGAAAATGAGCTCATCATCTAAATATACTAAGGTGAAATTGTAATTTTTGATAAAGTTTTTAGTTAACGTTTTGTACATCTAAATGCATACCTATCATGACATGTGTTGATGCCTGAAGTGAAATTTTGAAATGGGGAATTCTTCTCTATTTTGTCCTCTATCTGTGTAGCCTTTTGTGTCCTTAAGCACTCTTTCATCCTCTAAATATCACTACTTTTCAAACTCAAAGTAAGGCATCTGCCAGGTAGATTCACTGGAAAGCTTTTGTTACTTAATATGTCATTCATAGCTCACCAGGCTCCTCTATCCATGGAATTCTCCAGGTGAGAATCCTAGGTTGGGTTGACATTCCCTTCTCCAGGGGATCTTCCCGACCCACGAATTGAACCTGGGTCTCCTGCATTGTAGATAGATTCTTTACCATCTCAGCCACCAGGGAATCCCCTTTATTTAATGAAATATTGAATATATTTAAAAGAGAGAGGATTAACTCAAGTGACTGATCTCTACTAATAAGGTGCAACCTGGATCCAGGAAGTATTTCTAATAAAAATGATCTTCCAGATGCTCTTCTTATTCTATAACACAGGCAGGGACCTGTTATTTTTTTCTTTTCTCAAGGTTGTGAGGAGAAGCTGAGATAACGTAAACTCACCAGGATTAGCATTTTGTTCACTTCTATTCCTATTTTCCCGCAGCACTTAAACAATGCCTGACATTGAGCAGGGCTTTAATACATGTATATTAATTTATGAGTCTCTGTCTACCAAAATTACTGTCTCTTACTACCAAAATTCAAGCAAATGCCTTTGAAGAAGAAGTCATAGGTAAATTTGCCCCATGTAACTGGTTATTTGGGGACAGAGTGAGGAAGTGTCTATCTGCACTTTTAAGGTTCAAAAGGAGCCTGAACTGTGAGAGGCTTTCCCACCAGACCAAAAGCCAGCAAGCAGATTGCTCCTTTGAGTTAAACTCTGGCTTGTCTTCTGTGGTAGTTTTAGCTTTGTCGTGGGTATTTTTTACTTTTCCTTGGGGTATTAGAATTCTATGAAGTTGAGTTATCAGGTATTGAGTAGCAAGTTCCCCAAAATAGGAGAGGAAATTATTCTAGCTAACTCTGCCTCTGAAGCAAATGTTTACTGAAGAAGGGCCATTAATTAATCTTGGGACAATAAAACCCTTTTCCTGTCCTGTCTCCAGTTAATAATGCATGACTGAAAGTTATGTTCTAACTGTAAATCAGGGCAAATAAAAACATACCACAAACTTATTTTCCTTCCAAGTCCTATAGCTTGATATGTATGTTGTTTTAATATTCCCACTTGGGGCTGTACATCTAATGCTATCTTTGAAAATGTGCTAACAAACCTGAAAGTATTGGGGCTTTTTAATACATTTTTATTACAATGGAGGATTTTGAAAAATGAAATCTGATGCATCTTACTCAGAACATAATGTGAAAGCAAAATAGGAAATAAGAACTCAGCAGTAGAATTTATGCCACATGGTAGAATTGCCTTAATTCATTATCTTGCATTAAATACTATATTTCTTTCATTTATGACATAACTTTTTATGCTGCTAGCATTTTAAAAATAAGAATGGTTTATTTTTTATCCAGAAGATTTCATATAGTCAAACCTATCTCTAGCAAGGGGGCTTGGATGATTCAGTAGTAATGTGTTAAGGCCACTGGCATACTTTTAAAAATGCAACAGACCATTAGGAATAATATTGAGATGAAGGTCTAGAATTTTAGAGAGGACATTTTGGGTTCTGGGGAGAATTGGATAAGTTGGAAATTAACTCATCATTCAGATACGTAGTAGTCTGGTTCAAACAAAATGGGCTTCTTTACAAATATCAGTAATGCTGATAATTATGAGTTACAAGTTCATAATTTCACCATAACAAGAAGTGTGAGGCCACATTGACTACTCTAGAACAGTTTAACTACTAAATGCTTTTGTAAATTGGATAAATTTATTGAATTCCATTGAGACCTTTTTCTACAGAGTAAAATGCAAAGATTGAATTAAATCTGTGTTTTAAGGACCTGTTAGGGATTCACAGACTGATACCTGGGAAGTTTGTGGAGAGAAAACTTATGTGGTATTAGGGTCTGAACTGAATAGCCAGCTGCCATAATCAGAATTAATAAAGCTTGTTGGGTGGATCTCATGCCTCTAAAGTGGCATTTTTAGGAAGGAACCAAAGACTTATGAGAGAAGTGGATTTTTCCTTACCTTAGGAAATAGACATTCATCACAAGGCTACAGAAGGTGCACCTTAGTTAAAGTGAGGATAAATCCAATTGTTTATCCTAAGCCAAGTTGTCATCAGAGATGACAACAGAAAAGAAAGCACTCTGGGCAACAACTATGAGAGTTTCCCTTGGTGAGGGGTCTTATGTGTATCCTGATAGGGGAAACAACTAGCAATTAACAGGTTTACACTATGGCCCCTATAGTGTATGGATATATCAAGAGCTTCTGGGCAATCATTTGGGGAGAATTGGAAATATCTGGGCAATAATCTGGACAGAAAAGCAGCAACAGATGCAGGCATTCAATCTATGAAAAGTAAAGAGATAGCAAACTCTAGTTGTGCTGATTTAAACAGGCACTTCTAATAACATCTCGGGCAGTCAACTGTTCATTATTTTATAGTAACTTTCCCAAAGATAGAAGTAAAGTGTTTTATTTTGCTGAAATTTGCTCTTTAAATTTTATGCTGCTTCTTGATAACAAAAGTTGATTTTATAAATATTTCCAGAGAAAGAAAAGCAGGTAACAGTGAGGGGGGTGCAGAATTTATGTATTAACATATCATTCTCCTTTGATTTATGAAAGAGGAATGAGTTTGTTAACTAAAAGAGCTTGTTGATCCAGCAGAATTTAAAATTAACTTTGTTTCTACGTGGCGATCTTATTATTTTTTGAAATTAAAAGAAAAAAGATTCTGCATTGTAAGCAGATTAGTTAAGCTGCTATATAGTATTTTCCTTTATATCATCTGCCATATATTTGTAGAACAAAGATCATACAGCTGAATTCACAATATAAATGTACAAGTATCTTCATTATTATGTGAACCACTCTGTAGTAACTAATTATCACTTATTGTGATAGTTAATTTTATGTGTCAGTTTGATTGGATCATAGACTGTCAGATATATAGTTATTTAAACATTACTTCTGGGTGTGTCTGTGTGGGTGTTTCCAGAACAGGTTAAGCATTTAGATCCGTGGACTGAGTGGGGGCAAATGACCCAGGCTTCATCCAGTGGGTTGAGGGCCTGAAGAGAACAGGAAGATGGAGGAAAGGATGTCTTTCTCTCTCTGGCTCTCTCTTTCTTTCCCTCATGCTCTACCTGACTACTGAGCTTGGGCATTCATTATATCCTGCTCTTGGCATTTCTTGTTCTCAGGCCTTCAGACTTGGACTGAAATCTACACCATTGGTTCTCCATCTCTCAGGCCTACTAACTCTGTCATTGATCTTCCCAGGTATCCAGCTCAGAGACTGCACATCACAGGCCTCCTCAGCTTCCGTCATTACATGAACCAATATGTTATAGTAAGTCTTTTTGTGTATATTCTTTGCATCCATTTCTCTGGAGAACCCTGACTAATATACTTAAATCACAAAATAAACATTGCATAGATACAAATTATAAGTACTTATAAATTATCAGCTAATTGGCCAATTATTTTTGAGCAAATGTACTGTCATGAAAATTTTGTCAGTGTAAAAATTATCTGCTGTTAAAATTTTATGGGTTTATCATGTTCATATTATTTCAAACTGTTACACATTTAAAAATAAGTTCTAAGTTATTTTGCTATTATTTTCCCCACATGTCAGGATAAAAATGTAGGTTTTAGAAAACAAAATGGAAAGCCATCAGAGACATAAATAAAAGAAAATATTTTGCATTACTTAGATACATTTTTTAGAGAAAATAGACGTAATGCTATAAAAAGGAGAAGACATCAGAGCTAACAGTCTTAGTATAGAGTAGTACTAATATGTCATTAGTGAAGAAACATATGAATTTAGCTTCTACCTCCATGTCAACCAGAATTGATAAATTTCAAGAAAAACTGGGATAAAATGTATATAAAGATTCAATAAACAAAATATGTTTTCTGGAGAAACATGTTTTCTGGAAAAGAGAATGTATAGGAGACACACAAAATATTTAAGTATATTTTACACTTCTTGCTCTGTGCATTGTCTAAATTTGGTAAGGTAAAAACCTATATTGGTTCTGACACATTTAAAATACTTTTTAGGGTGAACATATATTAAAGTATCCTAAAATATATATTTGTCTGCAGCCATTGTCAAAACAACAATGAGAAAGTTGACTTGATGCCTTTGTGCCACAGAATACTCATTAGAGGATACTCTTCTACTGGCCTTTTAGAAATTATTGATGTATTTATAAGGATCTATATTCTGTAAAGAAAAGTAGATATATTTTAAAAATTTGCTTTAAACATTTGGTTTACACTAACAATATTTTAAGTGAAATTAATTTTATAGACAAATGATGCATGAACAAAAATCAGTGTATAAGAGTTTCTGAAGTTACTGAAGAGATTATGAAGTTCTTTGAGGAAAACAAATTGTTGATATTTATGCAAATATTAATAATGCCAAATTTATTCATTACCATTACTGACACCATTTTCTCCAATTCAAAACACTGTAGAAAAAGTATAAAGAAGACTCATTTTGTGTGTCAGCCTCACAATCATCACATCTGTGATATAATCTGAAAATCGATTTTTCAAGTCAAATGCAATTTCTCCCTTATAGGAGGTTTACTCTGTTGAAAGAATTAGATTTTGTATGTTTAAAGTAGCATTATATATTTACCAATGAAATGGACTGCTGAACATAGTAAGAAATGTGCTATTGATGAAACATCTATTTTTAAAGAACTAAAATTCTTAAACTTTATAAAACCTAGTACAATTTTCTTTATAGTTTTGCTATATATTTGGATACAAGTTTGCTGGACATCTTTAAAATACTTATAAAGTCCTTGTTCTATAATAACTTTGTCAACAAAGGAAGAAGTTCCTTATTAAAGATATTAAAAATGACTTGATCCACACTGCCCCAGGAATCAAGTTTATTTTTTAACATAAAACAAATATTGGAGCAAATATGGATGGAAACTGTAATAAACATTTTCATTTTCATGAAACCAAGGTGGATAACTCTTTTAACAACAAATTATTTTATCCTAGTGACCTTAACTTTTAAATAATTGTAATTAAAAATTCAAATATATATTATTATTTTCAGATTTTGATTTGTAGAAGTTGTGCTGAATGACTTTATGTTTTCTTATCACTGTTATTATTAAAAATGAAAAAAATCCTTTCACTTCTTTCAACTTGAGGATGGTGTGATTCTTTTCTAATTGACTAAAAACAATGTGTTCCAAATACACTCTTTTACATTTCAAAAGCCTGTCTCAGGGAGACAAATCATAGGATTTTATTTTAAGTCTTATTAGGATTTAAGATATGATGAAAATATACAGTGGAAATGAGAAATAGATTTAAGGGACTAGATCTGATAGACAGAGTGCCTGATGAACTATGGACGGAGGTTTGTGACGTTGTAAAGGAGACAGGGATCAAGACCATCCCCAAGAAAAAGAAATGCAGAAAGGCAAAATGGTTGTCTGACGAGGCCTCACAAATAGCTGTGAAATGAAGAGAAGCGGAAAGCAAAGGAGAAAGGGAAAGATATTCCCATTTGAATGCAGAGTTCCAAAGAAGAGCAAGGAGAGATAAGAAAGCCTTCCTTAGCAATCAATGCATAGAAATAGAGGAAAACAACAGAATGGGAAAGACTAGAGATCTCTTCAAGAAAATTATACATACCAAGGGAACATTTCAGGCAAAAATGGGTTCGATAAAGGTCAGAAATGGTAGGGACCTAACAGAAGCAGAAGATATTAAGAAGAGGTGGCAAGAATACACAGAAGAACTGTACAAAAAAGGTCTTCATGACCCAGATAATCACAATGGTGTGATCACTCACCTAGAGCCAGACATCCTGGAATGTGAAGTCAGATGGGCCTTAGAAAGCATGACTATGAACAAAGCTAGTGGATGTGATGGAATTCCAGTCGAGCTATTTCAAGTCCTGAAAGATGGTGCTGTGAAAATGCTGCACTCAATATGCCAGCAAATTTGGAAAACTCAGCAGTGGCCACAGGACTGGAAAAGGTCAGTTTTCATTCCAATCGCTAAGAAAGGCAATGCTAAAGAATGCTCAAACTACTAAACAATTGCACTCATCTCACATGCTAGTAAAGTAATGCTCAAAATTCTCCAAGCCAGGCTTCAGCAATATGTGAAATGTGAACTTCCAGATGTTCAAGCTGGTTTTAGAAAATGCAGAGGAACCAGAGATCAATTTGCCAATATCTGTTGGAATCATCGAAAAAGCAAGAGTTCCAGAAAAACATCTATTTCTGCTTTATTGACTATGCCAAAGTCTTCGACTGTGTGGATCACAATAAACTGTGGAAAATTCTGAAAGAGATGGGAGTACCAGGCCACCTGACCTGCCTCTTAAGAAACCTGTATGCATGTCAGGAAGCAACAGTTAGAACTGGACATGAAACAACAGACTGGTTCCAAATAGGAAAAGGAGTACGTCAAGGCTGTATATTGTCACCCTGCTTATTTAACTTATATGCAGAGTACATTATGAGAAATGCTGGGCTGGAAGAAGCACAGATGGAATCAAGATTGCCGGGAGAAATATCAGTAACCTCAGATATGCAGATGACACCACCCTTATGGCAGAAAGTGAAGAACTAAAAAGGCTCTTGATGACAGTGAAAGAGGAGAGTGAAAAAGTTGGCTTAGGGCTCAACATTCAGAAAAGTTAAGATCATGGCATCTGGTTCCATCACCTCATGGGAAATAGATGGGGAGACAGTGGAAACAGTGTCAGACTTTAATTTTTTGGGCTCCAAAATCACTGCAGATGGTGACTGCAGCCATAAAATTAAAAGACACTTTCTCCTTGAAAGGAAAGTTATGACCAACCTAGATAGCATATTAAAAAGCAGAGACATTACTTTGCCAACAAAGGTCCATCTAGTCAAGGCTATTGTTTTTCTAGTGGTCATGTATGGATGTGAGAATTGGACTGTGAAGAAAGCTGAGTGCCGAAAAATTGATGCTTTTGAACTGTGGTGTTGGAGAAGACTCTTGAGAGTCCCTTGGACTGCAAGGAGATCCAACCAGTCCATCCTAAAGGAGGTCAATCCTGGGTGTTCATTGGAAGGACTGATGCTGAAGCTGAAACTCCAATACTTTGGCCACCTCATGTGAAGAGTAGACTCATTGGAAAAGACCCTGATGTTGGGAGGGATTGGGGGCAGGAGGAGAAGTGGACGACAGAGGATGAGATGGCTGGATGGCATCACCTTCTTGATGGGCATGAGTTTGAGTAAACTCCAAGAGTTGGTGATGGACAAGGAGGCCTTGCGTGCTGCGATTCATGGGGTCGCAAAGAGTCGGACACGACTGAGTGACTGAGCTGAACTGAACTGAATGTTTCCACCAGATAAAGAGGTGAGGGAGAAAGTGCTGTGATTTGTATATGGGGCCAGATGAAGAGTGACTGTGATGGGAATTTTGCCCAAGAGCACTTTGGAAATAAAGAGCAGTTTTCTTGAAAAAGTAGGAAAATCTACATGGATAGGATATTTAGTTTTTTAGTTTACTGTGTATTGCCCAAACAGCAGCAAACATCCACAAACCACTGTTTTAAAGCAGAGTTAGACTAGAACGGCTTTAGTGCCAAGTTGAAGGTCTCATCACACTGCTATCATTTTACCCACTATTGAGTGAGAATGGTGAATCCGTAGTAGAGTTTGGGTCTATTCCCAGTAAAAATCACAAATTGCATATTTTAGCCATCTAAACTGTTGAGCGTAACTTTAAACGCATGCTATGTTAGCACTTATTTAACACCTATTATGCTTTAAAGATGCTCTGTCTTTTACATCTGTTCAATTATTGCTCATAAAAACTTATGAAGTAAGTTTAAAGAGATTAAGCACATGCCCAAATTATAGAGAATTATTTGTTCCACCAGAATTTTATGCTCTTTAAATTTTATACTGCTTCTTGATAACAAAAGTTGATTTTATAATTATTTCCAGAGAAAGGAAAGCAGGTAACAGTGAGGAGGGTGGGTGTTGTAAAAGGAGAAGTAAGCCCAGGCGGAGGGGGGAAGGAGGGGAAGAAGGGAGAGGGGGAGAGGAAGGCAACAGGCACGGAAGGAATGGAACCCACTTCTCCGGTTTAGAGGTAAAAGTCTACCTGAGAAAGACAGGAAAAGGTTTTAACTGCTCAAATTGTTGTCCTCTCACTCGAGGCGAATGTCTAGAAAGGAATGAACAGGAGAAAATACCCTCAAAGGATGAAGAGATAGTAAAGGAATGATTGGATTCTAAAAGTAAGTTTCTATATTCCTTTAATTCTAGGATTAGATTCTATTCTATGAAAGAACTTGTAGAAGGAATATTAGAGAGTAGCGTTTAAGAATTTTGAAGACTTGAAATTCTCTGGCAGTTCAGTGGTTAGAACTCAGTGTTTAATAGCCAGGGCCCAAGTTGGTCCCTGGTCCCTGTCAGGGGAACTAAGATCCCACAAGCTTCATGTGCAGAGAAGAAAAAAAAATTATAAAGAGTAAGACAAATGCTGGAAGAGGATATTGGAAATTGTAATTTGAATTTTCACCATAGGAATATGGGTCTAGAGAAAATAACATTATCAGACAGATATATAAAGGACTGATGGTATCCTAATAGTCATGATGAATAGCTTGATACTAAACTGGAGGGAGAATTTTAATGCAGAAACAATGAGTTTGCCTCTCAACAGGCAGTGGCCTACATTTTATAGTAGGGGCCTATATGGAGAGAGATGGGACATGTTCATAGTTGCAAATGACACAAAATTGTGAGGGAAAATAAAATATTGCATGGTTAAGAAAACTAGAGGCAAATTGATGCCAATGTGTTGCTGTGATAAATTAAATATAGAAAGATAGAATATAGACCATTCTGAAGTTTTTTTTTTAAAGAAAACACAGAACTTTACAAGTAGAAAATGAGGGAATATAAGATTTAGACCTGTGAGCTTCCAGATGACCCGAAGCTCAATAGGAATTGTTATTGTCGTGTTGTTGTTGGTTAACCTACTTTGAGCTTGGACTTTATTAAAAAGAGGCATGCTGTCTCAAAAAAGGAAGTACCAAGGCTAGTTCTGCACATGATTCTTTCAAAGAGACACAGGAAAACAAACAAAGTGTCAATTTGGAGAAAATGACCAGTCCAGAGACAGAGAGCTTTGCAGGCCCTTAAGGAGTCAGGCTTCTTTCAGACTACTTTCTATATTTAAAAGCCTCTGTGCTGAAAGGTCAACCCATCCTACTCAGTAGGAGCTCTGGTCCTGTGCAAATAATGTTAACAGATAGAAATTTCAAAGCAGCTCATTTTTTAGTTAATTTAAGACAGTATTTCTCATGGTCGCAATTGCCTGAACGAGCTGCTTCAGAAGTTAGTAGGTTTCCTTTCACTAGAGGTCTTCAAATAGAAGCTTAATGATCAGCTGGGAGAATGTATATAATATTGTTCATTGTTTTGCCACCTGTTACCAAAACAATGTGTGGCACACATTCAGTTCAGTTCAGTTCAGTCGCTCAGTCGTGTCCAACTCTTTGCGACCCCATGAATTGCAGCACACCAGGCCTCCCTGTCCATCAGCATCTCCCGGAGTCCACCCAAACCCATGTCCATTGAGTCAGTGATGCCATCCAACCATCTCATCCTCTGTTGTCCCCTTCTCCTCCTGCCCCCAATCTTTCCCAGCATCAAGGTCTTTTCAAATGAGTCAGCTCTTCCCATCAGGTGGCCAAAGTATTGGAGTTTCAGCTTCAGCATTAGTCCTTCCAATGAACACCCAGGACGGATCTCCTTTAGGATGGACTGGTTGTATCTCCTTGCAGTCCAAGGGACTCTCAAGAGTCTTCTGCAACACCACAATTCAAAAGTATCAGTTCTTTGGCACTTAGCTTTCTTCACAGTCCAACTCTCACATCCATACATGGCCATTGGAAAAACCATTAGCCACAAAGAAATACTTACAGAATGATTGAATAGAAAGAAGTTACTTAAGACTAACATCTGTGGAGCTCTCATTATTGGTCAGTGAAAACTAATTTTCCAAAACTATATAAGAAGGAGTGGTTACTTTTCATTTGGCAGCTCAGAGAAATGAAAGCTGGAAGGGGAAAGACACTTGCCCAATTCACCCAAAAATGAGTAGAGGAGGCAGGATTTTGACTATAGTATATCACTCTCCTGAGCCTGTTTCAAGTTTCAGAAGGTGATTGACCTAGATAATTTATAAGGTTCCTTCATCACACACTTCCTGATATATGCTGTTATTAGTTAAATAACAAGGCCATTAGATGAGGTGACTCTAATTCCCTTAGTGGCCTTTGTAACAATACCAATACCTAAACCTGTAAATGCCTCACAGTTAAGAGATCAAAGCATAAGGACAACCAATCACAACCAGTTAAACTTTTCCAAATAAAGCAAAAGCTTAAGAGATAGCCAATCAAATAATCTCCTTGTTCTACTTCTTCCTTTCCTCTGTGAAAGTGTCCCTCCTATTTCCTATCTGTGGGGTAGTGTTCTAAGTTTGGTACTACCTGCTTGGAATTGATTCTTGCTCAACAAGAAAAGTCCTAAAAATTTTAATATAACTTAGTTTATCTTTTAACAATGCCAGTAGCAAGGACTTGAATTTATAAACTTTTACTTCATTAGAACCAATTTATTGACAAAATTTGTTACTGGTAAAATGGGTGGATAGTGATTGGACTATGAGACAATCACATATATATTATGGACATTATACTTAATTAGCAGGGAAAAGCACAGAAAGACAGCCAGACAGATTAATGCAGTGTATAAGTTCTGAGTAACTGGAGGCCAGGATGACTCTGGTGCTTTATTGTGTCTTGGATGCCCAGAAGTGTGGAGTGATAGTGGAAAGTGGAGGCAATGACAGATTACACTACTTTGCAATCCTGTGAAGTTCAAATTGTTAGTTACATTTTGAGGTATAATACAGAGTATGAGTTCTTTGAGGACAGGTTTAATACCTTACTAATATTTACATCCTCTGAGCCATGCATGGTGACTTTCAAAAGTATTGCATAAAGAATATGATCAGGACAGGATAAATATATGGTAATTATTAATACAGGCAGTCAGAATTGTGCTAGTTTAATTTGCAACTCTTACTAGTAACAATCCCTTGCTTATTATGGTAACCCTAAAATTTACTAGTCCCTTATCTTTAAGATTTATCTTAAATTTTATTCTGAAAAGTATTGCTTGACTTATGTGTTTAACTACCTTGTTTGCTTGTTTTAAAAATTATTTATCGTTCTGTGTACCAATTTCATGATACTTTTGTGACAGATCGTAATGACCTCTTTATCTGCATGCTTCCACTTCCTCTGCTCCTGATTCTGATCCTAACTCCTTGAGAGTGTGGTAACCATGCTACTCATCTATGGTTATCCTCAAAAAGTGCTTAACGAATAATTAATGCTGCCAAAGCAAAAATTGCACCCAGATGGGCAAGGAAGACTTTATTTGGAGCGACTGCAATAGAGGAGAGAGGCCAAAACTCAGTCTGAGGTCAACTCAGGTGGGAGAGTTTTTAAGACTGGAAGGCTGTGTGGAAATATTGTAGGTAGACTTTTTTCTGTCTTCATGACAGAGGGAGTTTTACAGCTTGGAATATGTTAGGCTCCTACCTTCCCAAAGAAACTGAGAAATAGGGATCTATGTTGCTTGATGGTTACGTGTCAAAAGAATGGCTTACAGGTCCTTGAGAAAGGTATTCTTGGGTTGTAAAATTATGAGTTTTTCAGCAAATTACAAATCAAAGGGTTAGAGAAATCTATAATTGAAAGTTTTCCAAGGTAAATTTTCTAAGTAAAGGCAATTCAAGGGCGTAGAGTCAATAAGACACTTGTGTCGAGGCTAGTTGAGGAGAACACTGAAGCCATCTAGGTCAGTGCTCAGTAAGTTTTTGAATGAATGAACAAATGAACAAATAAAGTTAATTAGGATCCTAATTTTAAATGTGTCATCTTATTGAAAAAGTAACATTAAAAGTAATTAAAGTAAATGAAAATAATATTTAAAAACCTTCTTTTGTCTCTTGTTGCTCATTTGATACTTTCCAAGTTCCATAGCCCCTTGAATATATCACATGTTTAATATGCATGAGGTTTTAAGAAATTTTTAGAACTCCAAAAATTTTTCAACTAGAAACATCTTTTAAAATAATTTCTTACAGTGGAGCATGCAATGATAGATTAAATGACTTTTTTAAAAAATAAAACTTTTTTGAGAAACTATTGTATTTTTAACACTTTTGTTCATTCTCAAATCAAAAACATTACATCAGACTCTGAAACATTATATATAAACTTTCTCTGTGGTAGCTGTGGGTATAAAATGGGAATAATAATGCTCTCTCTTCTTACCTTGATGGGTTGTTTTTGAGGAGTAAATAAGAATGTGAAAGCACTTTAGAACTGTAAAAATAACTATAGAAATGTGAGGATAAAAATGAATAATGAACATATAAAGTCAATTATGAAGATACTTTCATATTTTAAATAATAATTTCTAAAGATGTAATATGGTTTGAAAATTCTGGGTATTTCCTAGGCTATGGAAAATAATATTTGATAACCATTACCTTAAAGTTATTGGTGAGCCTGCATTAGTGATATGTTTAAATATTGAATTTTTAACAATAAATACATTTAAAAATGTTTCAAATATGCTGATTAATAATCTCCCAAAATACTATAATTTCTAGGAGGATAATTACCAGGAAGATAGTGTGACATGCTTATTAAGATTACAGACTTTTTTATTTGGATTCTGGTAGTCTATTTTCAAATCCCAGGTTTCCTACATTCCAGGTCTACAATCTTGAATAAATTATAAGACTTTCTAAGCCTCTGGTTTGTTATTTGTGAAACAGGAAAAATATCAGTCTCCTATGTGAGGATCAAATGGGATGTAATATGTAAAGCATTGAGCACGGATAGGAAGGTCTCAAAGCTTGCACAAAATGCACACAAATACACACATACATAACTAGACACAGCATACATGTATACAATCCTAGCCTATACAGATTATCTTTTGATTATATGTCACTGAAACTTCCAGTGGTCTTGAAACAGTGAATTTTTGAAAACTTAAATGCCAGTATTTATAATCTTTGTCACATGACTACTTTACTTGTAAGTGCTTTTTGTTTCTGCAGCTGTTTTGCTAGTGCAGAAATTTTAGCAAGTTTCATGTACGCTAACATTAATTTTAAATTACTCTTGACATAATGGCATTTTACTAAACCATATTTGGAAAATGTATCAGAGGTACTATAGCACAGAAGCAGTAATGCTGGTCAGGGTTTTTGAGACGGGTTTTTCATTTACCATGTCTTTGAGGAAGTCACTCATTTCCTAGAATCCCAGTCTGCAGGTCTGCAACCACTTAGATAATTAAAACCACTTGAAAGGATTACTGTAAAAATCAAAAGAGTTGATATATTTAAAAACTTTTATAAAAGTTAGAAATTTGTTTAAGTCATCCCTCAGAAAAAAGATGAACCCTCATCAAAATTGGGTGTGGATGTCAAGAATGATATTACTATGTACACACCAAGAGGGTATAAAAAGGATTTATGATTCACTTAAAGGAGATTTTCTGGGCTGAGCAAAACAGACTCCCGAAGTGGTTAAAAAACGGCTTGAGAAAGCAGGAAAGGGAAGTGGGAGGGAGACTAGTTTGAAGCTTTAATGGCGATTATGGGATGGAGCCAGAGTGAGGGTACCGTCGTGCCAAATGTGGGAGTGCCTGGGATTATTTGCTATCAGTTTATCCGCAAGTGGGCAGGGAGGCGGGGCTTAAAAATCGATCGGCAACCGAACATCACAAGTAGAGTCCCACTATTTGCTTAGTGAGTGCAAATGGCAGACCTTTTATTAAGCTCTCAATGCCGCTACTGTGGCGCTAGTCCTTGCCCAACAGCCAGTTCCTTTCTTCCTCGTTGTTGATAGAACTGATCTTCCACAATAGAGGCTGGAAATTAAACCTGTCCAATGGGACCTGAGAGGAAGTCTGCTGGAGATCAATCAGGATGATTTTGCTAATAAAAGATACATAGGAGTCAAAATGCCTCATTTCTTTACCATCAGGATATTTTGTGATTCAAATTCATAATTGAATACATTAATAAAATTTAGATTTATTCAAGAACATTTTAGCGTGAATCCAGAAAATCCAATGTGTTCCAAAAAGTCTAATCTGAGCAACTTGAAATAAAGATAAGTAGATGAAGGCAAATATGATGTTTCTTCTTGGCATCAACTCTTTTTAATAACAGTGGCTACCTCCTGGTAGTCAAACAGTCTAATTGTTAGTAGTAAAGTACTTTGATTGATAAAAGTACAGTAAATTTTTAGTCAATAAATATACTTTGTAGACTAGATACAAAAATTCAAATTATGGAATCTGTGTGTGAAGCATTCTTTGCTGTGTTCAGTTTAGATAGATTGATTGAAAGTATTATTTCTTTCTTTGAGAATTAGTACTTTAATGGCTTTGTAAAGATGCCAAACCAGAAGTCCAGAACCTGTGACCTTGTTACATTACATGGTAAGTGGAATTCTGTAGTCGGTGAGGGAAAGAGTTTTAGGTGCGAAATCCTGCATACTTCAAACATTATTGCAGACTCCATAATCTAATTTCATCCTCATAATCCTAACCTTGAAGGAATGGACAGACATAGCTGTATTTAACTGACTTATATATGGCCTATGTTTGAATGTATGGGCTTCCCTGTGGCTCAACTGGTAAAGAATCTGCCTGCAATGTGGGAGACCAGGGTTCAATCCCTGGACTGGAAAGATCCCCTGGAGAAGGGAAAGGTTATGCACTCCGGTATTCTGGCCTGGAGAACTCCATGGACTGTATAGTCCATGGGATTGCAAAGAGTGGACATGACTGACCTACTTTCAACTGACTTAAATGGGTCTGTTCCTCTGCTAGTCTTATTGAGATGGCATCATGGAGATTAACTTTTGATTATCAACAGTTTTCCACCCAAATGTTGTTTTCAATCTGTATACCCTACTGTAGAAGGTATTAATGATGGAGCATCCCATTTACCCATCTTCTCCAAGAATTCTGAAATTATGTATGAAAATAAAACAGCATGCGTTCTCATGTTATTATTGAAGTGTGTTGAGGAGAAAAATATTATTTTCCCCCTCAATTAAAGTCCAGGAAATGAAAGAATTATAAATCCTTCTTTGTTCTTAAATCCTAACATCAGCTTTTATTTATTTTTAAATGTTAATTATTGGAAATATGGGCTTCCCTGATGGCTCAATGGTAAAGAATCTTCCTGCCAATGCATGAGACATGGGTTTGATCCCTGGGTCTGGAAGATCCCCTGGAGAACGAAATGACAACCCACCTTCACTATTCTTGCCTGGCAAACCCCATGGACAGAAGAACCTAATGGGCTACAGTCCAGGGGATTGCACAAGGGTTGGACACGACTTAGCAACTAAACAACAACAACAACAGCAACACTGGAGGTAAGGGAGCTATGAATAAAGGTTTCAACTAAGTTCTTTTTTAATATAAAATTTCCAATATCCTTTCCACCATAGAACCTCTTTTATTTCCCTTCCATCTTCTCTGTTATCCCTGTTTCTATGTGATATCTGAGGGAGAAATGTTGAAAGCTAAAATGCTATTTTGCTAATTGATGGTTGTAGCTTCTACTGGGTATCCTTTGACAATGCAATTATATAATGATAATAAAAATAATAATGCATCATCATATTATATTTCTGATCTCTCCATCCAATCATCTTGTTAAAAGATTCTCAATCCAGAGACTATAAGGAAACATAAGTCAAGAAACATGTTATGTCAGTTCTGTTTCTTAATTCTCCATTTCTTAAGTTACATGGCAACATTTTTGTATTAAATGTTTGGAAAATTGTATGCTCATTCTCATATGAAACTGGCTCAGTTTATCCTGAAGAATGATCCCTGTCTTAGATTTCCTTTCTGAGTATATATTGATCATTTTTAGTTATATAGGCAACCATGCATAGCTGAAACATTATCAAATTAAACTTGTTTCTTAGATATACAGTTTCTGCTGGTAAATTGCAATTCTGAAACCAAATTTGTACGTTACAGTATCTGTATTAGAATACCATAAAACCTAACATCTTGTTTCATAGTTTGAGTTACTTGCGCCTTGCCTTATAACCCATATCATTAACAAGGAGGTAAAGAAATCAACATCTGCTTTTCCCTACGAAAAACATAAATCTCATGTGCTTAGTTATCCCAGATGTAACCTGAGAGAATTTATGCCAAAATGACAATCTTGGAAAGTCCAGGTTATGTCAAAAAATATTTATAAAGGAAAATATTCCAATAATTTACTCATGATAAATCTGCATTCCTTGTGAAATTTAGACATCTATAACTGTTAATTGCCATAACTCCTAGGTATGAATCAGTCTCAGCACTATATTAGTATCTTTAAATTTATAAGATGCTATATAATTTTAAAAGTCACATTTCCTAGTCCTTATCTCCTAGGAAGACTTACGTATTTTGACTCCATTACATAACATAAGAAACCATTTTTGATATATCTGAATAACATACATCAATGTGAGTGGTGAGGTGTGACTCCAGGTAGCTCATCTAAAAGTAATAATTATAGCCTATCTAAATCGTGCAGTTGGTTTGAGATTAGCATATTGATACATAGCATCTGTTTTAAGAGACCAGTAAAGTATGGGTAAACAGAGATCTTCCATTACTACTGAAGAATATTATTATGTTCCTAGGAGTAAAAATTGATTCACAGACACAGGATGTGTAATTTGGAAAAGAGTGCTATAATCCTAATCCAGTAAATCAATCCAGTTAAATTCTTCTGTAGCACTTATTTGTTTCTGTCATACAGCAGAGTTAGCCATTTTGTATTATCTTCTCGTCTACTAGACTACACTAATTAAAGGGTATATTTGTATTTATTCAAAAGCAAAGAACAGATATTCAGTATATGACTGTGGAATAAAATTGCATAATGTAGGGGAGAAGAGAGAAAAATTGGTGAAATTTGAAAGAAATTGACCAAAGTCAATTAATGGTACTTTCCATTGATGCTTTTATGTAAAAGACCATTGAAAGAAATCAGAGCTTATTCCATATAGCAGCAAGCACCTCACTTATTAGCAAGCCTCCTCCCTGGCAATGTTATATATTGACATATAGACTCCAGATGCCTTGGATATACACTTTTATATCAAGCATCTCTTTAGGGAAAGGTCCCCAGTTTGTTCTTAGTCTCTGTGTGTAATGTGGGATTGATCTCATCTCCTAGGAAAACATCCCATGGAAGGTCTCTGCAGTCACAGCAGATCAGAGATGGGTTCAGGAGCACACGCTTCAAACAATGTTGCCAAGATCCCCTCATAGAGGATTTTGTTAGAAATTTTGTAAAATAATCACGCTTTATTTCCTGGAATTATGAATATTACCTCTCCCCACATTTGATCCTAGAGTTCCCAGAGACCATCTTTGCCATCTCATAGAAATAATTTAGCCCATAAATAAGCCAACATTAGGAAAATAGAATGATGGAAAGAGATGCTCAGGTGACTTGTTTAGATTGCCCATTGAGTTCAGCAACCCCTCTAGCCAGTAGTACCCTAAACGTTAGATTTAATAACATTTGCAAACATAGGAAACAGGACCAATGGTAGAAATAGGAAATGGGCTTGTTTACAAGTAACAGGCCCTAAAATGTGGGATGTGCTGAACAGAGATAGATTGAATGACAATGAAGATCGCCCTCCCAAGGCTGCAGGGTTGGCATATTTTATATACATAGTTGGAGTCGTTATCAAACTGCTACCTGTTTTAGATAAAATGTCTTTCAAGGTCTGTATTTTA
Organism: Muntiacus reevesi; assembly: GCF_963930625.1. Lineage (NCBI taxonomy): Eukaryota > Metazoa > Chordata > Mammalia > Artiodactyla > Cervidae > Muntiacus > Muntiacus reevesi. Next base: position 41,239,517 of record NC_089270.1, on the reverse strand, counting down.
AGTCCTTAAAATTGCCATACTGTGAATGGCTTCCAGTAAATGTATCTTGGTGAAATAGACATCACTCACAGGTATTAGTGTCAGAGCTAGAGGCAATAATTAGATAAAACCTTGGGTTATTTACCTCTGTATAGGTAGTGTTTTTACTTTTAATTGAAGTTGCAATAGTAGAGTTACACTGAAGCTAGAACTTTAAAATGTGTAGGAAGTTTGCATGTATCACAGTCAAGGTTTGAAATGTAGTGGACCCACTGTGTGAAGCCATGTGTGAAGCCATGATTCCTCTGTTTTTAAACTATGTAGCTCAAGGGAGACTGATTCACCCGTGAGTTCAAGGAAAAGCAGGAGGCACAGAACTGGCTCTCAGAGTAACACGGAGGTTAGTCCAAGGATAGGTATACAGCCAAACCAGGCCAAGATGTCCCTACCTCAAAACTTCTGCAGCATAAGAGCACTCACTCTTTTTTAAGTGCTGTTAGTTAAGCTGTTGGTGACTACTTTACAAATGTGGAGAAAGTCTACTTGAATGCGAAATCAAAATAAGCAATCAGAACTAAGTGGAGAAAAATGATGGGTGAAGAAGAGAGATAAAAGAAGAAAATAAAAGAAAGGAAAGAAATAAGGGAGAAACGAAGGGAAGGGGGAAGGGAGGAAAGACAGGAAGACTGGAAGTATTTTTGCAATCTTTATTTAAGCTCAGAGTATTTCTGATATTCTCTATAGTGTGAGTCAATAAATTCTCTTTGACCTAATCAAATTTGAGTTAAAAATAAAGTTGAGTTGTATTTCTGTTTGCAACTAAGAGAATTGTTACAGAGATCACATTTTAAGAGATACATTTCAAAATTGATAAAAGAAATATCCAAACATTCAACTTTAGAAGCTCATATGTTCCACTCATGTGAAAAAAAACTTTAGATCTTAATCCACAGTCAATATGATACTGTAATTTTCTAAGCAATTCCAATAAATTTTATTTTTTTGAATTTTTAGCTTTAAGTAGATAAAATCCAGGTAATTTGTTATAGAGAAAATGCTATAGACAGGCATCTTGAAGATAGTAAGTTATAATTGACCACATGATATAAAAAAGATACAAAAGCTGTGAAAATTTTATACAAATATTAGAAATCTATAGTTAAATGAGGGCAGCTAAAATATGAGTTAAGTCTTTACTATGACTTTTTGAGAGAAATAATCTCTCTCCCTTTTTGAGAGAAATAACCTCTTAATTTTCTTGTTATGTCATTTAATTCTCATAACTCTTCTGTGGGGTAGGTATGATTATGTTCCTTCTGCTCCAAATTGGAAGCTGACTCTCACAGAGAGGGCCTTAACCAGAATATATTGCTGGTGAATTAGTTAGGGTAATATAAGTGAAGCTCTATAAGATACCCTGGAGAAGGGAATGGCAACACACTCCAGAATTCTTGCCTGGAGAATTCCATGGACAGAGGAGCCTGATGTAATCCCAGTCTGTGAGGTCACAAAGAGTCGGACACGACTGAGTGACTAACACACTAGTAACAAATACACCTCAACATTTCTGAGACCTAAACCTGTAAGTCCTTGCAGGACATCTGGTCCTGTCCAAAAGGTCCATAAGACATTTGGTTTATACTTGCTCTTTTCCAAAACCATTGGTGTGGACCAAGTATGCTTATAGATATTATGGATAGGACCACATTTTAAGGATCTTTTGGCATGAACCAAATGTCCTATGGATGTTTTGGACAAGACCAAATGTCCATTAACTCTGTAATTGTGTTTCTTGCTTAGCAGTTTTGAGTAGATAGTAAGGTCTGCAGGTTAGCTCTCCTTCTAGGTATTTATTTGTATCCTGATGGAGGCTCTGTGGTATTTCATACTTGACTTCCAAGAGAAAGTCACAGAAAGTAGGGAGACCAGACCGGAGGAGCCTGTGAGAGAAGAATTTATGGATTGGATCTGGAAGTGGCACATACCATTTCCATGACATTCCATGGATAGAATTTACTCACTGCTGGTGAGTGTGGAAGTGTTAGTCGCTCAGTCGTGTCCCACTCTTTGTGACCCCATGGACTCTAGCCTGGTTGGTGCCTCTGTCCATGAAATTCTCCAGGTAAGAATACTGAAGTGGGTTGCCATTCCCTTCTCCAGGGAATCTTCTTGACCCAGAGATCAAACCTGGGTTTCCTGAACTGCAGGCAGGTCCTTTTCCATCCAAGCCAGAAGAGAAGCCCACTCACTGCAAGGGAGGCTGCTATATGTTGCCTAGCTGTGGGCTCAAATAGGGATGAACCATTTTTAGCAGATAGTTAGCAGTATTGCCTTTCTCATTTACTTTAAAATTTTTAGTTAATATAATGTTAATAAAATTACAGAGAAAAGTGCACTGGAAAAAGAAGAAACAAACATAAAAAAATAAAAATAAATACATTTTAAGACACTAAAAGCTAGAACAAGATCCTGGATGGAAAGTTGTCAGCCTACATTTCAGAAAATTTGAAACTAAAAATGTACCCAGTATGTAGTTAATTGGTTGCTTTTAAAAATAGTGCTACGTTTACTTCCTTTGTTATCTTTTAGCCGTATTAAAAACTCTCTTGACTACAAAGTGCTCTTTCTTACTTTCTAGTTGGTGATCAGGCATTCATCCATTCGTTCATTTATTTATTTATAATTAATTCATTTATTTAGCATAGAACCCATTTCTCCCCACCATTTTCTCTTTAGTGACATTTATTTATCTTTCAAGTCTCAGAGCATAGGGTTCTCCTTCTGGAAAACCCTCCCTTATCCCACATTCAGGAGAAGCACGCTTCTTCTTTGATTAAATAGAGCTAAGTCTTTCCTCTACTAAACCAAACTGCATTTGCATATGTCTCTTCTAGTACTAAATTTAATAAAGAAGTCAGCAACCAAAATTATTAACAGAATACCCATTCTTTACTCAATATTTCTCAAAGAATGCCAATCGTAATTTTTAAACAAAGCAATAGTTCTTAAAATTGTTTTCCATAGTAGATGCCCTTGAAGCTTCTCTCCAAGCCCTATTTTTCCTTCCTCACCAAACACACATCACCACATTGAGGCTGACATACTCTTGACTCTTTCACCCCTCCTGTCACTTACTTGGATCTATTTTTTTTTTTTTTTTTTTCTTTTCCTTCCTTCTTCAATATAATAACTTCCTTTGCAGAGCAATTTTCAGAGCAGTGTGCAGATTCATGCTGATTCTAGATACAGATGTTGCAACAGTGAGAAAAGCACTGAATCTCAGAGGAAGCACTTTGATAGAGTTGTTTTGTGTGATGCATCTAGAAACAAAACATGGGCTTAATTTTTTAACTTCTCAATTTCACTTTATACTACTTTATTTTTGTTATTTTTAAAAATGCAATAATTATTTTTCTTGTATTATATTTATTGTTGTTCAGTTGCTCGGTCATGTCTGACTCTTTGCAACCTATAGACTGCAGCATGCCTGGCTTTCCTGTCCTTCACCAACTCCTGGAGCTTGCTCAAACTCATGTCCTTTGAGAGGGTGATGCCATCCAACCATCTCATCCTTTGTAGTCCCCTTCTCCTCCTGCCTTCAATCTTTCCTACCATCAGGGTCTTTTCTAATAAGTTAGCTCTTCAATCAGGTGGCCAAAGTATTTGAGCTTTAGCTTTAGCATCATCCTTTCCAATGAATATTCAGGGTTGCTTTCCTTTAGGATTGACGGGTTTGATCTCCTTGCAGTCCAAGGGACTCTCAAGAGTCTTCTCCAACACCACAGTTCAAAAACATCAATTCTTCAGCTCTCAGCCTTCTTTATGGTTCAGCTCTCACATCTACACATACACTACTGGAAGAACCATAGTTTTGACTACATGGACTTCTGTCAGCCAAGTAATGTCTTTAGTTTTTAATATGCTGTCTAGATTTGTCATAGTTTTTCTTCCAAGGAACAAGCGTCTTTTAATTTCATGGCTGCAGTTACCATCTGCAGTGATTTTGGAGTCCAAGAAAATAAAATCTGTCACTGTTTCCATTGCTTCCCCATCTATTATATTGGCCTGTGATAAATTGGAAACCTGGTTCAATTCCTGGGTCGGGAAGATCCCCTGGAGGAGGGAATGTCAGCCCACTCCAGTATTCTAGCCTGGGAAGAAATCCCATGGACAGAGGAGTCTGGCAGGCTACAGTCAATAGGATCACAAAGAGTCAGATGCGACTGAAGTGACTTAGCATGTGTGTGATAAATTGGGGAAAAAACTGGTCCTTCAGAGTTTGAGAAATCTTGTTCTAGTTTCTCTTGGGATTGATATTTAATGTATTTAACTCCCTTTATAAGACATACACTATCCAACTGGAATGGAGGCAAAACAGTGTTTTTTGGCTTCTGAACAGGTGTTTGAATACCGACCTCCTCTCTCTTAGAGGTCTTTCTTTCCTGATTTTCCCAATCCCATAAAACAGCTCAGGAACAAAGCATGCTTTTGTGTGGTAATGCAGCAGTAAAGACTAAGAGCCTAAGACAAAGCCTTCTTTTACAGCCTGCTAAATGTCTTGGGAGGTTGGCAAGCAAGAGAAATAGAAAGGGTCAGAGGCTATGGTCTGTCAAGTATCAACACTTAGAATTTAGCATCTTTTCTTCTATACTCATTGTAAGATATAAAATCATTTTAGAGGAAAAGGACTGAAGGCATGATATACGTTTATATATAAGATTAATCTCTTTTGTTGCAGATTCGGAATTTCAGTTTCTTAGGAGATATTAGCTTTATTATTGTTGTTAAAGGAAGATTGTTAAGATACATAATGAATACCAGAAAATTACTAGAGCTAATCAACAAATATAGTAAAGTTGCAGGATATAAAATTAACATACAGAAATCCCTTGCATTCCTATACACTAACAATGAGAAATCAGAAAGAGAAATTAAGGAAACAATCCCATTCACCTTTGCAACAAAAAGAATAAAATACTTAGGAGTATATCTACCTAAAGAAACAAAAGACCTATACATAGAAAGCTATAAAACACTGATGAAAGACATCAAAGAGGACACAAACAGATGGAGAAACATACCGTGTTCATAGATTAGAAGAATCAATTTTGTGAAAATGACTATACTACCCAAAGCAATCTATAGATTCAATGCAATCCCTATCAAGCTACCAACAGTATTTTTCACAGAACTAGAACAAATAATTTCACAATTTGTATGGAAATAAAAAAACCTTGAATAGCCAATGTAATCTTGAGAAAGAAGAATGGAACTGGAGGAATCAACCTGCCTGACTTCAGACTATACTACCAAGGCACAGTCATCAAGACAGTATGGTACTGGCACAAAGACAGAAATATAGATCAATGGAACAGAATAGAAAGCCCAGAGATAAATCCACGAACCTATGGACACTTTATCTTTAGCAAAGGAGGCAAGAATATACAATGGAAAAAAGACAATCTCTTTAACAAGTGGTGCTGGAAAAACTGGTCAACCACTTGTGAAAGAATGAAACTAGAACACTTTCTAACACCATACACAAAAATAAACTCAAAATGGATTCAAGATCTAAATGTAAGAGCAGAAACTATAAAACTCCTAGAGGAGAACATAGGCAAAACACTCTCCGACATAAATCACAGCAGGATCCTCTGTGACCCACCTCCCAGAATATTGGAAATAAAAGCAAAACTAAACAAATGGGACCTAATGAAACTTAAAAGCTTTTGCACAACAAAGGAAACTATAAGCAAGGTGAAAAGACAGCCCTCAGATTGGGAGAAAATAATAGCAAATGAAACAACAGACAAAGGATTAATCTCAAAAATATACAAGCAACTCCTGAAGCTCAATTCCAGAAAAATAAAGGACCCAATCAAAAAATGGGCCAAAGAACTAAACAGACATTTCTCCAAAGAAGACATGCAGATGGCTAACAAACACATGAAAAGATGCTCAACATCACTCATTATCAGAGAAATACAAATCAAAACCTCAGTGAAGTACCATTACATGCCAGTCAGGATGGCTGCTATCCAAAAGTCTACAAGCAATAAATGCTGGAGAGGGTGTGGAGAAAACCCTCTTACACTGTTGATGGGAATGCAAACTAGTACAGCTGCTATGGAGAACAGTGTGGAGATTCCTTAAAAGACTGGAAATAGAACTGCCATATGACCCAGCAATCCCACTTCTGGGCATACACACCGAGGAAACCAGATCTGAAAGAGACACATGCACCCCAATATTCATCGCAGCACTGTTTATAATAGCCAGGACATGGAAGCAACCTAGATGCCCATCAGCAGACGAATGGATAAGGAAGTTGTGATACATATACACCATGGAATATTACTCAGCCATTAAAAAGAATTCATTTGAATCAGTTCTAATGAGATGGATGAAACTGGAGCCTATTATACAGAATGACGTAAGCCAGAAAGATAAAGACTGATACAGTATGCTAACACATATATATGGAATTTAGAAAGATGGTAATGATAACCCTATATGCAAAACAGAAAAAGAGACACAGATGTACAGAACAGACTTTTGGACTCTGTGGGAGAAGGCAAGGGTGGGATGTTTCGAGAGAACAGCATCAAAACATGTATATTATCTAGGATAAGACAGATCACCAGCCCAGGTTGGATGCATGAGACAAGTGCTCGAGGCTGTTGCACTGGGAAGATCCAGAGGGATCGGGTAGAGAGGGAGGTGGGAGGGGAGATCGGGATGGGGAATACATGTAAATCCATGGCTGATTCATATCAATGTATGACAAAAACCACTACAATATTGTAAAGTAATTAGCCTCCAAGTAATTAAAAAAAAATGGAAAAAAAAAGATAAATAATGAAGAAATCCTGCATTTAAAAACAACTTTATTAGATATATTTTATTTTGTACTTCTTTATCAAGATTTTGAATAAGATCATTTAAGTCAAGGTTTCCTGAAGAAAACTTGTATTTAGGTTAGGTTACTCTTCATTTGCATATTATTATTCAGTTTCTTTGCTTGTATCTGATTTTATGACAAAAATTCCCACAAAGACTCCAGTGATTGCTGTACTTTTAATACAAACATGCTATATATTCTACTTTAAAACAATTCCTTTAATGCTCTATTGAGCTGTTAAATTCTTAGATAGCAGTGTTTATAAAGATAAAATGCTTATGAAATAAATTTTCTTGAGAGATATATATTTGTAAGGCCTTTTGCATGCCATTTTGAAAATGGCTTCATGTTGGCTTTCTACCCCTTTGTGTTCTGAAAGCATTTCCTTGGGACCCACATACTTTGCTTCCTCAAAGCTTTAATTATACAGGAAATACTTTGCATTATTTAGGAAGGCTTTTGAAAATAACATGGTCAGCCACCTTCCTTCTAGCATTAGTAATATCTTCCTTTTACTCGCATTATCCTTAGATTTCAAATGCTGACTCATATGATATATTGATCATTTTATGAGTTAAGTGGGTTGTATAAACCGTTCTCCCCTCACATACTCTGGCTACATCTTTCTCTTCCATTCAAATTTACTGTTTTGGTGATCATCACATTCAGATAGCTCTCAAATCATCTTCAGTCCTAAGCATTCTCTTTGTTGACAATGAGTTGATAAGAGCCTAACGAATACCTTTGCTTGCATGTACCTGGGTTCCTTAAACATGATACGTTTGGGATGAGATTAATTTTCTCTACCCACTCTCATTCTCATCCCTGATGGTATAATTTACTTTTTTATTGTCATTATTTTTAGTAGTAGTGACATCAATCTTCCAGTTGCCTAGGATATAACATCTTTTTCCCATTCTCCTTTATCTGATTAGTCTCTAAATCGTGATTTTACCTCAAAAATACCTTTTGTATCCTTCCTCGTCTTTTCCCTTCATACTTCTATTCCTTTTGGCCTGCACTTTACTTCTTACTTTTAATTTCTTGCCATTCTATCACTAATATTTTCTTTCTAAATCACAGGTTGGTTGATAATAACATTTCCTCATTTCAAAAGTCTTCCAGTTTTCTACTAATTGCAGAATAAATTCAAACTCTTTAGCATGGAATTCAAGGTCTTTCCAATATGTGTGGTTTAGTATAAAGTAGAACTTCACTGAATTCAGTATATTCCTCATTTCTAAGACTTGCCCTTTTACATGTCTCTATCTTTGGGAATATTTTTCTTTCTAATTCACTTTTTAGCATATCATTGTTCTCCTAAATGGTCAAAGCTTACCTGAAATGCCTCCTTACTACCTGTACACAGGAGGTTCATTTCTGCAAAATCTAAGGGAGATTGGTTTGGATCTTTGCTTTGGTTTTATTACAAACATAGTGTAGTTTTGTTGCAGATTCTTTTAAGTTAATTATCAATATATGTGATCAGAATTTCAAAAGTACTATTGAATCTATCTCCCCCTGCCATCCTTTTCAAAGAAAACATGAGTTGAAAGTCACAGGTTTTAAGTTCTCCATATGGGCCTCAGCTCAGTTCCCATGGGCTTTTGGTGGCAGTATCTTGCTGAGGTTTGCACTGGTATGGTCCTAGTTTGGAAGGATGTAGCATATTTTTCATATTGTAAGAATGTTCCCAAATACTATTCCAGTGGCAAGGAGATACTTCCTACCAGATAATTCTTTCTCTCACTGTGCTGGACTAATTTAGAGATAAATATTCATTTTCTAAGGAGATCTTTGATTTTTGAATATTAAGTAAATCTACAAACTTTTAGTTTTTAAACTTTTTGTTTTAGAGTTTTGAACTTCCTATACAAATGCACACACACACACACACACGCGCGCGCACACACATGTCATTTGTTTCCCTTTAAGAACAAATCACAGTGCTCTGCTCATATTGTATGATGCATGCTCTTTAAGCTAGATTTGTTTTGCTTTTTCTAAACAGTATTGGCCATAGAGATGGCAGATCGTCTGAAGCAATATTAGGAGTCTTCTATTCTGCTGCTTTGTTGTATGGTAGGAATTCTGTATATCCTCTCCTTCACAATCAATTGAAACATTCTACAGGAAGCCTTTACTACTGCTCTTGTGAATTACTAGAATTGGTAAGAATCTTAATTTCTTGCTTCAGTAAATAAAAGTGCTTGGCTGATCTGATTGAATTTTCTTGCAATTCAAGGAGAATCAAGTTCACCTCAGCCCTCAAAAGAATCAGAAAATTGTGCCAAGTGGCTCACAAATGTTGTGAATTTGTCTCATGTGGATTCAGACTCACAAATTATGGATAACTGTGATTTCCAGGCATTCTCAGTGTTTTTTAACAGAAAAAATACTGGTTTAAAGCACTTACATGAATATATATATATCTATATACAACTTTATATATATATATATATATATATATATATATATATATATATAAAACATGTGCCTATACCCACAAAACATTATTACATCTTAGTAATGATAAACTCTCCTTTCCTATGATGTTGTGACATTTTAATACCTTTGCAGGAAAAAAAAATGACACAGAATCCTCTGCAAGTTATAACATTTCAATTTTACACTTTAGAGACTTCATCTCTTGATGGGATCCCTTTTATAACCTGACTAATGTAAGTTTATGTTGTCTTTCATTCCACCCTTGATCATCCTTTCAGCAGAGCAAGGCTAATGTTACCATCATTAAGCTCTGGAAGAATTTCCTGCTGGTATTTTAGATAATCACAATATTTTTCATTTTATGAAAAGCATGAAAGGGATTACTACTTCTCTCTCTTATTTCTTATATTGAGTGTTTGGTATGGAGGCAAAAAGGAGTAATACAATTAAGATCCTGAATGAAACAATCTTAACTATACTTCTAAATTAAACTAACTCCTAGAAGCGTGGTCCTACATGTATTCTGGATGGCCCTCTGCCTGAAAATGAAACTTTGAATTTAGGAACTAGGTTAGATGTTTATCTAAATTGTCATATTTCAACTAGATCTTTAAACATCATTGTGAATAGTGAAGTACAGTAGCTACCAGAAATCTAGCTTGAAAACTGATGTTTTCCACCACTATTCACATTCTAATTAGCCTACTGAGAATAGATTGCAGTTTTATTATATTAATGTTGTCTTTGGGGTTGTTTTGTAGAGCTTTTTCATAACTGGGATATGATAAAATATTATATGAACTTATCTCATTTATGTAATCACATATACTGTGCTTATATCAATGTCAAAGGAATATTATTACTCTCTGGACTGCTCGAGAATGACAGTGGAATCTGAATAATTAATTGTCTGCTGAAAGGTCAGTTTAGCTGTCTCCACAAACATTTAGAAAGGCACTTATGTTTCAGTCATAAAGTACTTAACCATAGCTTTGATTGTTTATTTCTTACCACCATTATATGAGGTCAGTAAGAATTATCTTTGTTCCTGTGATTCTATGAATAGAGGAATTGAAGGATATGGAAATAGATGGAAACTGTGGTTAAGAATTATCTTTGTTCCTGTGATTCTATGAATAGAGGAATTGAAGGATATGGAAATAGATGGAAACTGTGGTTAAGCCAGTTACCCAAAGTTACAACCAAGGTCACAGATACAATAGAAATCTGAAATTACATGTCTAAGCGCTTCGTGTTGTTTCATTGTTCAATCTAAGGAGGCAGATTACTTCTTAGATGTGGTATGTTTGCAATTTTTAGCTTAGAACAAAACAATATCTTGTATTTATATGGCACTTTTAAGCTTCATCTCATCCAATCATTCAGCAAATATTTCTTTTGTGCCTACTCTATGAACTGCACTATGAAGGAGTGTATACATGATAATGTCATATTTTCTGTCTTCAAGGAGCTTCATATACATAATTCATTATAATATAAGACATGGAGGAGGGAAAAATCATATAATAACCATTTAAAGGGAACACTGAATCAAAGATCAAAGGGCAGAAGTTGATTTTTCTTCTAAGAATCACTTAAATTTTTCTTTGCTTTCCCAAGTTCAGATGTAGGCCTGAGGCTGGAGTGTGTAGCCACTTGGACAGCCAACTTTGAACTGATAATCTTTTGTTTAACATTTACTTGACTAGATACAAATAATTAAATTTCTATTTACTAAAGATATAAATCTTTTTGAGTTTCAAAATAAGAAAATTACAACCTGCCAGGATGAGTGAATCTTGATTAAGAGTCTCAAATGTGGGATTTAATGTTTTCAAGTCTTTCATTTAATTTTTGCTTTTGAATCCTTGGATAGTGCTTGACTGATAAAAAACCATGGGCTTTCCATGAGTTCTGGCATCCCAGGGTCATGTCATGGTGACAAAAGAAGGATAGAGCATTTTAAATTCTCAGATTTTGCTACAAACTGAGTATCAATAAAATGAATAGGAAAAATGTGGGAGCAAAGTGTCTGTGAGACTTCCCCAGAGGCTCAGTGGTAAAGAATCCACCTGCAGTGCAGGGGCTAAGGAGATGTGGGTTCAGCCCCTGGGTCAGGAGGGTCTCCTTGAGGGGGACGTGGCAACCCATTCGGTATTCTTGCCTGGAGAATCTCATGGACAGAAGAGCCTGGTGGGTTACAGTCTATAGGGCCGTGAAGAGTCAGACACAACTGAAGTGACTTAGAATGCACAAAGTGTCCATAGATTATATCTTAGAATATTATCTCAAATACATTGTCTTTCAGTAAGTTGTTATATAGTCACCAAGTTTTTTCATCTAGATTCTTTTTTTTCCCAGAGCTGACCAAGAAGATCAGATATGAGTTCTTGTCCTAGAAAGTAGCTGCCAGGTTTAGGAAGTCCAGTAGGGTTGGGTAGGTTCCTCAGCTGAGGATAAGGTCTCCCCTAAGATCCTCTGGCCTCTCTCCTCCCAGCCTTGGGCCTCTTCTGCTCTCCTTCTTCAGAGAGCCAGTCACAGGCAAGCAGAATTCCCCTCGAAGATAAACAACTATCTGTGGTTTTAAGTCAACCATGTAGAAATTTTAGGTGTTAAGCAGACAAAGGCATTATCACTCACCTGAAACCCTACCCTTATCTTTTCTTTTCATATTCCACCAACTCTCTGATCCTCTTAGTCTGAGATATCACCCCAGGCCTCATCAACTCTGTTTAAATTTGCCTATAAAGAATCCTGGGAAAAGAGGGGAGCTCTCAATCAAGTGACCAAGTCCCTATACCTCCACATTTCCATCATGAGTGGGCATTTCTATCTCTTTTCCTTCCTGGCCCATGTCCTGCATGAGCAGAGAAATTGGAGTGGGAAGACACTACGTTACTATGGAACAGAGAGGCTCCACTCCTAATCCACCTCTGGATTCCCGAGGCCACCTCTAAGACCCTTAACGTCCATGTCGTCAGATGTGCTCCCATGACCGTGTGTATACCTGGTTATGCAGCGTTCTTCTATTCCACAGGGAAATCAAAGAGGAGTGCTTCCATTTTACTAGTGGCTAGTTGCTGTCCTAGAATGTTCACCCTCTAAGGCTCTCTAAAAAGAGAGTTGCCTGGCCTTAGAGGCCTTAAAACCACAAACTACAGAAAAACAGGGCAACAAAAATCTGCTCATAGTTTGCATTCCCACCAACAGTGATATATTATCTATAGTGAAACAGATCACCAGCCCAGGTGGGATGCATGAGACAAGGGCTCAGGCGTGGTGCACTGGGAAGACCCAGAGGAATCGGGTGGAGAGGGAGGTGGGAGGGGGGATCAGGATGGGGAATACATGTAACTCCATGGCTGATTCATGTCAATGTGTGACAAAACCCACTGCAATGCTGTGAATTAGCCTCCAACTAATAAAAATAAATGGAAAAAAAAAAAAAAAAACAAACCTGCTCATAATGAAATAAAAAGACAAAATGCTGTAGGTTTTGGTTTTTCTTCCATGTTCTTTGGTAGTTTCATTATATACACAATTTCTTTGGAAGGCGAGTCAAAAGGCTTAATTTAGGTAATAAAATAAATCTTTCAATTTGTACTATGCAACCTATAATTTCTGTTGACTGCAATTTCTGACTCAAGGTTCCAGGGCTGGTGGTTTGACCTATAGTTGTACCCTTCCAACTTGAACATCTGACCTAAAAACGAACACTGTACAGAGATGAGAGTCATTGAAAATTGCTTCTCTCTAATTTAGAAGAAGCATGATCAATATGTATTTTGCCATTTTATGAATTGTTTTATTAATACATATTTCCTATTTAACTTGTATCATATTTTCAGTTTTATCCAGTGACTATTTTAGCACATTTTGATATTGGTACCTCAGGCATTTGCTTGATTGGTCCATCCTCTAATCCAATAGTTTGGTTCACCATCATGTCTTCCTTGGACCACTGTAATAGCCGTCTAATTAGTTTCCTACCTCTGATCTTGCCTTATTCTAGCCATTCAGCCATAAGATATTCAGAGGTGTGTGTCTAAAATACAGATCTAAGCACATTACCTCGCTACTCAAAACCTTTCAAAAGCTTTCCCCAGTCTAATATAGTGAGTTACATAAGTTACATGTTTAGACTCCCCTGATATGTTTTTAAAAGTGCAGAATACTGGGTCATACTTCACACATGCTGATTAGAAATTTCTAGTGGGGCTGTGAAATCTCTGATAGGGATTTGCATTTGAGCAAGAACACTGTGAAATTCTTATGACAAAGTTTAGGAATCAATAGTAAAGAGATTAAAAAATGTAATAAAAGTCATTAAATATGATAGCCTTGCTTATCCTTCTGCTATTATGATGGACTCTGTTTAAGCCACGCTTGATTACTTGCAATTTTCTGTTTCTTTTATGTCTTCATGCTTTTGCACAAGCTGTTTCTTCTTTCTTGAATGCCCGTTTTTGTCTTTTTAGCTGGCTAATTCCTACTTGTTCCTTAAGAGGAGGTAGGAAAATTTTTTCAGCTGTGAAGCCTTCCCTGACTTCTCACCCCCCATGAAGAACTATTTTCACCCCTGTAGGTGCTCCGATCACACAATAAATACTATCATTACAGTGAGAAAGGGTTCAAGTTAAAGTTAGTGGGCAGCTGTGAGCATTGTGACCAAAGACAGGGCGTGAACATGTGCACCTGACTGTAACTGTGAGGGAAGTGATTATATTTTTCCATCTTCTATATCAACATCCACTGCAATGGCTGTCATATGGAAGGCATTTGGTAGTGGGGTTTTTGTTTTTTTTAATAAAATATTAAAAAACAAATGTGTAGTAAGAATAGGATTTTTTCTGTTTCCTTGTCCTTAACAAGTCATGTTAGGCTAAAGCCAAAGAAAAAGTCACTAAACACGTTCCATTCTAAACATGGCTAATGAAAGTTGGTGCCATGTTTTTTTGCCAGCCCTTACTAAGTACCATTGGAATCAGTGTTTATCACGGACAAGCTCAACCTTACTTTCTGCCCAATATGTCTAAGAAGAATAGAGAAAAGATAAAGGGAGTGTTGTCAGCATCATCGGCCTCGTTGGAGTGAACTCTGCTGGTGAGAAGCATTTCCACCATGGGAAAGAAAGTTAAGCATTCTGCCACCCATTCAAACAGTGGGGACACTCTAAGAAAATCCCTCATCTACTTGCCCTACAATGAAAGAGACTGGTGTTCTCTCTCTCAGTTGAATATACAGCTTCTCACCAGACACACTTCATTCCCATGGGGGCCATGATGTCGGGCAGTGAATATCTGACTGCCCTTCCGCCTTTCTGAGCAGAGGGAAAGAACGAGAGAGGGGAGCAGGGCAGACCGAGGAGTGTGTACGCGGTCTGCGTGCTCACTGGTGTGCTATGGACGTGTGCATTTCCTCTGTGTCTGGTGCACAGTGGGAATGATAACTGATTTTTAACCACCTTTGGAGAACCAACCCAGGAGAGCTGATGGCTGAGAAAGATGTCTTTACATAAAGCAAACAACTACGGAAGGAAGCTGGCAGGGTTGTTGTGAAGGGGATGAGCTTGAACTACCATACCCAGGAACCGTGAAATAGAAAAACCTGTGCAGGGTTGGCACACTCTGAGGAAGGAGTCCCTCGTGGGAGAGGCACACTTGACAAGCAGAGACGCTCTATTGCAGCTGGTCAGAAAAGCAGCAATAAGCACTACGTAGAGAATTTCAGCTGCGCCAGTTAAGTACGCTGATGTCCACCACTTCGCATTCTTTCTTCTTCTGTCACTATTAGAGTAGCTACTTTCTAGAAGTGGAAAAGAAAGGAAAGACTAAAAAAGTAGACATGACTCCTTTCCAATTAATATTCCTAAAGCCATAATTGTATCCAACCATGGGGATGAGGAAAGCTTTAAATAGATTATCTAATGTGAAATTTTTAAACTGAGTCAGATTAACTCTACATTCCAATGTCTGATGTCTGGAAATTTCCTAAAATGGTCATGAAAGAATCTGCTTCCCAATGGGGACAGAAATTCAACAGAGCATTTTGGAAGGTGGTGATTAAAGAAAAATAAACTTTATTTTTATACCACCAAGTTGAGCTTTCTTTAAAAAAAATATCCAGTTTACTTGAATGAAAATAATGAGCACTAGAAGGCAACAAGCGTTCACCAAGGACTAGTTATATCCCAGTAATATCATTTCACTTTATGAAAGTGTTTATAGAGGGTTGGAAATACCCAAGTCCAATCAAGATGAACAAAGGAGCCTCAGGATAAGAATGAAGATAAAGAAACTTGTAGCTTGTACGTGTGTCTAAGGGAATAAAACTGTCAAGCAGAGGAGAGTGAGGTTTATATTGAGTTTAGGAAAGGAAAGATAAAAACAAAATTTCTTGGTCAGCTTTTACTTGGTATCCTGTATTCAGGAGAGGCATTACAATTGAAGTGAAGAGGTTAAGAGTAGAGCAGGGAATAGGAAGTTTCTAGATTGGGCTTTGATGTCAAACAACCTGAATATGCATCCTGATTCCACTCTCTAAAGCAGTGACAGGTTCTCTGGACTTCAAATGTGCTCCTAGTAAGTGAAAATAACAACCTCACCAACTTTGGATGCAAATGCTGTTGTGCAAATAAGTAAAGTTATATACATGCATAAAATTATAACTAACACAGAGTAAACCTTAATAAATATGAATTTACTTTTTTTCCAAGAGAAGTATATTCCACTGTTAGGAAAGCTGTTATTTCCTCGAATTTTTCTAACAGATAAAACCTCTTTCAAAAATGTCCAGCTTTACACTGGTTCAACCCCCATCAATTTGCACTTAAATAATGAATTTTGCCTTCTAGATATTGATTCTGACAATGTGTGCTATGGATGGAGACACCAGTGTAGCTTCCCTGGTAGCTCAACTGGTAAAAAAATCTGCCTGCAATGTAGGAGACCCTGGTTCTGTTCCTGGGTCAGGAAGATCCCTTGAAGAAGGGATAAGCTATCAACTCCAGTATCCATGGGTTTTCCTGGTGGCTCAGATGGTAAAGAATGTGCCTGCAATGTGGGAGACCTGGGTTCGATCCCTGAGGCAACCCTCCTCAGTAGTCTTGCCTGGAGAATCCCGTGGGCAGAGGGTCCTGGTGGGCTACAGCCCATGGTGTTGCAGTCAGACATGGCTGAGTGCCTGAGCACAGCACCGCACCAGTGCAGAGAGGTTTATGAAACCCCAGAACTCTGTTCCTCGTGAATCATCATTCTCTTCTGTCTTTAGTTACTTACCTATTCACTGGATTCCCCATCACCCGATCAGTTCTTGATGACAGGATAAAATTAGGTTTCTGGACCAGCAAAGCTAAAGGAAAGGTCACCCTTGGAAAGTGGTGACCATGTGAAGGTGTGGCTTCCTTCTCTCTAAGGACTTGCTGATATTCATGCTAATCATCTCATTTGAATTGCACTGTGGAATCACATTATGGCCTTAAGAATAGACAGTTTTGGGAACAGGGAAAATCTAGACTGTTTCACGAAACTATAGCTAAAATGGCAAACTCATCAGGCAGGATAGTTAGGGAGATTAAACCACAGGCACATTCTTCTCCTCAGGACAGAAAATGACATGAAGCCACAAGCAGGCATTAAGTTAAAAGGTTCACAGTGGTAAAAAATTGTTAGCCACCTGCTAGTTCAACAGAGCGGCAGGTGCATGTGTTAAATGTCCATGAAATCAGGATGATTTTTTAAAGCTTTTGTGTGGTTATAATGTCACTTTTCACCCTTTGAAAACAAGGCAACACTGGGCTGTGTTATATGTTTTAGGTCTTCGTCTTGAGAATAAATGACAATTTTATTTCTTAAATTGAAGGAAATGTGAAAAAATTCTGAATCAATCTACAAATATGCATGTTTGCAATAAATTTCAAAATTTAACATTTCCTCCCATTATAACATTTCAAGTATATTAGGAATCATTTGTTTAGCTTGGCCATTAATTTTGATATTTAAAAATAATTCAGTCAGTTCAGTTCAGTTCAGTTGTTCAGTCATGTCCAACTCTTTGCGACTCCATGAATCTCAGCACTCCAGGCCTCACTGTCCATCACCAACTCTTGGAGTTTACTCAAACTCATGCCCATCGAGTCGGTGATACCATCCAGCCATCTCATCCTCTGTTGTCCCCTTCTCCTCCTGCCCCCAATCCCTCCCAGCATCAGGGTCTTTTCCAATGAGTCAACTCTTCCCATGAGGTGGCCAAAGTACTGGAGTTTCAGCTTCAGCATCAGTTCTTCCAATGAACACCCAGGACTGATCTCCCCTAGGATGAACTGGTTGGATCTCCTTGCAGTCCAAGGGACTCTCAAGAGTCTTCTCCAACACCACAGTTCAAAAGCATCAATTTTTTGGCACTCAGTTTTCTTCACAGTCCAATTCTCACATCCATACATGACCACTGGAAAAACCATAACCTTGACCAGATGGACCTTTGTTGGCAAAGTAATGTTTCTGCTTTTTAATATGCTATCTAGGTTGGTCATAACTTTCCTTCCAAGGAGTAAGTGTTTTTTAATTTCATGGCTGCAATCACCATCTGCAGTGATTTTGGAGCCCAAAAAAATAAAGTCTGACACTGTTTCCACTGTCTCCTCATCTATTTCCCATGAAGTGATGGGACCAGAGGCCATGATCTTAGTTTTCTGAATGTTGAGCTTTAAGCCAACTTTTTCACTCTC
The DNA here is from genome assembly GCF_963930625.1 of Muntiacus reevesi. Taxonomy (NCBI): domain Eukaryota; kingdom Metazoa; phylum Chordata; class Mammalia; order Artiodactyla; family Cervidae; genus Muntiacus; species Muntiacus reevesi. The sequence continues at coordinate 41,221,464 of NC_089270.1, read as the reverse complement.
TTATTTCACTTTCATCAAGAGGCTTTTTAGTTCCTCTTCACTTTCTGCCATAAGGGTGGTATCATCTGCATATCTGAGGTTATTGATATTTCTCCTGGCAATCTTGATTCCAGCTTGTGCTTCTTCCAGCCCAGCGTTTCTCATGATGTACTCTGCATATAAGTTAAATAAGCAGGGTGACAATATACAGCCTTGACGTACTCCTTTTCCTACTTAGAACCAGCCTGTTGTTCCAAGTCCAGTTCTAGCTGTTGCTTCCTGTCCTGCATACAGGTTTCTCAAGAGGCAGGTCAGGTGGTCTGGTATTCCCATCTCTTTCAGAATTTTCCACAGTTTATTGTGATCCACATAGTCAAAGGCTTATTTTTACCCCAACTGCTGCTTGATAGTATTCCTGCTGTTTGTTGATGTCAGGATATATTATAAAGGTAACCTGCAAAACTAAGCTTTCTCAAATACTCCCTGGGATTATGTGTAGTGACCTTGTCTGGTTGGATTTTACATTCGTGTTATGGTATTGTGTTATGAAATTATGGTATCTGACACACAGACACTCAATAAATATTTTTTTCATTCAGTTCATTAATAATGATGTTTAATAGATTTCAGAACTTGTCTTTAGGAAGATAAAAAAATTTGAGTTAGAAAAAAGTTCATAGATGTTTCATAAATTCATAGATGTTTAATGTCCAAAAATATATCAAAGGCTATCCATTTCCTCTCCTTAATTAAAAACAAACAAACAAACAAACAAACAAAAAACCCAGTAAACTAAGGACCAAAAGGGCTTCCTGGGTGACTCAGCAGTAAAGAAAATGCCTGTTATGCAGAGATGGGTTTGATTCCTGAGTCGGGAAGATCCCCTGGAGAAGGAAATGGCAACCCACTCCAATATTCTTGCCTGGGGAATCATTGACAGAGGAGCCTGGTGAGCTACAGTCCATGGGGTCGCAAAGAGTCAGATATGACTGAGCAACTAAACAACAACAGCAGGGCCAAAAAGGTGAGGTGACTTATATTATTGACTAACCATTGAAAGATTCAAATATAAAAATAATGTCTTATATATAAAATAAACTTTTAGGCATATACTCATAATTATCCTAATTCCACTCCTACTTAGAAAACTCAAACAAATAATTTTTTAACATCTGTAATCCATCTGTGGATCATGCAGTTCTCTGATTTCCTCTGTTAATTTATCATATCAGCTGAGGATCCATTTAATAGGCAAGTGTTGTTGTTGTTGTTCAGTCGCTGAGTCATATGCACCTCCTTGCAACCTCATGGACACCAGCACACCAGGCTTCCCTGTCCATCGCCATCTCCTGGAGCTTGCTCAAACTCGTGTCCCTGGAGTTGGTGATGCCATCCAACCATCTCATCCTCAGTCGTCCCCTTCTCTTCTTGCCTTCAGTCTTTCCTAGTGTCAAGGTCTTTTCCAATGAGTCAACTCTTTGCAACAAGTAGCCAAAGGATTGGAGCTTCAGCTTCAGCATCAGTCCCTCCAGTGAGTATTCAGGACTGATTTCCTTTACAATTGACTGGTTTGATCTCCTTGCAATCCAAGAGACTCTCAAGAATCTTCTCCCACACCACAGTTCAAAGGCATCAATTCTTCAGCATTTAGCCTTCTTGTTCAACTCTCACATTCATACATGACTACTGGAAAAAACATAGGTTTGACTATTCAGACTTTTGTCGGCAAAGTATTGTCTCTGCTTTTTAACATGCTGTCTAGGTTTATCATAGATCTTCTTCCAGGGAAAAAGTATCTTTTAGTTTCATGCCTGCAGTGATTTTGGAGCCCAAGAAAGTAAAATCTCTCACTGTTTCCATTGTTTCCCCATCTATTTGCCATGAAGTGATCGGACCGGATGCCATGGTCTTTGTTTTTTGAATGTTGAGTTTTAAGCCAGCTTTTTCACTCTCCTCTTTCACATTCATCAAGGGGCTCTTTAGTTCCTCTTTACTTTCTGCCAGAAGGGTGGTGTTATCTGCATTTCTGAGGTTATTGGTATTTTTCCCAGAAATCTTGATTCCAGCTTGTGTTTCATCCAGCCTAGAATTTCACATGATGTACTCTGCATATAAATTAAATAAGCAGATGATAATATACAGCCTTGACATACACTTTCCCCAACTTTGAACCAGTCATTGTTCCATGGAGTGCTTCAAAACTTGGAAAATGGGGAAGTAGCATTTATAAAAATTGCCAATATTTATCAAACAACTGTAATTTGCTAGATGATGTTCTTTACAATTTACACCTATTAGCTCACTGAATTCTAGTAACCACTCTGTGTTAAAATAAACCCATTTTCCTGATGAGGAACCTGAGACAAAGAGATGAGTAACTGCCTAATCCACACAGCTAACTTATGTAGGAGCCAAGATTTGTGTCTAGGAAGTGCAAACTCAGAATTCATCTCTCTGCTGAGTGATAATTGACAATTTCACTAAGCATGCTTACTGAATCATAAAAAGGATCAAGGCACAAAACCTCCTGTGGAAGAAGGTACTGAGCAGAAGATCTATATATAGGATCAGGGCTGAAATGAACTAGAACTGCTTGAAGAGTAGCTAGTGTAGTTGTAGCAGGAAAGAAGAGGAAAAATAGTAGGAAATGATGTGAAATTATATCATGGCAGTAAGGCCATGGAAAATGACTTAGATTTTATTCTACATGTCATGGCTTTAAATCAGGAAATGACTTGACTTTATGTTGTAAAAAGACTTCTCTGACTGTTTCTGGGAAAGGGAATTTAGGAGAACAAGAGTGAAAACAAGATATAGAAGAGACAGTTAATTGCCTACACAATATCCCTTCCCTGTTTTTCTCTACTGTCGTAACCCCAGTTTTCTTCAGGTTGCCATACATACGGGTAAAAAATTCTATTTCTCAAACTCCCCAGGTGGCACAATGGTAAAGAATCCAACTGCCAATGCAGAAGTCACAGGTTCTATGCCTGAGTCAAGAAGATCCCCTGGAGAAGGAAAGGGCAACCCATTCTAGTATTTTTGCCTGATAAATCCCATGGACTGAGGAGCCTGGTGGGCCACAGTCCATGGGGTTATAGAGAGCTGGCCATGGCTGGGTGACTGAGCGTGGACATGCTGGCAATATGAATGGTTATGTGATTGCCATGGCCAGTAAGAGATCAGCCAAAATCTTTCAGTGGAACTTTGAGGACGAGCTCTATATATGGGGCTAACTCTGCCAAACAGCTGCTTTTCCTTCTTCTGCCACTTCTTCTCCAGGACACGGAGATAAAGGGTGGAGATACAGGGACCAAATTGAAACTGTAAGGAGACCTGGAGGGTGGACTCTGTAATCAAGGATGTCTGAGAGACAGTATGGGTTAGGACCGAGGACTGTTGCATAAGACCTGCACCACAACATTATAACTTCTAGCATCATATAAGAAAAAACCATTTTCTGTTTTATCTAAGTCACTCTTACTTTCCAACATGCAGACTCATTCCCTAAAGTGAAAATGAAGGATTCTGAAAGTAGTCCAAACAAGAGAGTTAGTGGTTTGGGCACAGTGGTATTAATGGAGATCGTTATTCTTGTTGAGTCTCTAAGTAGTGTCTTGACTGCTTATAACCCTGTGGACTTTATCATGACAGACTTCCTTGTCCTTCACTGTCTCCCAGAATTTGTTAAAATTTATGTCCACTGAGTCAGTAATGCCATTTTACCATCTCATCCTTTGTCACCCTATTTTCTTTTTGCCTTTCCCAGCATCAGGGTCTTTTTCAGTGAGTCAGCTCTTTGCCTCAGATGGCCACAGTATTGGAGATTCAGCTTCAGTATCAGCTTTTCCAGGATGATCATGATAATGATGTGTGTGTGTGTGTATGTTTTAGTCACTAAGTCGTGTCTGACTCTTTGCAACCCCATGGACTGTAGACCATCAGGCTCCTCTGTCCATGGGATTCTCCAGGCAAGAATACTGGAGTGGGTTGCCATATGCTTCTCCAAGTTATCTTTCCAATCCAGGGATTGAACCCATGTCTCTTAAGTCTCTTGCATTGGCAGGCAGGCTCTTTACCACTAGCACCACCTGCGAAGCTAATTCAATGTAATTCAGTCTTAGAAAATAGAACTGCCATATGACCCAGCAATCCCGCTCCTGGGCATATACACCAAGGAAACCAGATCTGAAAGAGACACGTGAGCCCCAATGTTCATCGCAGCACTGTTTATAATAGCCAGGACATGGAAGCAACCTAGATGCCCATCAGCAGATGAATGGATAAGGAAGCTGTGGTACATATACACCATGGAATATTACTCGGCCATTAAAAAGAATTTATTTGAATCAGTTCTAATGAGATGGATGAAACTGGAGCCCATTATACAGAGTGAAGTAAGCCAGAAAGATAAAGACCAATACAGTATACTAACACATATATATGGAATTTAGAAAGATGGTAACAATAACACTATATGCAAAACAGAAAAAGAGACACAAATGTACAGAACAGACTTTTGGACTCTGTGGGAGATGGTGAGGGTGGGATGTTCTGAGAGAATAGCATTGAAACAAGTATACTATCAAGGGTGAAACAGATCACCAGCCCAGGTTGGATGCATGAGACAAGTGCTCGGGGCTGGTGCACTGGGAAGACCCAGAGGGATGGGATGGAGAGGGAGGTGGGAGGGGGGATCGGGATGGGGAATACATGTAAATCCATGGCTGATTCATGTCAATGTATGGCAAAAACCACTACAATATTGTAAAGTAATTAGCCTCCAAAGAATAAAAATAAATGAAAAAAAAAGAAATAAAAAATAAGAAAATGCACTCAAATATTTACTTGAAAGGAACAATGAATGAATAAACAGATGAATGAATGGAATACTTTAACTTGCTAAAATGATAATTAAGGCAATTAATATAAAATTAAAATTCACCATGATTTCAATCATGTTAGAACATATTTTAAAAGTTAAATAATATAAAAAAGAGAAATTAGCAATGTCATTCTAGTTAAAATAAAAACTGATAAAAAAAATAAATTTGGCTTCTTAAAGCTTCATTTACTCATAGGTTCATTTGGAAGAGAAAGTTAACTAAATCCATCAAGACTACCATATATAGGCAGTTTCCCAGGGACAGAAAAACATTTAAATCATGTCAGATGGGGGAAGCTGTCTTTTTCTGAACTCTAAGGAGACAAAGTCCTTAATCTTTTCCTTTCTGATTTCCTTATAGCTTTACATTTGCCACATTTACCAGACTGATACTTTTGGTGGGTACATTAAATGCTTTTTAATCCCTCTTTTTGTGAGATCAGTGTAATCTCCATCTACTGCATGCTTTATGTATTAGGGGATCCTATAAACCAAGCAAAGAATTTAATAACAGTGGTAGCTGATGCAGTGGATAATTTAGAGATGTGGCCACCTGACAGCTGATTCTTCAGTGACTCCACTTCTACTGAAAGAGGTAAAAAAAAAATGCTGAAATTGTCAGTCCGCATCTATTTTTTATGAGCAAATTTTGTACTTTTTGGAGCTATGGGATGGAAGTGCATTGCAGGAATGGACTTCATGTGCCAATCTGCAAAGCAATCCTTGCTCTTTCTTGTGATGAAAATAACACTTGTGAAAGCATTTTTCACCTGAGGATGGCAAAGTTCCTCATTAAAATGGATTTATTAAACCTCCAGGGCCCTCTGCAGAAGAGGAATGGTCAGCTGTTATTTCATCAAGATGGGAAACTTGGGCAAAAAGGAGTACAAGTGACTAGATTATAGAATCAAAATCTGGCAAACTTTTATGCTTTCTGTCCTGGTTTTATAACTGAGGTCAGTACATCCATGTGGCATGCTGGTACTTTAAGCACCCATGGTGTACAAGGAAGAGGAAATTGTCGACGCAAAATTTCTCAATCTCCGCACTATTGGTACTGTGGGCTGGATAATTCTTTGGAGGAGGGTTGGGCTGGAGGCTGTCCTATGCATTATAGGATGTTTAACAGCGTCTCTGGTCCCACTAGATGCTGGTAGCATCCCCCAATATGACCACCAAAAAGTATCTCTGGATATTGCCAGATGTCCCATAGAGACAATATGCCCACTGTCCCTTCATCAAGAGACATGGTAGAAACTCCACTGGTGGTCCAATGGCTAAAACTCTGTGTTTCCAATTCAGGGGGGCCTAGGTAGCATGCCTGGTCGGGTAACTAGATCCCTCATGCCACAATTAAAGATCCCACGTGCTGCAGTGAAGATTGAAGATCTTGCTGCTGCAACTAAGACCTAGTGTAGCTAAATAGATAAATAAATATTAAAAATAAATCAAAACACTGTAAAATGATTTAAGCTCAACAGGGAATTTAAAACAGTCTAGATTCTAGAACTGGCACCTTTAGTGGAGTATCCAGCTTCAAATATAAAATGTCGAAAGACAAGATGCAAACACAAGCTTGCTTTAAGGAAACATTGTAATAAAACAGTGAGATGATTTAGGTGGCAAGTAGTATTGGAGCCATTGGAGAAGGCGAGAGTGATTTAATTTGAGAGATCCATCCATTAGGCCCAAGTGAAAGAAAGTTGGCCAAAGAGAGGTGAGGTCTCTGCCTCACTGAGCAATCCTGGATACGGGGCTGAGGAGGGCTGAGCAGGAACCTGAAACCTGACTAGTGACATGGAATGAACCAGGAAAGGAGGATGAGCGCTTCCCTGTCACTTCCAGATTGTGCCAGATGATCACTTCTGAGCCTGAACACACCACACATGAACTTCCTTGAGCAAGCAGTAAGCGGTGCTGAGGCTGGGAGGGGAAAGGCATCAATAATGATTGAGGACAAAGAAGAGTAGGGGTGATCACTGATCAGAGTTTCACTCCTTTCATAATTACTGATTAAATGCCAGCTACTAATTTATCCCTGAGTCTGTATTAAATCAATTCCAAAGCTGTAATTACTTGGACAAGTAGTAATTTTTAAATATCATTTATTTTTTTCTTAATAGTGACTGTAAGAAGCAATCATTGATCTTGTCATCTGGTATCTGAAAGAAAGGCTTTTGCTTTGGGGCCTGCTGTCCTTTTCTCTCTGTTTGATTAACTGTGTATGTTCTTTTAAAACTACTAAGAATATTTTTCCCATAGTAGAATATACTCAAAACAGCTTAGAATTTGTATGGGACATGGTAATTTTTACAATAACTTGTCACTCATCTATGCACTATCCATCCATCCATCTATCAACCTAGACATCCATCCAAACAGTCCATCTACCAACATTGTTTGAACATTTTTGGTATTAGACACACATCTCTATGGGGACTTCTGAGGTGGCACAGTGGTAAAGAATCTGACTGCCAGTACTGGAGATGGAAGAGATGTGAGTTCAATCCCTGGGTCAGGAAGATCCCATGGAGAAGGAAATGGCAACCCACTCTAGTATTCTTTCCTATAAAATTCCATGGACAGAGGAGCCTGCCAGGCTACAGTCCAGGGTAGCAAAAAGTGAGACATGGATGAGCACACACATACACATACACATCTAAACAAGGCTTCCCAGGGGGCGCAGTGGTAAGGAACTGCCTGCCAATGTGGGAGATGTAAGAGACCCAGTTTGATCTGGGTCAGGGAGATCCCCTGGAGGAGGACATGGGAATCCATCTCTAGTATTCTTGCTGGGAGAATTCCATGGACAGAGGAGTCTGGCGGGCTATAGTCCATGGGGTCACAAAGAGTTGGACACGATTGAGCATCTGAGTGCTAAATATGGGGCATGCAAATATAAATAGCTTCAAGTAGATCACAGAATCTTAGGGATATGATAATTAATTAATTATGGCAATATTAATTCATGTCACTTGTAACACATTACATATAACCATGACAATGACATAGCATTTCAGTTAAAATTTAAAGAATTACTGTCACTTCACTTGATTAAAGCAGGATTTTAGGACATAATAGAACCAACAGGGAATACAGAGGTGTGAATGAATGTCACAATTAGAAAAAAGGAACACTTGATGAAAGCAATTGGAACTAAGCCTAGAAAAAGAGACAGGAGGTAATTTGTGAATATTATTTGGCAGGCTAAGGTATGTAGACTTTAACTTTTCAACAGAGGACTTTTCAGCAGTGGAGGGACTTCACCAGGTTTGTATTATTACTCTGAAGGTAGAGTGGAGGATTTGTTAGACTTGAGACACTTTAGTAGCAAAGAGACCAAGAGAGACTGATTAGCTGACTATTGCCATAGTGAATCTGACAAAGGTTGATGGCCTGAACTGAAGCAGTGACAATGGGATAGAGAGAGGAGAATTGGTCTGAGACATGGTTAGGTGGTAGGAATAAATGGATTTGGTAACTGGATTGGTTTTATATAAAGATATTAGGAAGAGAAGAATCATGGACCACTGTTGAGAGTCTACTTTTAGGTCAACATGATTTACCTGTGAACAGTTTAGTATCAAACACAAGCCATGAACATTTTCATGCTATTATCAGTTATCACCCAGGAACTTTCTAGGTATACTTGCCACAAGAGTTTTATTTTATTCTGTTTTATTTTCTTTGCTTTGACTTATGATATTCATTTGGCCTTAGGCTCACCACATTTTTCCTCTAGACTATTGACATAGGACCATTGATGTCTAGCTTCTTGGATTCAAACTCTAACATGGATGTTTACACACCTATCTACTTGAAAAGAGTTATGGCAATAATTATATTGGATCAGTGGATTAATGGAGATACTTTAATTTATAAGAGAATATCTGCTTGTAGATGTCTAGTACCACTTACATTTTTGACCTGCTAGCTCAGGAATTAGCAAAGAGCAAAATGCAAGTTTGACTATTCTCAAGTTTTATTTGGCCATTGAATGTGTGAGAATAAATTTGACTTGAGAGGAAAATGTTTAGAATAAGAGAAAGTAAAAGATAGAAATTAAGAAACAAAGTATTTTAAGACTGAGTAAAGAGGTAGGGTAAAATGAAGGAAAAAGAAAGAGTTGGTAATAGAGTTAAGAAGAGAATGATATTCTGAGCTAAAGAGGGGAGAAATAATTCTTAAGCAGTTAATGGTATCAAATACCTCTGAGAGATCAAGCAAAATAGTAAATTTAAAATGCCCACCAGCTTTTGAATTTAAATATTATTGAGCTATAATATTAAAATAATTTTATTAAATAATAAAAGCAGAAGTGATCTCTGGAGTAAGAAGGGAATGGTAAGAGAGAAAGTGCAGAAAATGAATGTTATCTGTTCTTTTAAGGAGTTGCACTGTAAGGTGAATCACAGAGCAAGGATTATACTCTGGAATATACAACTGAGAAAGTATCTTTAAATGGAAAAGTATAAACATGTTCCCTATGCTTAGAAGAAAAGCGTGAAGTCCAACAGAAAGGGAGTGTAATCAGTCAAGCAGGGTCCCAGGGGGGAATGAGATTATCAACATAGATAGAGCTGTCTGTCTTGGAGGTGAGGTAGGACTCCTATTTTGAGACATAATGGAAAAAAAAAAATGTGTGGGTAAAGATAGTAGGTTGGTAGATAGTAGACAGATGAGTTTGAATTCTGGTAGGAGGGAAATTGATAGAGTTTGTTTCATAGCCTATTAGATTCTCAGAGGAGTATGAGGCAAGATAATGTATGAGGCTGGGACTGAGAGGAGCAGACTGAGCTAGGCTTGTAAAAATACAATAAGGGCTTAGAATAACTAAAAGAAGGGACACTAAAGGGAGCAGCCTAGAAAGCAGTAAAGGGAATTTCAAACTTTACTGGAATTGTTTGGTTGAGGCCAAATATGTTTTTATCACAACAAGTTTAATAACATATTTGCAGAAGCATAGCTGTTAGCTGACGAGGTTTTGTGATAGGAATAAGCAGTATGAATTCTTCATAAGGACAAAGAAAGCAAAGAAAGGAAGGGGGAAATTAATCTTTAGTTAGCTTCTATATGTGTTAGTCAACTTTATACACATTGTCTCCTTTAATCATCAAAAAATGTCCAGAAGTATATATTATTTCCATTTTACAGAATAAGAATCTAAAGTAGAGAAATAGTGCATCAGAGGAGGTCACAATCTCCAATATCAGAAACAGGATTTTAACCTGTATATGTCTTATTTTATAATCAGTGTCCTTTCTGATAGGGCCCACATGGGGTCTCATTGATAAGATGGCTCATTATGTCAACCTCACAAACAAAGAATAAATCACAGTGATCTGTGAGACTGACCAAATTGCCCAAATGTCATCCTGTTATCTCACTGGTGTCTATCCTCTCAAAGTTGTGAGACCACCAGATTCCAGACCCCTGGCTACGTGACCATCCCTTCAGAGAATTTTTCATTAAGAAGGACTGTCAGAAAGGGAGAGTGCTGCTTCTCCTTAAGAGCCAGCCACCCTCTTTTTTCCCTCTAATAATTTTCCTTCTCTTGCCTGACTGCCTGGCTCACTCTTTTTCTCTGCACTTAGCTTACACTTTCAACCAAATTATGCTAGGTAAGAATAGATTCAAGGGATTAGCTCTGATAGATTGCCTGAGGAACTATGGAAGGAGGTTCATGAAACTGTATAGGAGGCAGTGATCAAAACCATCCCTAAGAAAAAGAAATACATAAAGGCAAAATGGCTGTCTGAGGAGGCCTTACAAACAGCTGAGAAGAGAAGTGAAAGGCAGAGGAGAAAAGGAAATATATACCCATCTGAATGCAGATTTCCAAGGAATAGCAAGGAGAGAGATAAAAGCCTTCCTAAGTGATCAGCCCAAAGAAATAGAGGAAAACAACAGGATGGGGAAGATTAGAGATCTGGTCAAGAAAATTAGATATACCAAGGGAACATTTCAAGCAAAGATGGGCACAATAAAAGGACAGACACAGTATGGACCTAACAGAAGCAGAAGACATTAAGAAGAGGTGACAACAACACACAGAAGAACTATAAAAAAAAGAACTTAATGGTCCAGATAACCACGATGGTGTGATCACTCACTTAGAGCCAGACATCTTGGAGTGCAAAGTCAAGTGGGCCTTAGGAAGCATCGCTATGAGCAAAGATAGTGGAGGTGACAGAATTCCAACTGAGCTGTTTCAAATCCCACAAGATGATGCCATGAAACTGTTGCACTCAGTATGGCAGAAAATATGGAAATCTCAGCATTGGCCACAGGACTGGAAAAAGACAGTTTTCATTCCAGTCCCCAAAAAGGGCAATGTCAAAGAATGTTCAAACTACTGCACAGTTGCACTCATTTCACATGCTAGCACAGTAATGCTCAAAATTGTCTAAGCCAGGTTTCAAGAGTACATTAACTGAGCACTCCCAGATGCTCAAACTGAATTTTAAAAGGCTAAGGAACCAGAGATCAAATTGCCAACATTCGTTGGATCATAGAAATAGCAAGAAAATTCCAGAAAAGCATCTACTTCTGCTTTAATGACTACACCAAAGCCTTTGACTGTGTGGATCACAGCAAACTGTGGAAAATTCTTCAAGAGATGGGAATACCAGACCACCTGACCTGCCTCTTGAGAAACCTGTATGAATGTCAGAAGCAACAGTTAGAATTGGACATGGAACAACAGACTGATTCAAAATTGGGAAAGGAGTACGTCAAAGTTATATATTATCACTCTGCTTATTTAACTTATATGCAGAGTACATCATGAGAAATGCTGGGCTGGAAGAAGCACAAGCTTGAATAAAAATTGCCAGGAGAAATAGCAATAACCTCAGATATTGCAAATAACACCACCCTTATGGCAGAAAACGAAGAGGAACTAAAGAGTCTCTTGATGAAGCTGAGACAGGAGTGAAAAAGTTGGCTTAAAACGGAACATTCAGAAAACAAAGATCATGAGACCTGGTCCCACCACCTCATGGCAAATAGATGGGGAAACCGTGGAAATAGTGACAGACTTTATTTTCTTGGGCTCCAAAATTACTACAGATGGTGACTGCAGCCGTGAAGATAAAAGGCCCTTGCTTCTTGGAAGAAAAGCTATGACAAACCTAGACAACGAGGTAAAAAGCAGACATTACTTTGCTGACACAGTTCTGTCTAATCAAAAGTATGAATTTTGCAGTAGTCATGTATGAATGTGAGATTTGGACCATACAGAAGGCTGAACACCCAAGAATTGATGATTTTGAACTGTGGTGTTGGAGAAGATCCTTGAGAGTCCCTTGGACTGCAAGGAGATCAAACCAGTCAATCCTAAAGAAGCTCCAGTACTTTGGCCACCTGATACAAAAGGCCGACTCATTAGAAAAGGCCCTGATGCTGGGAAAGATTGAAGGTAGGAGGAGAAGGGGACGACAGAGGATAAGATGGTTGGATGGCATCACCAACTCAACGGACATGAGTTTGAGCAAATTCTAGGAGATGGTAAAGGACAGGGAAGCCTGGCGTGTTGATGTCCATTGAGTCGCAAAGAGTGGGACATGACTGAGTGCCTGAAGAGCAACAACAAGGAAGTATGATTTACATGAAACCATTAACCAGTGGTTCCAGATAGAGTGAAGAGAGCAGATAAAACAGACAGGGATTTTAAAGAATAGGACAGAGTAGGATCAAGAGAAAGGGTAATCAAATGTTATTGAATAATTAGTGCTTTTGGTGATAGCCATAAGAGAATGTAAAAGAAGAGAAGGATATAGCCAGAAAGTGGGAATTGGAAGGTCGAGATTCCAAAGGTGAAGAACTTCCAAGTGACAGAGAATGCTAATATGAGGTCCTAAAAGTCCTTCCTTATAGTAAAGGATTCCATAGCTAAACAAACAGTGATATTAGAACATTGATTAAGTTAGCCATCTAAACATGTGAAAATTGAAATAGTCCTAAAATGGAAGGGTTGGCAAGGAAGAGGATGAATCTCATCATTAAGATAATGATCCACATTCTCACTCTGCCACTTTTAGATGCCACCTTTAGAAATTTGAAATCTTCTTCAAATATTTAGAGACAAGGACCTCTGGAATAGATGAAGAGTTTTGTTTATGGTTTGTTTTTAACCAACCTTTACTTTCAGTCAAATTTCTGCTCTCAGTTAATCTTTCATTAAACTGTAAAATTACACATTTTGGGTGATCTTTTAATAAGTTTTGTCTAAACCTGGAAACCTTTTTTCTTTTTCTTTTCAGCACTAATAAGTGATTTTTAAGTCTCTTTAGTTCACGTTGGGTAACAGTGATTAAAGCAAGATGGCTTACTTCAGTGGAAAATTGGGAAATTGCATTTCTCTGTTGTCTTGCCCCTCCCCCTTTATTTTATAGTACAGAATAATGGAATGGATTAATCCTGCTCAATTTACAGTGCTGCCTTATTAACCAAAATTGCATTTTAAAGTTTGCTTATAATTATGGCTCAAGAAACTGTAGATAAGTGGTTTTACTATAGTGGATTTATACTAAGTCAAATTACTGGGAAGAAATAAAATCTCTGTGCTTCTAATTACAACACTTCCCATTATTATTCGAGAAGAAGATTATTTCTCTAGTGGGTGCCAAGGATATGAAAAGCATTTTTATTCTTTCTTTAACAGAAGCAGAAAAGGAGAATGCTAAAACCAATAATAAAATTCCAAAGATGACCTAAGCAGTTTCCTGTGTAGAAGAATAAGTCCCAGGACCACAGATCAGTTGGATACCTCTCACTATGTGCTACTCTTTCAGTACCATCATATATACCTTTAATGTAGCTATATTTTCATCAACATCTCTGGTTAAAGTCTTTTGGGCATCATCTTTGGTTGGAAAGAACTAGTACTACAACTAATAATGTAAAATATAGCATTGCAATATCAATCAGTAAGTGGTACTTATAAATGGGTGCAAAATTTTATCTTTTACCATCAGAAATTGCATTAACAGCATCTTTCCTTAGGCAAAAAGGAAGCTCTTAATATACAATCTATTAATAATTCTCGTATATGCCTTACAGTTCCATTTTGTCCTTTGAATTTACTCTTCCATTTTTTTATTTAGTCTTGTTCAGTATATTTTCTAAAGGTGCTATAATGGACCATTTATGTCATTATCCTTGAATATACTGCTTTTTCAGATTGCGTTTCGATTCCTTGTGTTGCTCATGATTAGGTGGAATGAAAAGGAAGCAAGTTAGTGGTATTAATACATTAATGAGCATAAGGGTAAATTTGGAGACTTAAATTTTTTATATTATTGCAAAAATCAATGAAGATAAAAGTCAACACTTTGGGTTGATAAATACATAAAATTTTAATTTCAAACCTGTGTAACCATTGTGTGGTGCTTTTGAGTATGAAATGGAACAATGTCAATAATCAAGCCAGGGCAACAAAATTGATCTAGGATTGTCCTAGGGAAACCAAAATGCATGGTCACTCTGCTTTTATGCCTCTTACACCATTTCATGCTAATTTATGATTATTTATGATGATTCCTTATCTGGATTTGGTCAGCTGAAAGCTTTCTTAATGTGATGCTATTCCTCTTTACATGCCATTGTATTTTCCACAGTAATTTGCATGTATTACATTTTCAGTAGACTTTTCCCAATGAAAGGTATTTGCAGCAGGAATTAGCGTCCTTGACTGCAATGTGACAGGATGGCACATAGTGACTTCAGTTTCACATGAGAGACATTTTTCTGATGTCCTGCTTCTTTCCTTTGTATGGTAATCCTGTCACAACTCTTATTACCTTCCAGAACTCCGTCTTAATTTTTTACCTTAAACACATTTAAAAGTAATATTTTTGTATATTGTTATCTGTAATCAGATATATGTTCCACTTGGCCTCCAGATATTGAGTGTATGAATTCTCATCCCAAATACATCCATTTTATACAAGATCATATCCTTGGTAATCTCTGTAAAATATGTTCTGTCTTTTCACTCAACTATAACTGATTCCATTTACAGAGCAGTTACAAGTTAAGGAATACTTATTTTTCAAGTATATTTGGACATTTTATGGAATTCTAGAACTTTAAGTGGAAAAAACTCAAATTTTGCTTAAGTCAACTACAATACTTTTTTGACTGCTAAGATTCTGACATTTAAAATTACTTATCCTAGTTCAAAGAGTGGTGGAATATAGATTTGAATCAATAACTCCTATACTTTTATATTTTAAACCTTTATATATGGATTGTAAAGATTTCTTATTTAGGAAAAAAAAAAACTTTTTGGATAGTGCTGGCTAGAAACTCAAACATTAAAAAAACTAAGATCATGGCATAAGGTCCCATCACTTTATGGCAAATAGAAGGGAAAACAGTGAAAGCAATGGCAGATTTTATTTTCTTGGTCTCCAAAATCTCTGCAGAGAGTGAGTGCAGCCATGAAGTTAAAAGTTGCTTAATCCTTGGAGCAGGAGACACAGGTTCAGTCTCCGGGTTGGGAAGACCCTCTGGAGTAGGAAATGACAACCCACTCCAGTATTCTTGGAGAGAATTTCACGGACAGAAGAGCCTGGTGGAATATAGTCCATGGGATTGCAAAGAGTCAGACAAAACTGAGCATGCACGTGACATCTGAATTAAAGCTATGACAAATCTAGACAGCATATTAATCAAAGACATCACTGTGCTGACAAAGGTTTGTGTGCTTTTTCTAGTAGTCATGTATGGATGTGAGAATTGAACCATAAAGAAGGCTGTGCACCGAAGAATTGATGCTTTTGAGCTGTGGTGTTGGAAAAGATTCTTGAGAGTCCCTTGGACAGCAAGGAGATCAAACCAGTCAGTCCTAAAGGAAATCAACCCTGAATTTTCATTGGAAGGACTGATGCTGAAGCTGAAGTTCTAGTCCTTTGGCCACCTGATGTGAAGAGTTGACTACTTGGAAAAGAACCTGATGTTGGGAAAGACTGAAGGGAGGAGGAGATGGGGAAGACAAAAGATGAGATGGTTGGATGGCATCACCCACTCAAAGGGCATGAGTCTGAGCAAGCTCTGGGAGACAGTGAAGGACAGGGTAGCCTGGCGTGCTGCAGTCCGTGTGGTCAGAGTCAGACGTGACTTAGCGACTGGATAACAACAACAGCAACAAATCTGCAATGATCAAAAGTTTGACTATAATGGTTTAGCCAAATGAAAGTTAGTTTTCTTAAATGAAAACTTTAGACAAGTGATATCGAGATGATACAGTAGCTTTAAAACATTGATATTTCAGACTGCTACTATCTTTCTGCCCCCTTGTACACAGCCTGTAGTTTAGGTCTCTTGATTTTCTCATAATGTCAAAGAATTTACCCAGTTTACATATTTCCATCAAATTTTTAGACAGGAAAAATAAGTATGGAATGAAGAAGAAGGACAAAATCAGAAGTCTCTAGGAGACTTCTGCTTGAACCTCACTGGCAACCTGTGGATGTGAGAAAGGGTGGGACATGTGGGCTGTTTCTTTTTAAACTGACACCTTGCCACTCAGAAAACCTACTATATTTTTCTATTAAGGAAAGAGAATAACTGAATGTTCAGTAAGCATCTAGCAGTGTCTGTTACAATTGGCTTAAATAGGAAAGGAATTTATGAAATTATCTTAGTGTATCTGGGAAGATCATGGAGTCTGACTCAAACCATGGGATCAAGAGTGACATCCAAGCAAGCCTCACTGTCATCCTGGAACAAATCCCATTCCTGCTACTTGACACTAGCATCTCATCATTCAGGGACTTGATCATTCATTATCCACTCTACATCTGCTTTCCTCGAGGAGCTAGACCTGCAACTTTTTTTCCTGCAAACTTGCTTTTTCACATTGATAATCTGCCAAACTTATGCCAAACTCAGTCAAACTTGGTTGCTAATTACTGAAGATGATCTGAAACTATGTTGATATCTTACCACTTTTTCTGGTACTTTTACATCCACAGGTCCTTCTATGGTTTTATGCAAAGAAATTAGTGATGTGGAGAGTTTAGGTTCCACTGCAAGGCATTGGTATAGAAATGTTTTAAGAGATATAGTCTTTTGTAAAGTTTCTGAGAGAACATTAAGTAGGGCATTAACCTGAGTATTGTGATTTATCATAGGGATAGAGCATATCGTTTTGGTTTTTGGAGTCAGAAGTTCCAGATTAACATCCAACTACTGGTTGGGAAGATCCCCTGGAGAAGAAAATGGCAACCCACTCAAGTATTCTTGCCTGGAAAATCCCATGGACTGAGGTTCCTGGTGGGCTACAGTCCATGGGGTCACAAAGAGTCGGACATGACTGAGCGACTTCACTTTCACTTTCTCTACTACTATAACTACTGTCCAAGTGTTTTCAACCAGTGTTTCTAGGTAAAAGGGAGAAAAGTAAGCCTTCCTCAGTAGGCTATTCTGAAAGTTAGAAACAACTTTATGAGTGATGACACTGTCATAAACGGTAAAGAGCTAGTGCCATTTATGTGCTAAGTTTTGTTAGTAAAAGATACAAATATGTAAATTGAAAAATAGCTGCCAACAGATGGCCAACAGACATGTGAAAAGGTATGTGACGTCACTAATAGTCAAGGTCATTAGTCATAAGGGAAATACAAATAAAAACCACAATAAGATATCACTTCACATCTGTTAGAATTACTATTATCTGAAATACAATAAATCACAAGTATTAGCGAGAATATGGAGAAAAGGAACCACCATGTATGCACTATTGGTGGGAATGTAAATTGGTGCAGCCACCATGGAAAACAGGATGAAGATTCCTCAAAAAACTAAAAATGGAATTGTCATATGATCCAGCAATTTAAATCCGAAGAAAAATAAAACACTGATTTGAAAAGACATATGCACCCCTATGTTTATTTTGGCATTATTTGCAATAGCCAAGATATGGAAGCAACCCAAGTGTCCATCAATAGATGAATGGTTAAAGATGATGTGGTGTATATATGTGTGTGTGTGTGTGTGTGTGTGTGTGTGTGTGTGTTTAATTCTGTTTCTATATGATATGATGGATGTTTACTAAACTTATTGTGATCATCATTTATTGACAAAGTCAAATAATGGTACTGTACAGCTTAAACTTGCGCTATATGTCATTTCTATCTCAATGTAACTGTAAGGGAAACACAAACAAACAAACACTGGATAAAATAATCGAGGTGGGATATTGGAAAAAGGAAACTTCTGTAGGACATAAAAGGGAGGAATCACTGATTTTAGTGTCAAGTCAAAGAAGACCAGCATTAGAGCATACCAGTGTCTTCCTCTACTGTACGGCAGGCACAGGTTTCCAAGACTCATTAATGGAATCTCATAACTTTCATTTGGCAGCATTCAGTTGAAAGTAACAAAGAAAATAGTTCTTTATTGCCTAGTACTGTCTTCTTTAGATGGCTTTTCACATTTCTTCCCTCAGCTTCAGTACACCTAATTCATAAAATGGAGGTCATATTTAAAGTGAAAGCGGTCAGTGTATGGGAAGGCAGGGTTTGTCTTGGTACTTTCTTGCCAAACACTTAAGCTTCTGTTTTGTTCAACTCGTCATTCACCAGTGTTAGAAACTCAGTATCATTAGATTCTCTTTGATCTATTAAGTCAAAATCAGAGCTTTTGGGCCATGAGCATGTCTTGGGACTTTCTTTGTGTGACTCAATGTGGGAGGAACTTTGTCATAAACGATTGAATGGGGATGGGTTCTGTTGATTTGAAAAGATTACAGTGTCAGAGTTTGATTGTGAGCAGTCTGATGTTTTTATAACTCTATAGACAGAAGGAGGATTGGAAATAATTTAGTTACTGTGTTTTATCTCTTGTTGAGCTCTACTGTGTATATATCATGGCACGAAAACCATTACATACATTATATTTTCAACTCCCCCTTACAATTCTATAATGCAGGTGATCCTTTTTGGAGATGAGGGATGTCATGTCATCTGCTTAGCTGCTCAGCTGCGTCTGACTCTTTGTGACCCCATGTGCTGTAGCCTGCCAGGCTTTTCTGACTATGGGATTTTTCAGGCAAGAATACCGGAGTGAGTTTCATTTTCCTCCTCCAGGGGATCTTCCCTACCCAGATATCAAACCCATGTCTCCTGTGTCTCCTGCATTGCAGGTGAATCCTTCACCTCCTGAGCTATCAGGCAAGTCACAGATGAGGAAGCTGAGACCCAAGGAAGATGAGTCACTCACCCAAAATGCTACAAGTAGCACACAGTGAAAGCAGGGTTTAAACCCATGTTTGGATGACATCAACATTTTTGTAGCTAATGATTACATTATTCTGTTTATTTTGCTATTTAGAATATCTTTTCCATCAACGATTAAAATTAAGACCAATAAATAAATAAATAAATAAATAAATAAAGGAATCAAATGCTTCCAGGAAGAGGTACTGTTTTCCTTGAAGACAAACATCTCTTTTCTATATTTCTGGTGAAAGTAATGCCATGAAACAAACAAAGAAAAAGCCCACAAGTATTTAAGTGAATTCAGTTATTTATTGATATTAGAAAACAGAGGAGGTAGATTTAGCTACAGATTCAACTAACACCATTTAATATGTTCGCCAATTGAGAACTTAGAAATCTAACCTCAGTAATTTAAAAGAAGTTTTTCACA
The DNA here is from genome assembly GCF_963930625.1 of Muntiacus reevesi. NCBI lineage: Eukaryota > Metazoa > Chordata > Mammalia > Artiodactyla > Cervidae > Muntiacus > Muntiacus reevesi. The sequence continues at coordinate 41,201,942 of NC_089270.1, read as the reverse complement.
GAAAAAGTCCTGGTAGGAGAGCAACATACTAGCACAAGAGAGATTATGCATTCGTAGTAGCACCCAAGGGGAAAAGAGGGTGATAAAGTAGGGGGGAAAAAAAAGGCAGAGGCAGAGAAAATATTTCATAGTATTCTATGTCTCTTTCATGAAAAAAAGCACTGCTCATCACACCAACAAAACACTTATAATTAGAGCTTTGTTAATCTTCAGTATTCACCAATCTATGAACTAATCTTTAAATTACAAATAATCTGAATCTCTCAGACTTTGGATCCTCACAACTGACTCGGGCATGTGGAACATTATCCTTTGATGTTGCTGCTTGTATCTGAGGCAGATTTAAAATTCCACTGCATTTTTATCCATAATTGTTCCTAACTTTTACTTTTCAAATCTTCGCTAAAGAATTGACTGTCTGCTATCTACAGAGTCTGGTGGTTTGATCAACTAGTCCCACAAAGTGGGACTAGCAGGGGGCAGACTTCTCCAAGCCACGCCCCAGGAGTAATTTGCATCATGTTTGAGGCTACCTGATGCCACCAGTAAAGGAGATACTCAAACAGGATTTCTCAGCCTTTGGCATTTCAGGAACTGTGGGACAGCTGAAGGCTGGAGTGTCATTAGCTGATGAGATTTGTTCAAGTCATGCCATTCCTCCAACTCTACCCAGTTTAATTGGTATGTCAGTCCATGGATCCATCCTGTGATAAAAGGCCAAATGTCTACTGATTCTCCCAGCCTGGCTGCCGAGTTGAAAGGAGCTCGGAGTTGCTTGTAGACAATGAAACCATTCAGTGAACCTTGCTATTGAAGTTGACAAAGAAGCAGACTTGAGTGTTGGAATAGTATTTTCACATGCATTATTCTAGTTGTCAGATGCATTACCAAAAGAGAATTGGAGGAGCTGTGTGGCCACAAGCTTATGTCATGCCTTTCTTTTCTTTCCTTTTTTCCCCTTTAAGAATAATTAAAAGTCACATTTAAATCCAAATATTCTTGGGTAAGGCAAGATTTCATTTTATAAAATGGGGAAAAAAGGTTTGGAAAGGAAAAAGTGTATATATAGATACATATATATATGTACATATGTACATACATATATATATATACATATACATATATATGTATCTATATATAGATTAAAACATTAATATCTTGAAATCAGGTTTTCTTTTATGTCTGTGTTTGTTTGGCTGCACTAATGCTCTCTCAGCTAACATGCCCTGCCTGTTGCATGCATTCTGCAGTATCTATTATTGAATCTGACATGGCCTGGTGAACTGTTTGACCCATAATATCTGCCGTAAAATGTTTAAATGATAGGATTAGACTGTTAAAAAGAATCAAAATAAGTATATCAAGTGGGATGTTAAATAGCCCTTTAATCATGGTTGCAGGCAAATTTGTCCAGAAGTGGACAAGAAGGTAAAGAGAGCAGGGATTTCTAGAAACATTACAAAAGGCATCAGAAATATCTCTGTATCCTGGGCTGCTTGACCAGATATCAAATAAGTAGTTGGAGTCTGTCACGAATTCAGGTGATTGAAGAAAAGGATGAACATGTGTCAGTGAAAGACACTTAGATTGCATCATCACAGAGATAGCATCATAATGCCTTGTAATAGTCCTGACTCAGAGTTCCCTCTTATTTCCAGAAACTCATCTTCCTACTAAGTGAAGGTTGTGAGCATAGTTGTACATACATCTTTCTTTTCAGAAATGGTTAACTATTATTTACCCAACTAAGCTCACATCTTGGTATCTTTCAAGATTTATATTCTAAAAATTCTTTTTACATTTCTTACCTTGCAGTCAAACCAACTCACTGATTGCTATTTGAACATGTTTTCTGTTTCTATGTCTTTTCATGCTGTCATATCAGTTACTGTGCCCTTTTTTCCATCTTATTCCATCTGTCAGTCTCTGGCTACTGTTATGCCACTTTTCTGAAAACTTTTCTGGTATGCTCAGCCAAAGAAATCTCTCCCTCCCTTGGATGCCTCACGTATTTTTATTTTCTCTGATGGAATCCATATTTACCATATATTTTGTTTTTCTTCTCTATTATAGAAAATCTCCTTGAATGTCCCATCCTTAACATGAAACTATGTCTTATAAATCTAGTAAGAATTTCTATCTTGTTGATAGAAAACAATGTAAGAGTAAATAATGAAGATTTTCCATTTTATATTTTTTATGCTGTATTTTGAAAAGTTATGTAATGACATTCTGAAATGAGTGTTTATAAAATAATGATGAAATAAGTAGCTTAAGTGAAGAGGGTAGGTAGTTAGGAAACTCTGTGTGTCTAACATAAAATGTTATTCAGTATGAATTCAATAAAAGGTTAGTCATTCCTCATTACGTTCACTAGAGAATTTCTTAGAGAAATATAAATGATGACATTTGTGGGCAAGTTATTTAGAATCTAAAATATGCAGGAAACAAGTTAAGGATTTAATAAGCTATCTTTGGTTCTTATAACAACCATGCCAGTAGATATTATCTCAGCTTACATTTGATAAAATCAAAGTTTACGAAGAGTAAATGACTTGCTAAAGGGCATGTAGCTAATAAATATAGACAACAATTAAAAAACTTGGTCTTAAAAATGTCAATCTCCAAGTCTAACAAGAAATCTCAGTAAGAGATGAAAACAAGGCAGCTGCTGAGGAAGAGATATCTTTCTGCTTCATGTATTGACTTTCTGATTGATTCATTCATTTGGCAAATATTTCTGAGTCCCATATTAGCCACTGTTCTAGAACAGAATGTGGCAGTGAACAAATATATCCTTTGGTCACAAAAAAGCTGCTAAATCTCTAGCCATCACATCTACCTTCTAGGCAAAAGAAAGGGAAAATGGAAGAGATATTTCCCAGTCTCTGCCTTTCAAAGGGGATTTGCTGGAAGTCATTTTTAAACCTTTTTCTAATAACTTACTGGCCAGTGCTTAATCACATGGCCACTATCACCTGAAAGCCAGGCTAAGGAATGGAGTTTTCAGGTGTACACATTAGTATTGTAGCAATATGTATTTAAGTTTATATTTGTGGGAAAATATGTACAATGGTTATTTAATGAACAACTACCTGTCTTTGACACTGCTCATCAGAACTCTAGGACACAGGATAATTGGAGTGATTATTTAATACTATCTGGTTGTTAAATGATTTTGCCCTCTATCAAAGGATTCCTAGCCCATAGTGGGGATGCCTATCCTTTTTTCTCTATTTACTCCTCTCTAAACCCTCTTTCACTTACCTTCAGGCTCATCATAGTTTTATAAACAGGAACAGCGGCCATTCTCTTTTGTTCACAGCTCTCTTTTTGGTTCAAGGGTGTTATGTTTATTTCTGCCTGTGCTCAGTCACTTCAGTTGTGTCCAATGCTTTGTGACCCTATGGGCTATATCCCACCAGGCTCCTTTGTCCAGGAAAGATTCTCCAGGCAAGAAATCAAAGACAAACCAAAATGTCAGGGTAGGTACATAAGAGGAGGGCTCAATCGCTAAGTCATGTCTGACTCTTTGTGATCCTTAAGGACTGTAGCCCACCAGGTACTTCTGTCCATTGGACTGCCCAGGCAGGAATACTGGAGTGAGTTACCATTTCATTCTCCAGGGGATCTTCCCAAAATGATGGATGGATCAAACCCGTGTCTCCTGCCCTGGCAGGCGAATTCTTCACCACTTAGCCACTAGCTCACAACTCACATAAAAGACACCTGTGGGGAGCTGGCCTGACTGCCCAGGCTCTTTCTTGGCCCTGAGAAAGATCTAAGAGGTCCCTCTCTGTCCCGCTACCCCTGATTTATTAAAGTGCAAATTGGCCTTTCTCACCTCCCTCAAGGAATTTGCTGCAGCCACCATTTGCCCATTTTCCTGACTCTGATAAGATTATCGGGCTCCTGTGAATGGTTTATGTCTAGGTAGTCTTTAACTGATTGTAAGACGCTTGGTGCCATGCTGTTAGAGTTGAGATAAAACTCCTGAGCTAAAACTAGTGTCTGCAGTTCTGCACGTATGCATGTCTTTGATCTAAAATTTGGTGAGTCCTGTTAGCATATATATGTATGTTACCCCTCAATAAAGTCGTCGGAATCAGTCACAAGCTGACTCTGTCCCTCTCAACCCCATCTTTCCGAGTCTTTTATTTCTCAGGTGCTCTGGTGATTGCGTTCTCGATCTGTTAGTTTTGCCAGCAGACACCTTGTGTATATAGAAGAAAGGCAAATAAAAGAAACCAATACAAAATGATAAATACAAATGAAAAAGTCTATTTAAGTTAAATTTAAATTAATAGTCAAAGGATAGGAAAGGTTTGTATTTAATTGATCAAATAATTATGAATTAGAAAAATACTTTGCAATCAATATCAGTTCAGTTCAGTCGCTCAGTAGTGTCCAGCTCTTTGTGACCCCATGGACTGCAGCACACCAGGCTTCCCTGTCCATCACCAACTCCTGGAGCTTGCTCAAACTCATGTCCATCAAGCAGGTGATGCCATCCAACCATCTTATCCTCTGTCTTCTCCTTCTCCTCCTGCCTTCAATCTTTCCCAGCATCAGGGTCTTTTCCAATGAGTCAGTTCTTCTATCAGGTGGCGAAAGTATTGGAGTTTCAGTTTCAGCACCAGTCCTTCCAATGAATATTCAGGACTGATTTCCGTTAGGATTGTAATCAATATAATTAACTAATTTATCCATTGTTTTAAAAGAAAGAAATAAAAGACTGTCCCATTTCCTGAATAACTCATTATTTTAGGGTAAAATTTTACTTGGAAAAATGGTAAGAATAAAAAAAAATCTTCAAAAATGAAAGTCATAATAACAACATAAACAATAGGAAATATGAAGGTATTGAATGTTTTTTGGATGTTTGAGTTACTGTACCTTAGCAGCTGTTTCACTTTGTTTTGAGGAAATAGCTAGAAGAACAAAAGTTTAAAATAAAAGATTTAAGGGAAAAACTAGAACCAATAGACAAGATGTATTGATCATTAATAGCCAACTATAGTTGATATTGTGTATTTTTAAAGGGATTTAATTAAACTGGTGGAGCAGTGTTCCTCAGGCCTTTCTAATTAACTAATAAAGCCCCAACACCCCTAATTATCTTGAACAGACAAATTACTACAAAAATGAAACAATTGCTGCTAAAGGGAAATCCAGGATTCCCAGTATTTAAAATAGCAAAAATTGGACAATGCAAGCAAATTTGTATAAATCACTTGGAATTTCTAGCTAATCTGATTTAAGTTTGGTCAAAGAATGTGAGGTATTGATAGAAACAATTAATGAAGAATTACGGGAATCATGTTTATATGAATATTTTTATAACTGCTTGATCAATTAAGTATCTCCTTTCAAAACAAAAATGAGGTATCTATTTGATCTGAACAATTATAAAAGCTCAAATATAAATAAGAAGTAATTGTGACAAACAATTTAAAAGCAAATAAACTTAACCAAATAAGGTTATGAAAATTATTTCATAAATATCTAGGCTCTTGATAGCTATAGGTGGCAAATTTGGTTCGTCTAGACAATATAAAGAAGGATATCAAATAAGTCACATAATTCACTCTCTGCACAAATTTAGGAGCTAGTCAATATCTTAGGAAAGGTACAACTACAATAAATCCTAAAATCAGATATGGATTTCTTTTGAGGGTTCTCATATATAAGTATATATCATATGTAACAGACTGAGCAATATGCACATCAACAAATTTTCAGAATGTTTTGGAATTAAGTCCAAACATATTCTAATGGAATCATATTAAAGTATATTCAAAAGTCTAGAATTAATCCAATGTCCATGTATCCAGTTTTCTGTATACTTAGCTTAAATCTAGAGGCATGATAGACTGTTTGGGGAATGAATAAATTGCACCTACTGATGGCAATCCTCTCAGAGTCATTGACCCTCTCAGTCTCTTTGTAGATAGTTGTCAGTAGGTAAAGGGTATTGATAGGCTATAAAATGATCCTACTATTCATTAGCAACAAGCATTTAATAAATTTTTCTTTGAGTTGATTAATTTATCCACACCCTAAAGTTCTTAACGTTTTGTTTACTGACTTCTTAAGGATTCTTATCACATAATGAAATAAATGACCTAATGACTAGTCTTTGGAAAAGAAAGCACACCTTTATTATTTATCAAAGATAAGGCTCATCAGATACATTATACACCTTTTGTATATAGAATAAGAATTCAGGTACAGCCTGCTAATTTTCTTATTCTTAATAGATATATCAGTTACACAAAAGGAGGCCACATGAATGGAGTTTGAGTAAAATGCTTGATTTAAGACCCTTGTCCTTCTAGCTATTCTTAGAGTTAACTGGGTATTGAAAAGTTCAATAATCTTTTTGATTATGATTTGCCACTTTCTTCATGATTATATGTTTTTACAGTTTCTTTTTCTTTTCCACAATAAAATTAAGTCATAGAAGGGAATTAAGTATGTATGAAATGTCAGTGTGGCTAGATTTATCTCAATTTATACGAAAGGTATAGGTTGCATTTTAGAATTAATAATGCAGAATAATACAAATCTTGTTGGAAGTCTAGAAAATCTAAATAAGTGAATTATTTTTTAATTTTTTATTGTGATGGTAGAAAAAAAGTCATGAATGTATTGTTATCAGTCAGACTTCAGAGTAATAATAGAAGCTACATATAAAAGCTGTCCTGAGAACTTCCCCGGCAATCCAGTGGTCAAGACTCTGAGCTCCCAATGCAAACGGCATGGATTTGACCCTTAGATGGGGAACTGATGTCTGGCATGCCACACAGCTTGGCCAAAAATAAATAAATAAATAAATAAAACAGCCCCTCCCCACAAAAACGTTTGTCCTGTATGTATTCTGGTCGGCTCCTGTGCTTCCTACCCTCTCGGCCAGCAGTGACTGAGACAATAGTTCTTTGATATTACAAAAATAGTCCATTTGTTCCTGTATCTATCTTCATTCTAACAGCCATCTCTTCAGTAACTTTCTTCCCATTTCAGCTTAGCTATAGTATTCTAACCCTTTTAACACTCTTCTGCTCTTAAACTATCTTCTTTCACTGTCCTACTAGTACATGGACAATGTGAGTCGAAACAAATTACCAAGTCAGAAAAGATAGTCCAGATATCAAACAAGTAAACTCAAGAAACTTTATTGATCAAGTTATTTCAAACAGATTCTGAATAAGCAAAACTTTTGTTACATACTGCTGTTGTTCAGTCGCGAAGTTGTGTCTGACTCTTTGGGACCCATGGACTGCAGCACACCAGGCTTCCCTCTCCTTCACGGTCTCCTGAAGTTTGCTCAAACTCATGTTCATTGGGTCGGTGATGCCATCCAACCATCTCATCCTCTGTCATCCTCCTCTCCTCCTGCCTTCAGTCTTTCCCAGCATCAGGCTCTTTTCCAAGGAGACGGCTCTTTGCATCAGGTGTTCAAAGTATCAGAAGTTCAGGTTCAGCATCAGTGTTTCCAATGAATATTCAGAGTTGATTTCCTTTGGGATTGACCAGTGTGATTTCCTTGCTGTCCAAGGGGCTCTCGAGAGTCTTCTCCAGCACCACAATCCAAAAGTTTCATATATCTGTTACCTATCACTTACACTGATCAATCAATTCATGTTAGTGTTGCTGAGGATATGCTGGGAGTCTATACCTAACACAAACTTTGAACAAAACTTCTTGAGCTTCATTCAACCCAGAGACAACTGAGAAAAGAAAACAGCCAATATGTGTGAGAAAAAAACCAAACACTAGATATCCTTTTTAATAATCTATTACTCTCAAAAATATATATACCTTTTGTTTTATAAAGATCTGTACTACTGGCAATGGTAAAAGTGTAATCCTAATTGTTGAGGATGATTTTGACATTCATATAATTGAAAATTGTGTGGTTAGAATTAAATTCTGATATTTAGACAGCATATTAAAAAGCAGAGACATTACTGTGTCAACAAAGGTCCGTCTAGTCAAGGCTATGGTTTTTCCAGTGGTCATGTATGGATGTGAGAGTTGGACTCTAAAGAAAGTTGAGCGCTGAAGAATTGATGCTTTTGAACTGTGGTGTTGGAGAAGACTCTTAAGAGTCCCTTGGACTGCAAAGAGATCCAACCAGCCCATCCTAAAGGAGATCAGTCCTGGGTGTTCATTGGAAGAACTGATGCTGAAGCTGAAACTCCAATACTTTGGCCACCTGATGCAAAGAGCTGACTCATTTGAAAAGACCCTGATGCTGGGAAATATTGAGGGTAGGAGGAGAAGGGGACAACAGAGGATGAGATGGTTGGATGGCATCATCCACTTGATGGACATGAGTTTGAGTAATCTCCAGAAGTTGGTGATGGATAGGGAGGCCTGGCATGCTGCAGTTCATAGGGTTGCAAAGAGTCAGACACGACTGAGCGATTGAACTGAACTGATTTCTGGATGCAGATTTTCATACGTCAAGAACCTGTCTGCCTCTAAATCTTGTTTTTCTTGGCTTTGGATTCATTTTCATGCAGTCTATTTCCATGCAATTGCCAATATGGTCCTAAGCAACTTCAAGATTCTCTTTAACCAACTTGGTACTTCTAGTGTATTTCTACTGTTTTTGAAAAGCAGCACTTTTTAAATCATTTCTTCAAAACTCTCATAGTTCAATCTTATTGTCCTAATTTAGATTACATTTTCACTATCACTGTGCCAAGAAGAATGATGTCGCAAACTGAACTAAACCAATTTGATCATGTGCAACTATTAGATTCCTTTTGGTAAACATTGATTTCTTGGCCTCTAAAATCACTGTGGATGGTGACTGCAGTCATGAAATTAAAAGACACTTGCTCCTTAGAAGAAAAATTATGACAAACCTAGACAGCATATTAAAAAGCAGAGACATTACTTTGCAGACAAAGGTCCATTTGTCAAAGCTATGGTTTTTCCAGTAGTCATGTGTGAATGTGAGAGTTGGACCATAAAGAAAGCTAAACACTGAAGAACTGATGCTTTTAAACCATGGTGTTGGAGAAGACTCTTGAGAGTCGCTTGGACCACAAGGAGATCAAACCAGTCAATCCTAAAGGAAATCAGTCCTTAATATTCATTTGGAGGACTGATGTTGAACTGAAGCTCCAGTCCTTTGGCTACCTGATGGGAAGAGTCGATTCATTGAAAAAGACCCTGATTCTGGGAAATATGGAGGGCAAAAAGAGAAAATGGCAGCAGAGGGTGAGATTGTTAGATAGCAACACTGACTCAATGGATATGAATCTGAAAAAAACTGCATGAGGTACTGAAGGACAGTGAGGTCTGGTGTGCTGCAGTTCATGAGGTTGCAAAGAGTCAGACATGACTTAGCAACTGAACAACAATAAGTAGCCTCCAGTAGTTAGAGGCAGGTGATGTTTGAGGGTTCACTTCACAACAAGTTCATACAAAAACAAGTCTAGAATATAATCATGACATAAGTATAAGAAGACACGAAGTCCTCAGACAAAGTGCATTATGGCTTCATTAAAGCCTCAGTTTTATTTTGATGATTCAGCTGTGATAATCATCTGTTGGAAAGATTCAGCTCTCATTACTGTTGGGAAGCAAAAATTCTCTAAAGTAGGTAAACATAGGACCATTTATGAATCAAGCTGAGAGTAGAATTTCTAAGGACAAGATTGCTCTGTTTCTTTGAGTTTTATGACTTAATTATTCAAAGGCAGGGACATCTCTAAAGTACTTTTACTGAAGCTCCTCCATCTTGAAAACTACTAATTCACTAATGAAAACCCATCTGTAATATCCATTATGTTTATTAACAGTCAGTAATTTAACTTTAAAATCCAATTTTATTATTTGGTTATGATAGTTAATAAATATTCTAGTGTTGATTTCTAACTATTCCAAAGATAGTTGGAATGCTATCATCAATCAGTTAACTCGGAATTAGTCCTTTGAAATAAAAATCTAGATAATTATGCTTGGAATCTGCATTCTAAATTAGTGCAAATTGATCACCCTTTGGGATAGATTAAAGTTAACACACATTTATATCTCGCTATTTAAACTATCTTGTATTGCTCATTTGCTCAGTCATGTCTGACTCTGCAACCCCATGAGCTACAGCACACCAGACTCCCCTGTCTTGGACCATCTCCTAGAGCTTTCTCAAACTCATGTCTATTGAGTTGGTGATGCCATCCAAGCATCTTATCCTCTGTTATCTGCTTCTCCTCCTGCCTTCAATCTTTCCAGCATCAGGGTTTTTCTAATGAGTCAACTCTTTGCATTAGGTGGCCAGGGTATTGGAGCTTCAGTTTCAACATCAGGCCTTCCATTGAATATTCAGGGTTGATTTCCTTTACGATGGACTGGTTTGATCTCTTGGCTGTCCAAGGGACTCTCAAGAGTCTTCTCAAGCATCCCAGTTCAAAAGCATCAATTCTTCAGTGCTCAGCTTTCTTTACAGTTCAACTCTCATATCCATCCATGACTACTGGAAAAACCATAGCCTTGACTAGATGGACCTTTGTTGGCAAAGTAATGTCTCTGTTTTTTAATATGCTCTCTAGGTTTGTCATAGCTTTTCTTCAAAGGATCAAGAATCTTATTTAATGGCTGCAGTCATATGCACTGATTTTAGCACCTCCCAAAATAAAGTTTGTTTCCATTTTCCCCCATCTATTTGCCATGAAATGATAGGACTGGATGCCCTGATCTTGTTTTTTGAATGTTGAGTTTTAAGCCAACTTTTTCACTTCCCTCTTTCACTTTCATCAAGAGGCACTTTAGTTCTTTGCTTTCTGCCGTAAGGGTAGTGTCATCTGCATATCTGAGGTTATTGATATTTCTCCTGGAAATCTTGAGTCCAGGAGTCATGCTTCATCCAGCCCGTATTTCTCATGATGTATTTGGCATATAAGTTAAATAAACAGGGTGACAATATACAGCCTTGATGAACTCCCATCCCAATTTAGAACCAGTCTGCTGTTCCATGTCCAGTTCTAACTGTTGCTTCTTGATCTGCAAACAGGTTTCTCAGGAGGCAGCTAAGGTCATCTGGTATTCCCATCTCTTGAAGAATTTTCCACAGTTTGTTGTGATCCATGTGGTCAAAGCCTTTAGCATAGTCAATAAAGCAGAAGTAGATGCTTCTTCTGGAATTCTCTTGCTTTTTCAATGATCTAGTCAGTGGATGTTGGCAATTTGATCTCTGGTTCCTCTGCCTTTTCTAAATCCAATTTGAACACCTGGAAGTTCTCAGTTCATGTACTATTGAAGCCTGACTTGGAGAAGTTTGAGCATTGCTTTGCCAGCATGTGAGATGAGTGCAATTGTGTGGTAGCCTGAACATTCTTTGACATTGCCCTTCTTTGGGATTGTAATGAAAACTTACCTTTTCCAGTCCTGTGGCCACTGCTGAGTTTTCCATATTTGCTGGTGTATTGAGTGCTTTAACGACAACATCTTTTAGGATTTGAAATTGTCACCTGGAATTACATCACCTTCTCTAGCTCTGTAGGAACCTCTGTTGCTTCCTAATGCCCAATTGACTTTGCACTCCAAGATGTCTGGCTCTAGGTGAATGATCACACTATTGTGGTTATCTGGGTCATGAACATCTTTTTTGTATGGTTCTTCTGTGTATTGTTGCCACCTCTTCTTAATGTCTTTTGCTTCTGTTAGATCCATACCATTTCTGTCCTTTATTGTGCCCATCTTTGCAAGACATATTTCCTTGGTATCTCTAATTTTGTCAGAGATCTCTAATCTTTCCTATTCTATTGTTTTAATATTAATTACAGACCAAATAACATGCCAGCATGCTCAGTCACTTCAGTTGTGTCTGATTCTTTGCAACCCTGTTGTCTGTAGCCCACCAGTCTCCTCTTGTCCATGGGATTCTCCAGGCAAGAATACTGGAATGGGTTTCCATGCCCTCCTCCAGGGGATATTACCGACCTAGGAATGGAAGTTGTGTCTCATGTGTCTTCTGTAATGAAGGTGGATTCTTATCCCACTGAGCCCACCTGAGAAGCCCTTACCAAGAAACATATCACCTCTGAATATTTCAGAATGCTTCTCTAAAAATAAGAATATCTTCTTTAAACACAGAAACAGTACACTTAATGAAGGGTATTAAAATTAACTAATACCCAATGCATCATAAAATTTTCCTAATTGCCTTTATATATTCTTTCCTGATTATCTGTCTTAACTAAGATCTACTGATCACAACTTTTATATCCTTTTGGTTTTCTTTTTCATCAGTAGCACCTGTCTGTAAAGAAACTTTCTTGAGCTGAAGAATATTGATTGTCTTAGAAAATGTTCCATCTCCATCTTCCATATTTAGCTGGTCATCCTTGTAGTGATTATTCTTCCCCTATATTCCTGGAATTTCCTTAAATTAAAATTTAAAATTAAGGGTCTCATTAAAGTAAATAAAATATTTTTATCAAAAAGATACTGTATACTTTGTGAGGATTAGTTTTTAGTGTCATTATAGGCTCAAGGCTTTTTATAGGTTCAATTCATAAAACTATAAATTTCTTACCTAAATTGTTACACTTTTGTTAAATCTCCTCAATTTAAAGCATTTTAACCATTTAAACCTCTTCAATTTGGCTCCTTGACTCCGATGTCAGTGGGTCACTGCATGACCCATTTCATCTTTGAACATTTCCTTCCAACAGTTCAGTTCAGCCACTCAGTCGTGTTTGACTCTTTGCAACCCCATAGACTGCAGCTTGGGATGGGATGGTGTCTCCATCCCAACTCCTGGAGCTTACTCAAACTGATGTCCATTGAATTGGTGATGCCATCCAACCATCTCATCCACAGCCTCCCCCTTCTCCTCCTGCTTCAGTCTTTCCCAGCATCAGGGTCTTTTTCAATGAGTCAGTTCCTCCTATCAGGTGGCAGAAGTATTGGAGTTTCAGCTTCAGCATCTGTCCTTCCAATGAATATTCAGGACTGATTTACTTTATGATTGTAATCAATGTAATTAACTAATTCATCCATTCTTTTCAAAGAAGGAGATAAACAAAAGATTGCCTAGTTCCTGAATTACTCTTTATTTTAGGGTAAAAGTTTTTCTCGGAAAAATGGCGAAAATTAAAAAAAAATTCTCCAAAAATGAGTGTCATAGTAGTAGTATAGACAGTAGGGAATATCAAGATATTAAATGTTTTTTTGGATGTTTGAGCTACTGTACCTTAGCAGCATTATCTCTTAGGATTTGAAATAACTCAACTGGGCTTCCATCACCTCAATTAGCTTTGTTCATAGTGATGGTTCTAAGGCCCATTTGACTTTGCATTTCAGGATGTCTGGTTCTAGGAGAGTGGTCACACCATTGTGGTTATCTGGGTCATGCAGATCTTTTTTGTATAGTTCTTCTGTGTATTCTTGCCACCTTGTCTTAATATCTTCTGCTTCTAAATTCAACTTGAATCATCTCTGCTCTAGACATGTGGTCAGCCTTTACTTGGAGAAGCCCTGGTTCTTGGAAAATGATACTAGAGATAAAAATTTCAGCACTAGAAGGTGCATATCAGTTTTGGTGGTTTGGGTGGCATGCATACATAGTTTCAAAAAAATTAAAAAACAGAAATTTTATTTTTGAAACATCACTAAGAAATAGTTTTGTAATAGTTGGAAGCAGAAATATCAATTACCCTAAAAAGTAATTTAGTATTGTGTTCTGTCTAAACCTTTTTGCAGATTTGCTATTTCACAAGCACTCATTTTATTTTATTATTTTTTTTCATTTATTTTTATTAGTTGGAGGTTAATTACTTTACAATATTGTAGTGGTTTTTGCCATACATTGACATGAATCAGCCATGGATTTACATGTGTTCCCCATCCTGATCCCCTCCCACCTCCTTCCCCATGCACTGGCAGGGCAAGCACTCATTTTAAAAGTACATTTGAAAACCATATAAGCTAGTAAGTGCTAGTACCTCAGTCACGTCCGACTCTTTGCGACTCCATGGACTATAGCTTACTAGGCTCCTCTGTCCATGGAATTCTCCAGGAAAGAATACTAGAATGGGTAGCCCTTCCCTTCTGCAGGGGATCTTCCTGACCGAGGGATCAGACCCAGGCCGCCTGCATTGCAGGCAGAATCTTCACTGTCTGAGCCACAGGGAAGCCCTGCAAATAGTAAGCATGTTATCTTTTACCTTGTTTCCAGAATCCTTGCTGTGAAAAATTTCTTAAAGAAGGTCTGTTTTAGATTTTTTTTTTTGAAAAAAGTAAAAATCTGCTTCTTGTATTAATTACTAAAATACTAACATGGCTAGAGTTACCATTCTGATTCCCTCCTTTGGTCAGAATAATCACCATTCCACATGCTACAGAGTGAAATTTACACTCTTGGTATGTGTTTCACAGCCCTTTCTACCAGTCTCATTTCTTGCCCTTCCCACTTTGTTCCCTTCACTGTAGTCACAGCAAATTGGTGCATCCTATGGACATACTGCCATCTTTCACACATTTATATTTATTCAGGTTATTTTCAAAACCTAGAAGCTGTTTCTCTTCCTTCCCTCTCTCCTCTTTTTTAAAATTTATCCCAATCTCCTAATGTATAGAATATGACATAGGTTCTAAAAGTGTGGTCCATATATCAGTGGCATTAATATCACTTGGGAAATTCTCAGAAATACAGATTTTCAGGCCCTGTCCCTGGGCCTACTAAGTAAAAATTCTGAGGAAGGGACCTAGACATCTGCATTTCTGACAGGTTCTCCAGGGGATTCTGATGAGAGCTAAAATTTGAGAATCTTCCTATAAGGTTACATAGTCAACCCAGTCACATAACCAAGCCTCAAGGAGAGCTAGAACAATGATTCCTTGTTTTCTAGAATTCAGCAGTCTATTTACTAATTGACAGGGTATCTAATATAAGTGACTCAAAGTTGGAGATCCAACCAGCCCATCCAAAGGAAATCAGTCCTGAATATTCATTGGAAGGACTGATGTTGAGGCTGAAACTTCAATAATTTGGCCACCTGATGTGAAGAGCTGACTCATTTGAAAAGATCCTGATGTTGGGAAAGATTGCGGGCAGGAGGAGAAGGGGACAACAGAGGATGAGATGATTGGATGGCATCACCAACTCAATGGACACGAGTTTGAATAAACTCCGGGAGTTTGTGATGGACAGGGAGGCCTGGCGTGCTGCAGTCCATGGGGCTGCAAAGAGTTGGACATGACTGAGCAACTGAACTGAACTGAACAACATTGGCTGTGCTTTGGAAAATCACCTAAGCAGCTTTTGTATAAACAAGAAAACCTCAAAACCCTGGAGATCCTGGGTTAGAGTTCAGCCTGGACTCTGGAATTTTGAAAAGCTCCCTGAGTGATGTGAATGTGCATCCAGTTTTGAGACTCACTGCCCTTTCAATTTCCCCATCTGGTCATTACCGCAGAAGGAAGTGTTCATCGTCACCTCTGTGGATATCTCTTCTAGGACTGTCACTCAGCTCTTCTCTGATAGTTTTCCCTGATGCTTCCATGTCTGTCATCCTCTGTCAAGACTTCACATTCAAAGCTCTGAAAATGAAGGTTTTGTCACAGTTTGCCTCCTCAAAGTTTGCTGTTGTCCCATGTACCTGGCCTCTTAATGATTACCCTTTGACTTGGGCACCAGACTCCAGGTCCAACCAGCTGTGGTCCAGGGAGCAGTGGTGTCAGATACCCATCTCAGATGTTAGCTCCTCCTCACAAACCCAGTTTCATTTTTCTTCTGATGTTTTCAATAAAGTACATTGTACTGTAATATTTTATTGTCTTTTTTCCTCCAAGAAGATTGTAACTCTCTTGATATCAGGGATGTGTTTTCTTACCATTTTACTGCTCCATACCACCACCTTCAAGATAAACCTCTTTTTTTTCCCACCAGCCAACATACATTTATATTGTTGTAGTTGATGTACATACCATTTGAAATCTTTAAAAATTCTTGACATTAATGACTTCTGTGTTATCCCCTAAATACTCTTTTGTATGTACATACTTTCTCATTTTTATATATTTGTTTACTTTTTTGGTTATTTATTATTTATAACATCATGATTGCTATCTTTTTGTTTGACTACTTCTGTTTTTCCTTCTGTGGCATTTAGTCGGATGTGAATTAATGTTAGCTTTCGATATCAGTCCTGGTTCTATCACTTACAATAGATATGACCTTAAGAAACCTCATCTCATCTATAAAATGAGGATAGCATGAAGGAAAACACCTATTTCATTGAGCTTATATTAAATTTGTACGAGCTATCATATGCAAATTTCACATTGTGCTCTGCAATAGGAAATGCTGAATAGTTATTACCTAAAATGATTGTTATTTTTGTTGCAAAACACAAATATTTTAAAATACCAATTTACTTTAAAATCTCACCTAGTGTTTATTATTTAACCACATCAGCACTGGGAATTATCATTTCAAAATATACCAGTGTACACAAGAAAAATTTCCTAGTTTAGCACTTGTAGAATGGTTGCCTATGTTTTCTTACTGTTACTCCCTTTAACAAGCGATAGCTAGCTTTTTTCTGTATGTATGTTTACTATTATATATCTTCTATGATTTACCATTTCTTTGAAAATTCTTTGTCTTATTTTATAATCTCATTAGTTTAATTTTGTTATTTTCTCATTGCACATTTATTCTTTATATGCTTTAATTAGGCAAGTATTTTCTCTGATATATATTTCCTCTCCTTCTACAAATTTTTATTGAGCATAGAAATTGATTCTCAATTTTCTATTGAGAATCAAACAGGACTAGAGCATCAACTTTGAAAGAACGGAGTTCATCTTAATATTTTTTTCTTTTCAGCTTTTGTTTTGACATTAGAGCAACCCAAAGAAGAAATTAGGATGTTTATCAATGAAAATTATCAACATAGGTTGGACCATCTCTCAACAAAGAGATTGTAGAGGATATTCAAGTATCAAATGGTTATTGACCTGTAGGATTTATTCTGACACAGCAGCTTTGTGATTTGTGTATATCTCTAATTATATAGCAGATTGTATTGGTTAATTTTCCTTCTCAAACCACTCTTTCTATGTCATCTATTTATGTGTTCTGATATTTTTTTTTGTTTTTTATGTGTATTTTCTCAACTTGACTTTCAACTGCTTAAGAAAAGGGGCTGTATGATTAATTTGTTTTTAATATATAGTATAATATCTAATATATAGTAAACAATAGATAATTCTTTGTTGAGAAAATTGAAGAAAACATGCAAAGAAAAATAGAGAAATGACAAAAAAAATTAAATGTGTGGATATTTGCTGGTTCAAAGCAATCTTTATGGCTGCCTTAAAATCTCACCAACTAATTTTTTCAATAACAGAAACATCATGATTTTGTCCTTTTATAGAGAAAATTTTGATACATATATATGTGTATATATATATATCCCATGTTATCAATATACATATATAAACTCAGTCTCTAGGAGAAAAGCATTTAATGCCTGACAAACCACATGTGGTTCAGTTTATTTTAAGAAAACATTTGTAATACAATGAAGCATCTTTTATCTCATTGACATTAGGAACAGGAAATAACATCTCTGAAGATAATGAACTAAGGGGCTTTTTGCCAAGATACAGACTATAGTCATAAAATCCTACCAAGACAGAAAACCAAAATAGACAATTCAATTTAAAGTGTGCTAATGTAGAACTTATGGGTGATAGAGAAACAGGAAAATAATGTGGTGGTTCCTCAAAACATTAAATCTAAAATTACCATATGATTCAGAAATTTCACTTCTGGATATATATCCCCAAGAATTGAAAGCAGGGGTTCCCATCAATGGTCACAGCAATGCTACTTGTAATAACCAAAAGATAGAAAAAATAATGTCCTTTGGTGGGTGAGTGGTAAACAAAATCTAGTATATACATGCAATGGAATATTATTTGGTCTTGAAAAGGAAGGAAATTCTGACACATGCTAGAACATGGATGAATGCAGCAGACGTTATATACTAAGTGAAATAAGCCAATTAGAAAGAACAAAACCACAAACCAAAAACACAATACAAAAATAACAGCACACATTATATGATTCCACTTATATGAGGTACCTAGAGTAGTGAAATTCATAGAGACAGAAATTGGAATGTTGGTAACCCATGGGGAGTAGTGGGGAACAGGGAGTTATCGTTTAGCGGGTATGTTATTTCACTTGGAGAAAATGAAAAGTTCTGGAGTTGGTGGTGGTAGAGTTTGCGTGGCAATGTGAATATATTCAATGTCAATGAACGGTGCACTTGAAAATGGTTAATATGGTAAATTCTGTCATTTATTTTTTACCACAATTTTTAAAATGCAGTTTTATTCATATATATATTTCTAGAATGTGGAGTTAGTCCCCATAGCCAATTTTCAATAAAAGGTTCACGTGAGATTCTTATGTAACCACATTTGGAAATGTCTGTTATGGAATATTTGTGAGAATTCTTCAACCTATGTTCTGCTTTGCATCTATTCTGTAATATAGTAATACATCTGGAAGAAATTTTTAAAAATCCTGAGTAGAGTTAACTGGACTTCTCATGTCATGCTTTATTATGTTCTTTATTATATCTTGATTCAGAATTACGTTAACTGTATTGAGAGAAAAACTTAATTACTTGATAGATCTCATTTTAATATCCTATCTTGTATAGTAGTGGCTGCCTGCGGTTAGCTTTAAAGGACACTCTACTATATCATTTTTATGGTCTGAAAAAAGGTGACAACGTGTCAAAGAGTTCTTTGTTTAAATATATCTATCATAAATTGAGGGTAAAAATATAGTTTTTGCATAATAAAAGCTTCATGGTTTGACAGAAAGGGACTCGACTGGAGTTTCGAAGCCTTGAGTACCACCCCCCATTCTTCCGCCACAAGGTGTATGACCTTTGGTAAACCACTCACCCGCAGAGTGCTCTGCATGCTCATTCGTGAAGGATGGTTCGATGTTTCCTCTTCTGTGGATTCTTTACCTCAAATTTCATTCTCTTCCAGTCACTTTCATTGCAACCGTTGTTACCTCTCAATCTTGCTACAAGCTTCTCCCATTGAGTTTTGTGTGGAACCTCTGTGAGCAAACTCTGCATTCTCAGACTTTCCTATAAAGCTTTCAGTACACTTAGTTGAAGCCTCTCTTTTATTTTAGCAACTAGGATCATCTTCCCATAGACTCTGCAGTAAAGAGTGTTTCTTCTCTGGCTCGCTTGTTCGGTCCAGCTTACAGGACAAGCGCTCCGTGCACTTTGCATCACCACAGGCAGGAGGCTCATGGACCAGAGATGACCTGAAGATGTGTCTCCTAGCCTTCAAAGCAATGGAAAGTACATTTGTTTCTAATGTGAATTACTGTCCAGTATAAAAATAGTAGGAGTTTTTAATTAAAAATAAAAATTTCCAGCTTCTCTTTGAAATTAGAACACCGGTAAAAGAGCATGCATATTCCTATGTGCCAACAGTTATTTGAGACTAGCCGTAGCTATCTCCTTAAATGAAGCATTGCATCATCCACTTCCCTGAAGCCAGTGCTATTCCATATTCCTTTCCTGTGTCTTATGGGGACAGTCAGTTCCTATTTACCATCTTATATTTTGTTCCGTTTCTTTTAGGTGCACAGGCCTTATAGGCATTTGAATTTCAAACTTTGACCCAAACTGTGTTACTCAGTGCCACCATTACTTGATGATATTGTTATTTATGCAGTTGAAGTCACAGCCTCACCACTCCATTCTTGTGTACTATAATATCTAAATATATGTATCTATTGGTATTTCTACATCTATTTTTCTTTTCTTAAGCTGCTGCTGCTGCTGCTAAATCACTGCAGTCGTGTCCGACTCTGTGCGACCCCATAGACGGCAGCCCACCAGGCTCCCCTGTCCCTGGGATTCTCCAGGCAAGAACACTGGAGTGGGTTGCCATTTCCTTCTCTAGTGCATGAAAGTGAAAAGTGAAAGTGAAGTCACTCAGTCATGTCCGACTCTTAGCAAACCCATGGACTGCAGCCCACTAGGCTCCTCCGTCCATGGGATTCTCCAGGCAAGAGTACTGGAGTGGGGTGCCATTGCCTTCTCCATTTTCTTAAGCTAGTCTTTCCTAAACTATGTCATGCAGATAATTTTTTCTTTTAGGAATTAATTACTGGCTGTTCTAGATCAGAGAAAATAAATATACTTGGGAAAAATGAGGCTAAGCATGCTGTTCTTGTTCTTAGTCACTCAGTTATGTCTGACTCTTTGCGACCCCATAGACTGTAGCCCACCAGGCTCATCTGTACATGGGGATTCTCCAGGCAAGAATACTGGAGTGGATTGCCATTTCCTCCTCCAGGGGATCTTCCCAAACCAGGGATTGAACCCAGGTCTCCTGCAGTGCAGGCAGATTCCTTACTGGCTGAACCACAAGGGAAGCCTAAGCATAAAGGAATGGATCTTAGATTGGGACTTTAAGATGCTTATCTGCAAGCAGTGTTTCCTAACTTGTTACACCATAGAAAACTCTGGCACTCTTCCTCAAGGGTTCTCATCAGGTGGAATGGGCTTTTTGGTCATCTCATTCTATTTCTTATTTTATAAATTAGGAGACTGAGGTCTGGGGAGAATAAGATATGTCTTGCTGGTCCTATGTTCATAGTGCTGTTAACTTCATTTTTGTTGACCATGTAACGTGCTGTTCAGCTCCTGCAAGCTCAGAGCTCTACATCTCACATCTTGTATCAACTTAGCCTTATGAAATGAAGCCTTACTTCACTTGCCGCCCTGCAATACTTCACCTACCTCATTTGAAGAGTGATTTTTTTGGCTAGGATGATCTGGAGAGGAAGGAATAACATGGACACAATCACAGACCCATGGGTATTCTCGTGATTTTACAAAACACACACACCATATCCCTAAATCTTCTCACAGACACACTGTTTCCTGAAAGTTCTGGTATTCTCTTGAAGGGTGCACAGTCATAAACATTTTCATTCAGTAGTGATTTATGACCGCTTGTTGTTGTTCAGTCACTCAGTCCAGTCCGACTCTTTGTGACCCCACGAACTGCAGCACGTCAGGCTTCCCTATTGTTCACTGTCTCCCAGAGTTTGCTCAAATTCATGTCCATTGAGTCAATGATACTGTCCAACCACTTCATCCTCTATTGTGCCCCTCTCCTCCTGCCCTCAAACTTTCCCAGCATCAGGGTCTTTTCCAGTGAGTTGGCTCTTTGCATCAGGTGGCCAAAGGATTGAAGCTTCAGCTTTAGTATCAGTCCTTCCAATGAATATTCAGGATTGATTTTCTTTAGGATTGACTGGTTTGATCTCCTTGCTGTCCAAGGGACTCTCAAGAGTCTTCTCCAACCCCATAGTTTGAAAGCATCAATTCTGCAGCTTTCTTTATGGTCCATGTCTACTAGTCATGAGTATTTTGTCTAAAGAAGCATTTACTAAGCATAGCCAGTTCTGCATGATTTTGGAAGGAGAGGTTTTGAATCAAATGTTCCTTTCTAATAAAAAACATAGTGCAATAGTTAGGGAGTTTGGGATGGATATGTACACAATGCTATATTTAAAATGGACAACCAACAAGGACCTACTGTAAAGTACATGGAATTCTGCTCAATGTTATGGGGTAGCCTGGATGGGAGGGGAGTTTGGGGGAGAATGGTTATGTGTATCTGTATTGCCGAGTCCCTTCACTGTTCAGCTGAAACTATCACAATGTTTTTTTGTTAATTGGCTATACCCCAATACAAAATAAAAGGTTAAAAAACCCCCAAACTTAGTGGGACTTCTCTGGTGGTCCAGTGGTTAAGACTCCACACTTCCAATGCAGGGGTGCAGGTTCAGTCCCTGGGTGGGGAACTAAGATCTCACATACCGTGCTGCCTGCCCACCCCCACAAACCCCATAAACCAAAGCAAACCAAAACAAAAACATAATGTAGCAGACATCAGATCAGTGGACTTTGGGACTAGGAACTCAATAGTAGAACCAGCATTCCAACCTGGTTTGATGTGTGTCTGATTAGACTTTTCACCAAGCTTCTACAACTGGAGTGTTTCTCTCTGGTTATGGGTGTTATACAATTTCATGTCTGTGCATACCCACCCAGTCATGTCCAACTCTTTGCGAGCCCCTGGACTGCAGGCCTCCAAGTTCCTCTGACCATGGCGAATCTCCAGGCAAGAGTACTGGAGTGGGTGGCAGGTCCTCCTCCAGGGAATCTTCCCAACCCAGGGATTGAACCCAGGTCTCCTGCACTGCAGGCAGATTCTTTACCAGCTGAGCCACCAGGCAAGCCCAGTACTTTCATAATGGTGTTTAAAGAAGTATAACAGAAAATATGTAAAACACTCAATATAGAGTAGTTTCTCTCCAAATGCTATTCCTTTTATCCTGCCAGTTAGAATGACTAATGAAGTAAGCTGTTGTTAGTCTCCTTAAGGGAGGAAGAGGTTGAGGATGAGGGCAGTTCTCTCCTGAGAAAGTATTGCACTGCTCTGAAGTGAGGTGTTATTTGCCCTGTAAAAGATGACTGGTTGCTTTAGCAGTTCTGTGGGGGAGAGAAGGTCTTGCCTCCTCTCACCAGGTCCTATCAATCCCCTTGCTTGGGTGACAGAATGCTGTGATATGTAGATTTTGCAGAGTGGGTGTTTCTCTATTATTTATGCCTTCTGAAGAGAAACATTGATCAAATTCAGCATATCTGTTCTGGTGATTTATTATTCCATTTTATTCTCTTACAAGAGGATTAATGATTGAGGTAAAAGTCCATTCAACTATTGGAGAAATAAATATATATGCACTTGGTTATTTTACTACACCAAAAGAATTTTAAATCTTTAATGTTTCATTGGGTTTAAGATAGCTTTGAGCAAGAAGTTCGAAATTTCTCCAAGTTTTGACTG
Organism: Muntiacus reevesi; assembly: GCF_963930625.1. NCBI lineage: Eukaryota > Metazoa > Chordata > Mammalia > Artiodactyla > Cervidae > Muntiacus > Muntiacus reevesi. The sequence continues at coordinate 41,179,004 of NC_089270.1, read as the reverse complement.
AAGAGGGCTTTTTTCTGTTTTTTTGTTTGTTTTGTGATTAAGTAATAATCTTCTAAGTTCTAAAGTTCACTGTGATGTTTGAAGCTTATAATAAGTCATGTGAATGGAAGTAGTTCAGACATAAACACTCCGGAACTCTGATCTTCTAAATAGAAAGAATCGTTCCCACATGAAGTAAAGCGGATTGGAGAAGCCTCACTTCACCTGTGCCTTGTGAGGTCACCTTGGGGAAACCAGAGTCTATAATGAAAAAGTGAAACATTCTTTAGGTTACACCTTTATTTCAGCAGTCCATAGGGATGTAATTCATCTTGTTAGTTTAGACATGGTATCTAATGCATCTGTTCATAAAATATTAAAACATTAAATACTGACTAACATTGGCTTCCCTGGTGGCTCAGATGGATAAAGAATCTGCTTGCAATGCAGGAGACCCGGGTTCAATCCCTGGATTGGGAAAATTCCCTGGAGAAGGGAATGGCTACCCACTTCAGTATTCTTGCCTGGAGAATTCCATGAACTGAGGAGCCTTGTGGGCTACAGTCCATGGTTGCTAAGAGTGGAACACAACTGAGCAACTAAACCCTTTTACTTTTCTTTTTTCACTTTCAACATTGTCCTTCTTATTGCTTTCCCTATATCAACTCCTTGGTCTCAGAGTTGTTTGCATGATATACTTAACAAATCTATCACTTGTGTTCTGCATTCTCTTCTTTTCTGGTCTATCCTAAACTTAATGGTTAATCTGTTGAACTACAGTCTTCCAGCATCTTCAGCTCGTGTATCCCCCTAGCTTTCCTTTTGAACCAGCCAGGAAAATCTTAGTGCTTGGTCAGTCCTGTATTTCTCTTTTTGTTGTTGTTGTTGTTTTCTTGTTTCTGCATTTGCATTTTTGTTGCCCCCACCCCCCAAAAAAAGAAAGAAAAGAAAAGAAAATCCCAGTATTTTGAAAGCTGTTGCCACTAAACATTCATTTCCTTCAGTTTTATTTGAACCTAAGCACTGACCAGTCTGTTATTTTAAATGGACTGGCCAGGCTTTTTGCTTCTTTTCTTAGTAATGATGCTAATCTTCGGTCATGATTACCACAATCATTATTACCACATGATACCACAATCTTCAGTCAAGCTTTACAAGATAATCTTTCATTTAATGTGGCTGGAATTCCTTAGGAGGGTCTAGCACCAATAACAAAGATATTTAATTTACTGTTGAGGGGCAAAAACAAATTCATGGTTAATGTGCATGTTTTATATAGCATACAAGACCAATTTAAAAAGAGATAAATAAAAAGTGTGAAAATTAGTAGAATAAAATGCTTTTTAAAAATGTTTTCAGATGTGTCTTCTTTCCATATTCTTCCTCATATCCACAAATATGGCCACTTTCATCATTTATCTCTTTCTTTAGTTTTAGATACTGGAAACTTGAGATTCTTGGATTCTTAAATCCAGCAACTTCTAGGGCCAGAAACAAAATATTCCTTCTGTCTCATGTATCTTTTCTGTCTAATCGCTCTTGACATATCTTGTCTAGAAACATAATCTCCAGGATCAAAAGATCCCTGCTTATATCATATATTACTTTTAAGTTACCATCTTAGTTTCTCTTTTACCTGTATCACCTAAACTTCTTGGAAAAATTGGTTTTAGCACTCATTTCTATCCTTTTCTTTACCCTCCAATCACCTATAATTTGGTTTCTGTGCTTAAAGTTTCCATTCACTGCAAAAATTATTCTTGCCTGAATCACCAATCATTTACTAACTGCCAAGCCCAAAAGCCAGCTATAGTATTTGAGAAATAATCACAGTATCTGTGATAATATTCATATTAATGAGAACTAATATTTATTGGCATGTTCTGATATGACTTGATTATGCATTTTTCATTCATTATCTCCTTCAATCCCCACAGTGTCTCTATGAGAGAGTCACTATTATTATCCTCATTTTGCTGATAAGGTTTCAATCAGAAATATGTAAATGGCTGTCACACTGTTAGCAAGTGACAAAGTCAGAGCTGAACCTAGATATCCTTAAACTCTGCATTGCCTTATCTTTCAGAATACCACACTCTCTTACTTTTCCATTGACTTTGGACTCTGTGGTATATTTTTTTGACAGATTCCTCTTTTTCATTCAACCTTTAAAATTAGTTCAGAATATTTCTTTATGTACAGCAGAATTAACTGAAGATATTTTTAAGACTACAGATATTATGGCCCAACCCCAAAGATTGAATTAGAATAGTGAGGTTTGGGATATTATGCATATCTAGAAATGTGTGTCTTAAGAATCCCATGCCAATTTTCAAATATAGTATAGTATGAGAACCACTGCTGCACAATTTTCGAATTATCTCATATTGTTTCAAAATGCCTACCACTATAAACTGATATTCCAAAATGTATCAGTTCAGTTCAGTTCAGTCGCTCAGTCCTGTCCAACTCTTTGCAACCCCATATTCCCTAGCAAAATATCTCTCCCCTTTCATTCTGTCTTTAATCCCTGGTCTTCAATATCTTTCTTCCTGCTGGACAAATCTGCACATGATGCAGTAAACTCATCATTTTCCCTGTGAAGCCCTTGGAGAAGCCAGGCGTATGGTCTCTGTTTCTGCTTGGATGATTTCCTTTAGCTACAAGATAGTATTTGAGGCTCTTAATATGGCATGCATAGTCCATGATAATCTGTCCTCTACCTATTCTGTAGCTTTTTTTTTTTTTCCAGCAATTAACAATGTAAAATGTATTCTTCATCTTTCTTGAGTACCTGCACCTCCTTCTATACCTGATGTTTCCTGCCTGTTTTGTTTTGATGGTGTGGTCTATCTAAAATGCTGGAGCTTCCCAGGTGGTGAAGTGATGAAGAAACCACCGCCAGTGCAGAAGATACGAATTAGATCCCTGGGTTGGGAAGATCTCCTGGAGGAGGAAATGGCAATCCACTCCGTTATTCTTGCCTGGAAAATTCCCTGGGCCGAGGAGCCTGGTGGGCTACAGTCCATGGGGTCATAAGGAACTGGATATGACTGAGCAAGTGAGCATGCATGCTGTCTAAAATGCTATCTGTGCTCCGTGAGCCTGCCTTCTCCTTTCAGAATTGCATAGGCACCACCTCTTCCTCGAGTTCTTGATTAATTCTTTTGTTTAGCTCTACATTTTGGTTAGATGTGCCGCCTCTACATAATATCCTGTGACTACTAAGTGCAGTGCCTCCATCTGCTGCTGTACTGAACTGAAATGGTACTTTCTAGCACAGTGCTGCACGTTGGAACCAGGCCTGAGCATCCCTAGCCATTGCTCTGTGTTTGCTGATCTCCCTGTTAGAGGTTAGATATCGATTCTAGTCAGACTTGATCGGATGAGACCCTGATTTAGTCCTGTTTTTTTTTTTTTTTTAAACCAGGTTGTGCAGCTGAGATCCCAGTGGGTTTGTGCATGCTGGGATTGTGACAAGCTGTAGTTCTAACTGAAGTAGACAAATACGATTTAGAAAGGGAGATGATAAAATACAACAGGGGAAGTGTATAGAAATGTTAAAGGACTAGAGAAACAACTCATTGATTTTGCTATTGAGAGGATCTTAGGGATGTGTTCCTAGATTAATTGAATTTTGAGTTGGGTCTAGTTTCATAAATATAGATACTTTAAATTTCTGGAAATTTTGAATGATGCCAGAGATCCTGTATTTTAGAAATTGCTGTATTGTCAATTTTTTAAACCATGATTATTTCTTTATCATACATCTATACTTTCAAAGAATGCTTAATGTAGTCTATACATGAATGTCAGCATTGAACAACTCCAGAGTTGCCATCAATATTTTCTTTTATCACATTTGATCTTGTTGACCATGCCTGTCTTCATAGCGCTAATAGCATTCGCTCTGGATACTATGTGAATAACATCCCTTGAAGTTGGGCCATAGAGTGTCCTGGTTGAAAGCAACCCATAAATATATTTGTAGCGGATCAGTTATATAGCCAATCCTGGGTTAGGTTTCCTATGCCTTTGGAGATGCAAAAACAAGTGTCAGATCTGTTTTTCTAAGTAAAGGATTTCTAGATGAAATTATAGAAACAAAATTTATGTATGTGTGTCTGATAAAGGGCAATGAACTATATTATATAAATTGGTGCTACATTGTTAAGCATGATGAAAATTGCTAGAAAGCAGAAGACAGTGTAAACTGGAATAATAGAATTTTCTGATAATTTTTTTTGAAAACAAAGTAGAGTGTAAATAATCAGGGAAAGGGGATGAGTAACGTACAATAAACTTAGGTGTAGCACATGAAATTGCACAAATGGTACTGAAATCTGGAGCGGAGTTCAGAAAATCTTTCAGATTATATTTGTGTGTGGTCAGCGGAAGGTGTTGAAAAATGGTCTCTCACTAAGCAAGGCTAATGAGATCAGGGATTTTTTTCTCATGTTTGTTTTTCTTCCACCACTTAATATCTCACTGTCTCATAGACAGTATCCAGGTTTTGATAAAGAACCATCACCCATGGACATCAAGGCAAACCAAGTAAACCTTTGTAAGGAGCAGTCAGTTCCTTTCTTCCTGGTCTTGATCTTATTTACTCTATTAATTATTTAATGTTAACAAGGAACATAGCCTCCCTATGCTCTCTTTTGAAGTAATCAACAGTGAAGGAGGCAAGGCAGTAAATGGACTCTATGCAGAGGGATAAAAAAATTGCAGAAACTTGTTTTAAGTACCTCTACTGTGACAGTGGCGGCTTGGTAATAATAATAAAAAAGTAATTTACACAGAACACATCTATGAAAGGCTATTATATAGAGAATGATGACTGGCTGTTCTCTAACACAAGAAGGCACAGAAAAAGAGGATCTGGATTTAAATAATAGTAGGTTGTATTACTGAAAGTGAGTGATATTTTACCAGTAAGACTTTAACACAAGTAGGAATGAATGTTCATCTGTCAAGAAAATTTTAAGTTTAAGTCTGTATGTAACTAGGGGGGTGAATTCAAAACCTATCTTATAAAAAGATTGTCAGTTTTTTCTTTTTTTAAATAATTGGAATCCTAGAGAATGTATTTCTAGAATAGCAGTTTGTGTTGCTTAGGTGGCGCTTTACATCATTATTTTGTTTTCTTTTTGAGATGGATGGTTGATTCCTCAGATTCCAGTGGAGAAGATACACCCTGAGTAATTATAGAACCTGCTTATTGTCACATAGGTACCGACTAGTGGGAGAATAGGAGGTCAAAACTAGGTGTTTCAACATCAAAGTCAACGCTTAAAATGCAGCTTTGCCATGAAGAAACTTTCAAAACTATTCTACAATGGCCCTCAAGTTGTAGAGGAAGAAATTGTGGCCCAGATAACTAAAATAACAAAATTTTAAGAGCAACAAAAATTGAATTCTCCCATCTTTCATGCCTGCCTGCTTGCCATGTCACGTCAGTCATGTCCGACTCTTTGCCACCCTGTGGGCTGTCGTCCCCCGGGCTCCACTGTCCATGGGATTCTCCAGGTGAGAATACTTCAGACAAGTGTGCAACTCTCCTGAACTCTCATGTACTAAGAGCAGTGCGAGTGAGTGCTTGTGCATCCATATTCTCCTTGAAGGTCCAGTTTGCAGCAGAAGACTCAAAATTTGTTCTTTAGAGACAGGATAAAATGTGAAATTCAAATAATTCATAATGCAGTCCTCATCTCCTGTCTCCTAAAGATGTAATATTTCTTGCGCTGATACTCTCCCAGGTATGTGCGATAGTGTTAACAATGTCATAGGAAACCTGAAAGAAAGTAGATAAGAGAGCCAACTGACCTCTCCACTAGAAAAGGGATAGAGTGCTTTATGGAAAACGCAATATTGAAAAGACTGAATGAATGGGTGTGTGAGATAGTGGAGAGTGGGATGGGGCAGTAGAAATGGAGAAGAGAGAAATTTGTAAACAACTGCTATGATGAGCGGATTTCTCAGAAGAGAAATGTCTTTAGAGGATTTTTAGGAAATTTCATGCAGTTTGTGCAGTTTAGCTCCTCATCCTTCTTCCTAACCCTCTGCCAGCTTTGCAAAGGAATTTAGTAAAATCCTGCATTGCTCTGCAATGCTTTTAAAAGCAGAATTACATTTTTGAGGTAATGAAGGAAATACTTCAATGATCACTTTATATGAACAGGAAGCTCAATTTGTTTGGTTTGTTCTTATAGTTATGACTTTAAACACTGAATTTCACGCCTAATATTACAATTTTGTTACAATGAAATATTAATTTTTTCATCTCTTATGTTTATTTATTTTTATAAATAAATAAATTTATTTATTTTTATTTTGGTATTTGAAGGGTTTGTTGGTTTTAGCTAGTAAAGATTATTATGGTTTCTCTTTTTTCAACATGTTTCCTACCCAGTCAGTGTTCTTGTATGTTTGTTAAGCTTCTGGCTTTACCACTCCATTCTTAAAAGCTACCTTCAAGATTAAACCTGTACTCTTTCCTTGGCATATAAAACCCATCATTATGTAGATACAAACCTACTAATCCTGTCACTTAGGAGGCATGTGGCTAGTGTTCGAGGTACCTCATCCATTTCCTAATTTAAGGTCCCTAAACATGCTGCTGCTCTTTCTTGTCAGGGACCTTTGCATATGCCATCTTTATATTCTTTCTTTTGGCTTTTTTTTTTTTTTTTTTCTGATGAATATTGTCTTCGAAATAAAGCTTAAATGCCACTTGTATTATCTTCCCAAAGAACAGAAAGCTCTACTTTATTTGTGTAGCGTAAGGTTTTGGTACAAAGGTCTGTCTAGTCAAGGCTATGGTTTTTCCAGTGGTCACGTATGGATATGAGAGTTGGACTGTGAAGAAAGCTGAGCTCTGAAAAATTGATGCTTTTGAACTGTGGTGTTGGAGAAGACTCTTGAGAGTCCCTTGGACTGCAAGGAGATCCAACCAGTCCATCCTAAAGGAGATCAGTCCTGGGTGTTCATTGGAAGTACTGATGCTGAAGCTGAAACTGCAATATTTTGGCCACCTCATGCGAAGAGTTGACTCATTGGAAAAGACCCTGATGCTGGAAGGGACTGGGGGCAGGAGGAGAAGGGGATGACAGAGGATGAGATGGCTGGATGGCATCACTGACTTGATGGACATGAGTTTGAGTAAACTCTGGGAGTTGGTGATGGACAGAGAGGCCTGGCGTGCTGCAATTCATGGGGTCGCAAAGAGTCAGACACGACTGAGCGACTGCACTGAACTGAAGGTTTTGGTACTTCCCTTTGTTATTGAACATACCGCAATGTTGTGCAATACCTATCTGTTTTCAACTCTGAGGATACAGATTGTATCTTATTTGTGTAGGTTTGCTTAGAACAGCACATGGCATACAGTAGGTATTAAAATATTTTTTGTTGGAATAAGTTGAATTTCACTAAAGGATCAAATTTCTTAAACAAATTACCTAATATTTCTACATAGATTTAAATCAAGGAATTTTGGGGAAGAGAAGAAACACATATCACAGTCCTTGGGACATATAACTCCATTTCATCATGCATGCAAATATGATTCATAGGCTTCCATGGAGGTAGAATTCTTTGAAAACTAGGCCCTTGTCATCTGTTGAGAAGGTGGCCTGCTTAAGTCCTATTTACAAGGATCTAAGGTTTCTGAGACATTGTGTTGGGACGTATTTTGAGGAATGGACTGCCACCAAATGAAGGTAGAGGGAAGACAAAGTGGGCAGGATGTCCTCAGGTTTTGGGGTGCTGGATACTGCACAGTGATGAAGAAACTGGATGGACAACAGCTTCTGTAGGACCACTGCTCTTTCCTATATTACAACTCATTTAGATTCTAGAATTCTCCTTGCTCTGTGGTTTACTGAAGATATGGCCTAGAGCAAGTCATTCTATGCATTTTAACAGCTCCCATCTGAAATTTTTGAAGAGGCAAAGACTGGTTAATGTGAGCAATTAGGAAAAAATAGGGCAGATTTTGTGGTGTGTTAGGATGAGAAAGTGGGGTGTGGTTATTATCATGTGTATGCAACACCTCCATCACACCTGGTTTCTGGTAGTTAGGTCTGTTTCAGTATTAACTCTCTGCAGCATCCCCTTCCCTCCTGGGCTTCCCCTTTAGCTGGATCTGCAGAGATGTTTTCCAAGACCCTCTCATAATTTAGTTCCAGAAAGTAGACTCCTTTTGTGGCATTTTTAAGGACAGTTTACCTTCAAGACCAGAAAGTGAGAATAGATCTCATCTTCACTGTTTAATTTTGCAAGTCCAGCATTGAAAATGGCCTATTGGTTAAAGAATCTGCCTGCAATGCAGGAGACACAGGAGATGTGGGTTCAATCCCCGGGTCAGGAAGACCTCCTGGAGAAGTAAATGGCAACTCACTCCAGTATTCTTGCGTGGAGAATTCTATGGACAGAGGATTCCTTTGCTACAGTCCAAAGGGTTGCAAAGAGTCAGACACAACCAAGCAACTAAACTCAGCACACAGCACTCAGCGTTGGAAAGCAATAAAAAACCTTCTGCATTCTCTGTAGTTTTGTCTTTACCAGAGCATTGTATATTCCCATAGATAACCAGATACCTGCTGGTTACAAAATACACTGCAGCCTGAACCTGACAACTCAAGAAAGAACAAATAGTCGCTGATGAGTCATTTGCTCAGAAAAAGTTTACCTTGCTTTTGTCATTGCCCCAGCCAATATTTTATGCTCTGGAATTTGCACTCACAGGTTCCATTGCTTACAGGAACCTGTGTTGCAAATGTGCTACAAGCTGATAAACTCAAACTTTGAGTCTTTCATGTTTGATATTTCATTAGGCAGTACAGTGACCTTTTTGTTTTCTTTCTTTTTTCTCTGGCCTCTGATGGTAAAAGTGGGTATCTTTCTTTCAGTTTAAGTATAATTGAACTTGAGCCGTTCACAGAAGCTAGAAAACTTTGCCATATGTTGCCTAAAAACAAATTCTAACTTCAATTTGAGTAGCACCTTTCATCTCAGTGCTCTAAATTGCTTCGCAGTGATACATCATCAATATTTCACAACAAGGCATTGCTGAGCAGCATATTCAGTGATTTAGCCATCACTTTGAATAATGTAGAGAAGTAACAACCAGAGGAAAACAGGTTTCTTTTAAAAACTGCATAATGATAAAGATTTAGTATTTTCCAAGTGTTTATCTTAAACCATGCTTAAAAGAGCAGTCTAGCCGAAAGGTACAAAAATGCTCCAGAGGCACCCTTAATATTTGCATCAGTAAATCCACATCAAACAACAAAAACAAGCCACTGCTGTACATATAAGTATATACCTGATATCTCATTTGACACTTACAACTTTGAATACAGTCTGAAACATTTTTAAAATTAAGAATAGGAGTGCAATTTGTGCAAGCTAGGAACAAGAGAAGTTACCACAGAGAAATACCACATCTAGCACTCTCATGCCTCCAGAATCCATATTATTTCATCTTATTGTCATATCCTTAATTCAGTGTTCATTTTTAATTGTCTTGAAAAATACACATACATCTGACTGGTTTCACTGAATCTAGTTTTGACTTGACTAGCTTGACTATTCTACCCTACCACCTTATATATTCCTCATAGTAAGTGCCAGGGTGAATTCTCTATAATGAAAGTAGACAATGCCTCTTCTTAGCTAAAAATACCTTCCAATGACTCTCCATAGATTTTAGAAAGTTTAAAATCCTTAGCACGGCACATAGGCCTTTCATGAATTAACTTCTGCCTAAACTTCTACCCAAATCTCTTTTCATTCACAAAATGAGTAGCTATGTTGTCTCAGCACATAGTTCTCTGAACATATGACCTACTTTGTCATCTCTGGACTTTGGAATGCATTCAGCATCCTACCAAGAATGTATAATCACCTGTTAACTCAAGTTTTTCCCTCACTAGGGCAAGATCTATTACATATAGTCATTAATGCATGATATATGACACCTAATACTTCATTTCTGAATTGAACATAATTTAATATGAAGCACTAAAATCTCTATACCACTCACATCTTCTGTTCTATTGCACAGAGCTCGACATAAGCTACAATCTCAAAATCTTAAATTTTTAGTATTTTATAAAAGTTATGAATCTTTTTTTGAATCTGTTGAAAGTGAAGACTCTCTCAACAAAATACAATGAAGACAATTGCATACAAAAATTTCCACATATCTCCAGAAGGTTTGTAAATACCTTGAATTCAATTTAGAGATTTGCAGCTAAAAAAATCTGCTCTAAGGTGTTCCCATGTTGATAAACAATCCATTGGGGAATTTGTTCATTTGTATTGGCTTACTCCATGTCATCCTAATTTAGAGAATAATGGAATCTCAGGGTTGGCAAAACCTCTAAATATTACATATACCAATTTCATATCTAATATAGGAACCATCTCTACAATGTTTCTATCATACATTTTTTATGTTAAATATTTTTATCCAAGGAAAGCAAAGCCATATTGCCTAAACTTGACCAGATATATTTTGAAAGATCCTGTGTAATTAAGAATAATCTGAGATATTTCATTTGAGCTCAGACATAAAAGGAGCTTGGAAGTCAAAACTCTCATTCTTAAAATAAGAAAAAGCTAAGCAAACTGAAAATCAGTGATGTCTCTTGGACCCAGCAGAGAACTGAGATTGTAGGACAAACTGTTTCTTGAAGCCTCGAGAGACAGGAGCATCCAGATTCGCAGCCAACATTTGTTTACCTGGACTAGAAGCTCTGAAACCATAAACTGGTAGGACAATTAAGTGGTGATTTTAGTGAATTTCTGTAGATTGGATTACTGTTGTTGTTGTTGTTGGACACAGTAGGGGAAGGAGAGGGTGAAACAAATTGAGCAAGTAGCATTGACATTTATACACAGTGCTCAGTTGCTAAGTCATGTAGGACTCTTTGCAACCATATGGACTGTAGCCTGCCAGGCTCCTCAGTTCACGAAATTCTCCAGGCAAGAATACTAGAGTGGGTAGCCTTTCCCTTCTCCAGGATAAATACTTGCACGAATTCCTATTTGTCTCATTTCCTATTGCCCAGTATAACATATATGGGTTTCAAAAATTATTATAAGACCAATCGAAGGGAAGATAAAACATAATCTGAAGCCAGAATCAGAAAGAACTCAGGGATGATGAGGATATTGCAATTATCAGACATGAAATTAAAATCAATAATTGTTAATATGTTAAGGGAGCTAATTGGAGATGTAGATAATAGCAAGGACAAATGGGTAATGTAAGCAGAAAGGAAAATTTAATTGTTAGTTACTCAGTCATGTCCAACTCTTTGTGACCCCATGGACTGTAGCCCGGTAAGCTCCTCTGTTCATGGAATTCTCCAGGCTAGAATAATGGAGCGAGTTGCCACACCTTCCTTTAGGGGTTGAACTTCCGTCTCTCTCATTGCAGGCATATTCTTTATCAACTCAGCCACCAAGGAAACCCCAATAACACTGGAATGGGTACCCATTCTCTTTTCCAGGGGCTCTTCCCTTCTCCATCTGATATTCCTAACCAAGGGATCAAACCTGGGTCTACCTTACTGCAGGTAGATTCTTTACTACCTGAGCCACTAAGGCTCAGTAGACTTGACACAATAGAAGAAGAAATAAACAAACAAACAAGCAAACAAAAAAACCAATGAGCTTGAAAATAGGTCGGTAGAAGTAAGAAGATGGAAGATGGTGGAGTAGAAGGATGTGCACTCATCTTCTCCTGCAAAAATTACAAAGCTGCAATGCACTGCTGAACAACCATTGACAGGAGAAAGTTGGATCTCACCAAAAAAAGGTACCCCACATCCAAGGGCAAAGGAGATGGAATTTCAGGTGAGCTATTTCAAGTCCCAAGAAATGACACTGTGAAAGTGCTGTACTCAATATGCCAGCAAATTTGGAAAACTCTGCAGTGGCCACAGAACTGGAAAATGTCAGTTTTCATTCCAGTCCCAAAGAAAGCCAATGCTAAAGAATCTTCACCTACTGCACAATTGGATTCATCTCATATGCTAGCAAAATAATGCTCAAAATTCTCTAAGGTAAGCTTCAACAGTACATGAACCATGAACTTCTAGAAGTTCAAGCTGGATTTAGACAAGGCAGAGATACCAGAGATCAAATTTCCCATGTCCACTGGATCATTGAAAAAGCAAGAGAGTTCCAGAAAAACATCTATTTCTGCTTTATTGAATATGCCAAAGGCTTTGACTATTTAGAAACAGTAAACTGTGGAAAATTATGAAAGAAATGGGAATACCAGACTACCTGACCTGCCTCCTGAGAAATTTGTATGCAAGTCAAGAAACAACAGTTGGAACTGGACATGGAACAACAGACTGGTTCCAAATTTGGAAAGGAGTACCTCAAGGCTGTATATTGTCACCCTGCTTATTTAACTTATATGCAGAGGACATCATGAGAAACACTGGGCTGGATGAAGCACAAGCTAGAATCAAGACTGTAAGGAGAAATATCAATAATCTTAGATACACAGATGACACCACCCTTTTGGTAGAATGCGAAAAAGAACTAAAGATCCTCTTGATGAAAGTGAAACAGAAGAGTGAAAAATTTGGCTTAAAACTTAACATTCTAAAAATTAAGACCGTGGCATCTGATCCCATCACTTCATAGCAAAGAGAAGGGGAAACAATGTAAACAGTGGGAGAATTGCTTTTTTTTTTTTTGGCTCCAACGTCACTGCAGATGGTGACTGCAGCCATGAAATTAAAAAACACTTGCTCCTTGAAAGAAAGGCTATGACCAACCGAGACAGTATATTAAAAAGCAGAGACATTACTTCACCAACAAATGTTCATCTAGTCAAAACTATGGTTTTTCCAGTAGTCATGTGTGGATGTGAGAGTTGGACCATAAAGAAATCTGAGCACCAAAAAATTGATGCTTTTGAACTGTGGTGTTGGAGAAGACTCTTGAGAGTCCCTTGGACTGCAAGAAGATCCAACAGGTAATCCTAAAGGAAATCAATCTGAATATTCATTGGAAGGACTGATATTGAAGCTGAAACTCCAATACTTTGGCCACCTGATGCGAAGAACTGACTGATTGGAAAAGACCTGATGCTAGGAAAGATTGAAGGCAGGAGGAGATGGGGACGACTGAGGATGAGATGGTTGGATGGCATCACTGACTCAATGGACATGAGTTTGAGTAAGCTCCAGGAGTTGGTGATGGACAGGGAAGCCTGCTGTGTTGCAGTCCATGAGATCTCAAAGAGTTGTACACGACTGAGCGACTGAACTGAGCTGAACTGATAAGTAAGAAGATGAACAGATGAGCAAGAAGAGAACAGAGTAAACTGTTGAAGTTGGCAGAATAGAAACACCAATAAAGAATTTTATATTTGGTAAAATTATCTTTTCAGTGTAAAGGAAGAATAAATACTTTATCAGAAAAGAAACTGAGAGAATTCATTGCCAGCATGCCTGCCATAGAAAAACAATAAAACAAATTCTTCAGGCAGAGAGAAATAATAAGCTACAAAATCTTGGATCTTTGTAAAGAAAAGAAAAGCAACAGGCAAAGTACAAATGTATGAAAGGACTCACTGAAGGGAGTTTGGGGGAAAGGTGTTGACTTATGCAACTTTGGTTATGAATGGACTTTGTAAATGTAAAGGTAACATCCTCTAGTTGATAAAATTATTTCCCACGGGTATGTAGGTTTGCAGTTCAACAGTTAAGTGGGTGGATAAGTGGATGATGGGACCCATGTTGTCACTGTTGGAGAGGGAGGTTATAAACAAAAAGTAGGGGAGGCTAGAATGATCCATGTGGGAGTGGGTTAGAGTTTGAGACATCAATATAAACTGAAGTTTGGGCTTAGTATGGATAGATGTGTATTTCTACATGTTTGGTATACTATATATACTCCCTTGCTCTCCTGACTTAGAGGAATTGAAAACAATAATAGTGCAGTAACAATGAGCACACGAGGCACCTAGGACTTGGCTTCTAATATCATTCCTGTCTGTAGTGCCAGAGAGTAAGAAAATACACACATACATGCACACACACACACACACACACACACACACACATGCACGCACGCACACACACACCATCAATGTGTTATATCAAAGGGATATCGGTCCTACTGAGAAAGCATCTAATTACCAAAGTTGAAACACTTTGAGCATCTGTATTGGTCACATAGTATTGAATTATAATCCAGAGTATAAAATAAATATACATGAATCCATACTGATATAAATGACTAATTATACTAACTTACTAACTAAATATGAGAGCATAGACAAATCTCCCATACAGAAGAATTCTAAATAATTTTATGTATATACTCTGACCTCAAGGAGCTGGAGCATAATTGCCACTCTTTTCTAACTGTGGGCTCCACGCAGTGATTTCCTTCCTGAAAAATATAGAGAATGGAAAGGGAAGGGAAAATCACTGTGCTGTGGGGAAACCTGACCAACATTATATCAGGCAGGAATATGTGATCAAGGTTAATGTCAACAGGGATAAGTCATGTTGACTGTGTGTAGTCTTGATATGATGTGATGAGAATGGTACTCTAACTCTTTGGTCTTCCTCCCTAAAACTCGTGACCCCACAGGAATCAGGCATCAGACAGATCCCAAAGAGGAACACTTGACAAAATACCTGACAAGCCTTCCTCTAAATATCAAGGCTATCAAAAACAGAGAATATCTAAGAAAGTGTCATAGCAAAAGAAACCAAAGGAGATTTGACAAATCTAATGTGATTTTTTGGGTGAAAATCTGGAACAGAAGAGGATATTGGTAAAAACTAAAGAAATCAAAATAAAACATGGATTTAAAATTTAATAGTATATATAATGGTTTATTAATTGTTACATATATATCATACAAATGTTTGATGTTTTAAAAAAAGGAAAACTGATTATGGGGCGTGCATGAGCCTTCTGTATTATCTTTGCAACTTTTCCATTCTCTTCCCACTCCCTCAGGGGAGTCCTGCTTCCTGTGACTGGTTTATATGGGTTGCAAAGCCAGAAACCTGGCCTCTGGCTTCTATTGGAGCAACTCTAAAGAGCAGGAGCTCGCTGCAACACTGGCTGAGTTCTCTGTTTAAAATCACATCACAGTTTAATGTTACCCTCATCTCAGTGTTGCTTCCTTGTTTCAAGCATTCTTCTCCATTCCTCAGTAAACATCCAGCACTCAAATGTCTGTCATGGAGTCGACTTCCAGGGAGCCTGGACAAGCCACTACCTGTAAGAGTTCATTCCAGTCACTTGCAGGGATGTGGACAATTCTGTTCCCTCTCTTTGTTTTCTTATCATGTCACATTTATAATACAAAATAGCATATATTCTCTGGAGAGTCACTTAATTGAAGAGTTTCTAGTCTGATGCAAATGGTTTGTGCATATCCACACAAAATGATATTCAGCTACAAATATTCAGCACAAAAGATAATTTAAAAGAATTGGTTCCAACTTCTACACTGCATAAGGATAATTTTCTTAACATGGATGGTTGTACACAAAGGTATAGGATATAAGAGAAATGAAACAATAATACATTAAAAACAAAATATGTAAATCAATGTCTTGATCAACAGGCTTCTGTAAGTCTTAAAAATAGCAATGGAAGAAACAAATGCTGCAGGGAGTTTGAATTATTGACTAGGATACCCAGAAAGAGATTTTCAATTATGAATTGTGATAATATTTTTAGCATGTTTTTCTTTAGATGAATATCAATAATTACTACATGTTTGCCATAAGAGTGAGGAGAAATCAGCAACTCTTCAGAAGAGAAAAAAAGTGATTTTATTGGACATAAGTAATAGTTATATAAATATGCTTCAGTCTGAAAGAGTTGAAGAATACATAATATTGTCTTAAGGAATTAATGTACCTTCCAAAGTACCAAAACTATTACTAAAATGAAATTTTAATCTCATAGAATCTAGTTTATTATTAATCATTGTTTTCTCCATATTAAAATATACATGACTTTTTAATGTTGCTTTGTAAACTTCTGGGGAAAATATATCACCCTTCTTAATTATTTTAAAATAAAATTGTAGCTTTATTTGGGATTTAAAAAAAAAGAGTGCTCTACAGAAAGCAAACAGAAATCAGGCTCTAATATAGCGACATTGCATTTCATTGAGTGTAAAACAATATCTATGAAGGAACACATGGAAATTTCTGGTTTAACCGCGGAAGCATGGCTTATATGTATACACACTCACGTATATAGTCACGTGGGCATAGTTTCCTGTGTGGTTATATGAGCATGCCTGTATGTGTGTGGTTGTGCAAGGTATGTGAGTGTGCTGTTGAATGATAAACTACTCTAGGGCAGAAGGAAGATTTCACATATTCTAGTCTAGGATTAAATATTGATTTCCCTAGAAAGTAGTGAATTAGGGAATGAAAAGATATTAAAGTGTAACTACTGTCATCAAGCTATCAAATACATTTATTGAAGGTATTTTTATGTATATTTTTATACACAACACTTCCCTAAATAAGAGGAGAGATGAATCTTACCCAGGAGGACTTTATATTATAACAAAGTCATAAACATCCTGATTTATACTATATCGATTCACTTAATATTAGTAAAACTTACTTGGGGACTTTTTAATCCAAGTTTCTCTCCATAGCCACCAGGAAAATATTTGAACAGGACACTTGTATTCTTAACTTTTATTTTCAGAGACTATCAGTATCCACAATAAAACAAAGAAGAATCCCTCCTGCAAGTTGGTTCTGGTCCCTTGACTGATCACGTGCAACTACTGATAGAATAGTTTGATTTGCTCTCTTTTTTCCTCCTTGATTTTGAATTCACTCCTTTGTCCCTCACTTTCTGTCTCCACCTACCCCTCACAACCCTGTTTCTCTTCTTGACACGATTACTTCAGTAGAAAATTTCCTCTAACACTTGTAGTCAGGGAGAGATTTTACAAGCTATCTACTTAGTGAAAGTTACAATAAGATATTAACTACATAAGCTACTGTGAATCTGAGCCTGGAATGCACCCTGACAGGTTTCCTGGCCATATCTTTCCAGTATGACAGTGCTGAGCTGACTCATCCTGAGGTCATCTTCACTCCTGTCCCCACTCCCGTGGAGTTCTCCTTGCTGTGGTACCACAGTTGGGAAGCAGCATTAAATTTAGATGACTGTGGCCACCTAAACCTCCTTGCCTCGTGTTCTTTCCCCTCAGCAACCATCTGAAACATAGTACTCTTCAATCATCCTTCACCTTCTTTGTGCACATTTCTACACTATCCTGTCTTTTAAATTCTGAAACTTTTCATTTGTGACACCAGCACCTACTTTCATGATAAGCAGCCTTACTAAATCCTCAGTCTCTTCATTGAGCTACCCAGCTACCTCCTGCCTTAAATAAAGTCTTGTTGGTATACTGATGGTATCATTATTATCATCATTATTATTGTGCACAGAAGAATACTTTATGCCACATCCAGGAATATGGCTGAAAGCCTGAAAGGAAGATTCACTATCTTCTACCTCTTCATTGCCTTTTCCAAAACCTTCATTGCCTTTTCCAAATGTTACTCTCCTGTAACATTCTACAGGAGGCAGTGATCAAAACCATCACCAAGAAAAAGAAATGCAAAAAGGCAAAATGGCTGTCTGAGGAGGCCTTACAAATAGCTGAGAAAGTAAGAAAAGTGAAAGGCAAAGGAGAAAAGGAAAGATATATCCATCTGAATGAATGCAGATTTCCAAAGAATAGCCAGGAGAGATAAGAAAGCCTTCCTCAGGGATCAGTGCAAGGAAATAGAGAATGGAATAGAACAATATAATGGGAAAGACTAGAGATCTCTTCAAGAAAATTAGAGATACCAAGGGCAATTTCATGCAAAGATGGGTTCAATAAAGGACAGAAATGGTATGGACCTAACAGAAGCAGAAGATATTAAGAAGAGGTAGCAAGAATACACGGAAGAACTATACAAAAAAGATCTTCATGACCCAGATAACCATGATGGTGTGATCACTCACCTAGAGCCAGACATCCTGGAATGTGAAGTCAAGAGGGCCTTGGAAGCATCACTACGAACAAAGCTAGTGGAGGTGATGGAATTCCAGCTGAGCTATTTCAAATCCTATAAGATGATGCTGTGAAAGTGCTGCACTCAATATACCAGCAAATTTGGAAAACTCAGCAGTGGCCACAGGACCGGAAAAGGTCAGTTTTCATTCCAATCCCAAAGAAAGGCAATGCCAAAGAATGTTTAAACTACTGCACAATTGCACTCATTTCACACACTAGTAAAGTAATGCTCAAAATTCTCCAAGCTAGTCTTCAGTAGTATGTGGGGCTTCCCAGGTGGCTCAAGAGTACAGAATCCAGCTGCAGTGCAGGAGACCCAGGTTCGGTCCCTGGGTCAGGAAGATCCGTGGAGGAGGGCGTGGCCACCCACTCTTACCTGGAGAATCCCAAGGACAGAGGAACCTGGCAGGCTACAGTCCATATTGTCCCAAAGAGTTGAAGACGGCTGAAACGACTTAGGGTGCACGCAACGCCACACCTATTTCCCTGATGCTCTCAGTAGTTCAGCTTTTTTTGGGCTTCACTCTTGTTCCTCTCAGTGACTGTTTTATGGTCCCTGGTTAATACTATCAACTATGTGGCATTTCTGCCCCTGTTTCATTCTCCCAGCAAAACTCCAACCCTTGGGTTCATGCCACTGTCTTCCTGGGACTAAGAGAGTTTGAATAAAACAAATCAGCCTTCAAGACTGATGCAGCTCCAAAATTCATATTCTCCAACCTCATATGGCACCTCAACCTTTCACAATTGTTTTACTTGTTCTTGGTTCCTGACTTCTGTTCTCCATAGCAATTGCACCATCCCTGCACTTGCCCACTGTCTGTCAGCAGATGGCTTCACTTTCCTAGCTCCTACATCAAAATGAAACAGTTAAGTATCAGTTACGTCACTCTTCTGCCCCAAAGTAACTAGTATCAGAACGTAGCTGCACTCCTTTCCTATAATCTCAAGGGAAAGGGTGCTAAATAGCACGAGCTGCTACAACAGGTAACCCTAAAACACCTGATGGAGTAATCGCAGCTCCATGTCTATGTTTATTTTACATATATTTGCAACATTTTCCTTGTGGGTTTGTCTTTTATGCGTTCAGAGTCATGCAGCCAAGGATTTCCCTTTCTGCTTGCTCCTCAGATGACATGCACCTAGTATTTCTGCCACCAGGATGACTTTGGTTTTACCCAAGCCCTCTCTGACAGTCTCTTCTTCTGGCCTCCCTGTTTAGCTTCTGAATGTTCTGTTTTATCAGCATCACATCTAGCTATTAGATGAATTTATTTTTTAACTGATCTATTGTTTTCAACAATGCCCTGGTTTATACTTTGCAACATATGCGCGTGTGTGCCTGGTCATGTCCAACTCTTTGCAACCCCCTGGACTATAGCTCGCAAGGCTTCTCTGCTCATGGAATTTTCCAGGTAAGAATACTGGAGTGGGTTGCCATTTTCTACTCCCCCACCCAGGGGTCAAAGCTATGTCTCCTGCATTGACAGGCGGATTCTTTACCACTGTGCTGCCTGGGAAGTCCTGTGATTTGTAACAGTCTGAGCCAAGTAAAAGTATGCCCTTTGGCAGCAGTAGGGTGTTGCCAGTCTTTCGGGCTTGCTCCACAATTTCATTGGATGGATGCAGTGCGGTACCGCACTGCTGCCCTATAGAGCAAGACCCGGGGAGCCTGGGAACTCAATCCTCACCTGCAACCTCCTTGTGTGTGTTTGTGTTTGTGGAAGGGTGGGGAACAACACAAATGGATGCTGCAGGCTGGATGCTGCTCCCACACTGTATAGATCTTGTATAGCCTAGCTTGGAAAGATGGGATTTGCCAGCATTCATTGCCTGTCAAATCTACTCGGGATAGATTTCCACTCCAGAAAGCTGAGAAATTGGAATTTGCATTTTGGCTGCTGAGCCCACAGTAAGAGTTCTCCCTTAATACAGAGTGTTAAGGAAATAGGAGGCTATGTACTTTTCATCTATTGCTGCAGCCATTTCCTCTCTGTGTAGCAGGAGTGGGGACTAAAGGAATGGTCACACTGCCTTGGACCATCGCCTGCTTGGTATAGGCCGTCCACAGCATGCTGCTCTGGGAAGCAGGGTCTGCTGATATTCACTGGCTGTTGAATCCACTGGGAATAGCTCTTCCTCCCCAGGGCTCTGAGGGAGGTGGGAACTGCTGGAACAGTCTTCATCAGCACAGAGGGGCCAGGGGTACGGATGCAGTCTTTAGCTCTCCTGTCAGGATACCGCCCCTACCTCTCACCCCCGCCCCCAGTTTCTCCACTAAGCTTCATAGATTATGTTGTATTAATGTTTCTCAAATTGTTGTAAGCCCTTTGATCAACCTCCTGTTGTTGCTAATTTAGAACAATTTAATAGCTATCTCTCTGAAGGAGAAATTTCCTGGAGCTTCTCCACATTTCCTCCACACTGCCATTCTAGAAGTCCCATCTCTGCATTCATTATATTTTATCAAAAAATCTGATTTTCTGTCATTAATATCACTAAATGAATCTGCTGTGCACTCAGGTAGCTGGGTACATTTTCCTAGATTTCTCTGTTTCCTTCCTCTCTGTATCTAGTTCATCAGTAATTGCTGCCAATCTCATCTCATCTCCTAGATATGCTTCCAATCTCTCTCTGCTTCTGTAGTCCCACCATTTACCATTCTACTTAACACTCATCTCCTCTGTCCATGCTCTCGTTCTTGACCATCTTAAATCTGTCTTTCTCACCCAGTTCAGAATAACCTGTATAAAATGTGAATCATGACAATCACCTACTAGACACCCTTTAATTACCTGCACATAGAATGAATTACTAAATCCTATCATGATTTTATATCATGGCCCCCATGTGAAAATCTCCAGTCTTCCCACCCAACATCGTGCCTTTTACCCCCATCTATGTGTTGCACTTAGGGTATTTATTTCATATTTTCATTCCTTTATACAGATTATTTCTTTCCTTGGAATACCTATCTTCCTTTATCTTGATAATTTTTACTGCTTTAGGATACAATTCAGACATTTTATTCCTTGGAGAGCATTTCAGGATCCTCAAGTTGAACTTGTGAAATGTGAAATAAAATGGAGTCACTCATGTCAAGGCGTTTTTTAATGGAGGAGGCCATTGAGTAGGTGTGTTATGTATAATCCTCACTGCATAGAAGCATGAACTGTTGAACTGGATCAGACTGCAAATATCCCACGATGTCAAGAAGTCTGCAAGGGTGCCCTACAACTTTCTCTATTAAGGGACTTTTGCTTAGTGATAGATTTAGTAGTTGATCTCGTTTAACTAAGACTAGCTTTCGGCTGCCAACACCAATAAAAATTCTTTCCGAACGACTTACATAAGCATTCAGTCTTGAGAACTCCTGAGTTTTTCTCCCTAATAGTTTGGGTAGCTACCCAAATCTCTATACCCTGAATTGCAATTGTTTGATCCCGGTGAATGCTTTGATCGATCATAGCTTCTTAGAACTGACAAGGTTGACAAGGTAAATATCCCCCCTTTTTTTTTGCTCTCTTAACTCCAAACCTCTCCATATCATCAACTTAATTTTATTATCTATTAAATTCCTCCTGCCATATTCTGAGTTTCATTAGGCAGAGGCTATGTTTTCTTCCTCCAACTCCTCAGTGACTTCTTACTTTTTGGAGGATGGGTAGTGAAATGCTGAAAATGATGTACAAGGCTCTGAGTAAACCATATGGTCTCTTTTCCTGAGGCCTTTGCAGATACTGTTCTGTTTGGGATGGCCTCTCACACTCTGCTCCTACTCTGGCCTCCCCTCAAACATTGACATGCACATTCTTTCTCCTTGTTAACTTGAATCCATCCTCTACTTTCTCTTTAAATACCGTTTTATCGGGGAAAGATTTCCTGATCCTAAAATTAGATTAACTCACACTTACATTCCCTAGATATTCCTTTTAGTGTTTCTTCAGATCAGTTTGGGCTTCCCAGGTGGTGCTAGTGGTAAAAAACCCACCTGTCAGTGCAGGAGACATAAGAGATATGAGTTCGATCCCTGGGTGGGGAAGATTCCCCTAGAGGAGGGCATGGCAACTCACTCCAGTATTCTTGCCTGGAGAATCCCATGGACAGAGGAACCTGGTAGGCTTCAGTCCACAGGGTTGCAAAGAGTGGAAGTTACCGAAGCAACTAGCATGCATGCATATCAGTTTATAATAATAGATTTTTCTGATTATTTCATTAATGCCAGCCTTTTCCCAGGAGGATTTAACTTTGTTGACAAGGATTGTATTTACTTTGCTTTCCCTTCTGCCCCGTATGCTTTGCCCGATGCCTAGCACTTAGAACACATTCAATAAATAAACAGCTTGCCTAAGCTCAAGAATGACTAATTTACTCTTACAAAGACATTGGTACTTGACTCCATGCTTCATGTATAATAAAGTTTAAACTGTGGTTTTTGAACTGAAATTTATGTTGCAAAAGACTGACATTCATGAGATGTTTAACAGTGAAAAATGAAACTATTAGGAAATAGCAAAAACAAATCATATTTATATTTCAATTTTCCACTGAATTATTTTTATTGGCAACAAAGCAATATTAAATATATTCAATATTTTGGGCCTGTCAATTGGATAGGCTAGGCTTAGATTTTCACAAGTGTATGAAAATATCAGTTTTCCTTTATCTCATCAGAGATTCCTCTGTGAAATCTTGGTCGAAACCTTTCCATCTCCTAACCAGTCATGTGTTGAGTAAATCAACTCTGCCCAGAAGGGATCTCTGCATGTGTGGAACCTGTCTCTATTATTTCACTTGACTGAATTAAATAATTTGTCTACATGCCTGTCTTCTGGGCTGGAATATGGGCTGTTTGGGGAAACCACTTTGTCTTTTTAATCTTCTTGTCCTCAGCATCTATGATGGTATCTGGCACAAGTAGGTTTTCAGTTAATATTTGTTCAACGAATAAATGAGTCAATTAATGAGTGTCTCAGAGTCACTAAATGCTTTTCATAATGAAAATTATAATAAATGGCTTAGCCTAGAATTACTTCATCTGAAAAAGCCTTTATCCTCACAATAAATAAGCCAAATAATTAATACGTTTGCTGAGTTTTCTTTTCGCATGACACATTTTATGTGCCTACTTTTAATCTATTTGTCATTTACTCATCTATCTGCTTCAGTGTGCCATCTTCTCTTGTGGGAAAGTTTTACTGACCTTGAAAAAAACCCCACAAGTCTAAAGTTCATCTTTAAGGAAAATTTCATACAACTAAGAGCTTGTCATTCTAGTTACATTAACACAATAAAAGTAATTGTTCTCATATTTTCAGATAGCATCTTCCTTTGAAGTCTCCAAAATACTTATATAAAGGAAAAAAGAAATTTTTAGTTTTGTGATCTAATTCTTAAAGTCACATTATTCTAGTCACCCCCTCAGTGTAATGATACAGTAAAATATGATGTAAAATAACAACTGAAGCAATTATATAATAGTTTCCATAAAAAAATCTCATTAGTACTCTGAAGACGTTTCATTTATCTTACAGTGCATGCCAGCAACTGCTTGTGTATAGCTTGTTATCTATACTTCTTTCCCAAGTTGGACTGATTACTACCAGCTAATGAGACTGTACTTTAAAAAAAAAATTGTTATCATAGTATACTTGGCTTAATTTACTATCTAATATGCTAATATACTATGCACTATGTGATGTTATGAGGCACAGGAAGGGCTGTTAACCTCATCAGGTTTTAGAGCATCCTCAAAACCCCTGAAATCAGCCACACGGTGTTTTCGATATTGACATCCTTTGGGGAAGGGTCATCTTAGAATTTTTTAAAACAGCAATTCTGTATCCCAGTTCTAATGACTAACTGAAGTTACCTTTCTATTGGACAAGTACAAGGTTTCCAATAGAGATCCCATCTCTGGGACCTCTTTGATTTAACCAACATGTTTTATATTCTATGAACATAATGACTTGCTTTTACTAGGATAAATTCTTCATTGGTTAGGAAATTTGAGAATTCTGTCATTTAACAGAGAATTCCAAAATTTATTGACTATTTTTGTCTTTACTGATTACATTTTAATTTATTTATTTTTATAAATCTCAACTGGTCAACTCAATAGAGTTTGATAAGTGAATGGGATTCTAATAGATAAGAAAGTCTATCCGTGGGCAGGGATGGGAGCACATGTATTAGAGGATACTGAGATACTGAGAGAGCCCATTAGCCCGTGTGACACTCTACAAGACCATTAGAGTGAAAAGTTCTTCTAGACTGAGGGGTTCATTCTCATTTCCTCCAGTACAGGCTTGTGAAGGGAAGTGTTTAAGACGTACTAACAGTGCTAGAGCACTGCATAAGAAGAAAAAAACAAATACAAAAGTGAAAAGAATGAAAATAACACATCTCAATAGTTACTTACTTCTGTGTCACCCCTTGCAGATGCTGACTTATAATTATAGAAGAAAAATGTAGGCAAACAGAACTAAAACAAAGCTTACGCATTTCCCCAATGAAATTAGGTTCAAGTCAAGCAAAACAGGAAACCAAAAGATTTAAAGAGACAAGAACATAAAAACAAAAACAAACAAACAAAAAAAAGGATTTCAAGAGACAAAGAACAAAAAAAAAAAGAACATAAAAAGACAAAGAACATAAAGAGACAAGAACATACTTATGAAGCTATTGCCCATGCTTCGCTGATTGACATTTTCTTCTGGAGGGACCTGTCACATTACGTCCTAATGCGGAAAAGCAGAAGTAGAAATAGAGCTTCAGCAAGCCAGCTGGTTCACACAGGACTTTCCAGCACTGATTTTAACTCCGCATGTGAATGTTTGCTCCATCTAAGCCAAAAAGTACCCTCCAAAGCAGCCTCATTTGAACCTTTATGGTGTACTTAATATGCTCTGAATTTCAGTGACCCTGTCAGAACAGAGGCTGAGCACTACCCGGTGTTAAAATGTGTTTTCCAGCCTTGTGTCAGAGTCCTTTAGCACAGCAACATTTGTAGTTTCTGAACAATTCCCATAAAACTTAGGGGTTGTTGACCTGAACAAAACTCCCTATGGCTGGCAATGTCATTCTCTCTCTCGTTTCACTTTCCAGGTTGATAAAAATCAATACTTTCTCTCACAGAATTCTGGCTTTCCAAGCAGTGTTCAGGTTCATGTGAAATGTGTGGAGCATATAGAGGGACAGGGGTGGTTATTTTATCTTCCAGAGCCATTTCCTACATTCATCCAAGTAGCAGACAGTGCTGGAAATGTTACATGAAGCAATCTTTTGAAATTAACCAGTTCAGACTTTTGGATGGAGTCAGTGTGATTTTTGAAGATGGTTCGCTACGTCATTAACTTCTAGCTTCAATCAGACTCCTGGCAAAATAAAATCTTAAAAGCTAATGCCCATTATTCTCATACTATTTGATTTCAGTTGTCACTGATTTATTATTGAGAACTATAGCTACTGTATGCTTGAAATTAAAAAAAAAAACAACAGCTAAGAAGAATATAGTGCTGTATGTGATCTCCTATTAAGCTTTTATTCTTCATTCCCTTGACAAATGAAGAGAACTATATTTACTAGGTATTCTCATTTGTTTTGTCTTGTTCGTTGGTTTGTTTTTGGAAGAAGCTCTTCACGGTATGTAACTCTCTTAAAATTAATGTAACTAGACATTCTGAAAATGATTCCATTTCCTCTTGTCTGGGCTGGTAAAAGATAACACAACCTTCTATGTGATAAATTAACTTCTATGTCATGCTCTAAGCCAAGAGTTGGCAAACTTTTCTGTAAAGGGCCAGATAGCAAATAAGCTTTGTGGGTTCTATATTTTCTTTCACAGCTACTCAACTTCTGCCATAGTAATGAAAAACAACCACAAATAACATGTAAATGAGTGAGTATGGCTGTATTTTAATAAAACATTATTTACAAAATCAGGTACTGGGTCAGACTTAGGCCTCAGGGAATAGCTTGATAAACCCTGATCAAAGCTAATGGTTCTCAAACTTTGGTTCACACTGGGAGCTTGGCTCAGACCGGTATTGGAGACCTACCACATAACTAGTGAATAGAATGGATGCATTCTGATTCTTTGCAAATAGTATATATAAAAGGAGAATGTATATATTTAATAAACATTTCAGGTGATTTTTAGATAGCTCAAAGTACACGTCATTGCTCTAGGGTATGTAATTTTTTTAATTTTATTTTTAATCTATTTATGTTTTGACTGTGCCATGTGGTTTGTGGGATCTTAGTTCCCTGACCAGGGATTGAGCCCAGACCCTTAGCAGTGAAAGTATAGGATTTTAACCACTGGTCTCCCAGGAAACTCCTTAGGGCATATAATTCTTGAGAATTTTACTCCACATTTCCTGGATGAGGGACTCAATTGTCTTTATTCTCCTTGATTCTTAGAAAATAATCTTACAAATTTAGGCCAGCCTATTGCTTTCACGTGGCTTCCCGGTGTCTCAGACTGTAAAAGCATCTGCTTGCAATGTGGGAGACCAGGGTTCGAGCCCTGGGTCGGGAAGATCCCCTGGAGAAGAAAATGGCAACCCACTCCAGTACTCTTGCCTGGAAAATTCCATCGATAGAGGAACCTCTTAGGCTACAGTCCATGGGGTTGCAAAGAGTCAGACACGACTGAGCGACTTCACTCACTCATTGCTTTGATACTTTTCCAGATACTGGATGTTTTGAGTAATCAAAGGGTGGAAATCTTTCTGTAGCAATAATGTGTCAGTGTGGCTAAGACACTGAATTTTCTTAGTGAAAACATTCATGTAAATGATAGTTGAAAAACAACCTTGCCAAATCTATAAACCTGCTGCTCAGACATCTTATAGCATCTGGCATTTGGAGGTCAATGTTTCCAAAATGAAAAACAGAAAAATGTTTAAAATGTATTAAACATTTATTATTTGCCTGGGGCTACTCAAATCTTTATATCTGTTAGTCTACTTAATTCTTATATCAATCTTTTGGTATTACTACCTCCTCCACCCTATTTTTTTATTGTTGTTGTTGTTTTTTTTTTTAATATTATTTTATTAGTTGGAGGCCAATCACTTCACAACATTTCAGTGGGTTTTGTCATACATTGACATGAATCAGCCATATAGTTACACGTATTCCCCATCCCGATCCCCCCTCCCACCTCCCTCTCCACCCGACTCCTCAGGGTCCTCCCAGAGCACCAGGCCCGAGCACTTGACTCATGCATCCCACCTGGGCTGGTGGTCTGTTTTACCATAGATAATATACATGCTGTTCTTTCAAAACATCCCACCCTCACGTTCTCCCCCAGAGTTCAAAAGTCTGTTCTGTACTTCTGTGTCTCTTTTTCTGTTTTGCATATAGGGTTATCGCTACCATCTATCTAAATTCCGTATATATGTGTTAGTATACTGTAATGTTCTTTATCTTTCTGGCTTACTGCTCCAGTTTCATCCATCTCATTAGAACTGATTCAAATGAATTCTTTTTAATGGCTGAGTAATATTCCATGGTGTATATGTACCACAGCTTCCTTATCCATTCATCTGCTGATGGGCATCTAGGTTGCTTCCATGTCCTGGCTATTATAAACAGTGCTGCGATGAACATTGGGGTGCACGTGTCTCTTTCAGATCTGGATTCCTCAGTGTGTATGCCCAGAAGTGGTATTGCCAGGTCATATGGCAGTTCTATTTCCAGTTTTTTAAGAAATCTCCACACTGTTTTCCACAGTGGCTGTACTAGTTTGCATTCCCACCAACAGTGTAAGAGGGTTCCCTTTTCTCCACACCCTCTCCAGCATTTATTGCTTGTAGACTTTTGGATAGCAGCCATCCTGACTGGCGTGTAATGGTACCTCATTGTGGTATCCCTTGCATTCCTATACACTAACAATGAAAAAACAGAAAGAGAAATTAAGGAAACAATACCATTCACCGTTGCAACAAAAAGAATAAAATACTTAGGAGTATATCTACCTAAAGAAACAAAAGACCTATACATAGAAAACTATAAAACACTGATGAAAGAAATCAAAGAGGACACAAACAGTTGGAGAAACATACCGTGTTCTTGGATTGGAAGAATCAATATTGTCAAAATGGCTATTCTACCCAAAGCAATCTATAGATTCAATGCAATCCCTATCAAGCTACCAACAGTATTGTTCACAGAACTAGAACAAATAATTTCACAATTTGTATGGAAATACAAAAAACCTCGAATAGCCAAAGTAATCTTGAGAAAGAAGAATGGAACTGGAGGAATCAACCTGCCTAACTTCAGACTCTACTACAAAGCCACAGTCATCAAGACAGTATGGTACTGGCACAAAGACAGAAATATAGATCAATGGAACAGAATAGAAAGCCCAGAGATAAATCCACGAACCTATGGACACCTCATCTTTGACAAAGGAGGCAAGGATATACAATGGAAAAAAGACAATCTCTTTAACAAGTGGTGCTGGGAAAACTGGTCAACCACTTGTAAAAGAATGAAACTAGAACACTTCCTAACACCATACACAAAAATAAACTCAAAATGGATTAAAGATCTAAATGTAAGACCAGAAACTATAAAACTCCTAGAGGAGAACATAGGCAAAACACTCTCCGACATAAATCACAGCAAGATCTTCTATGACCCACCTCCCAGAATATTGGAAATAAAAGCAAAAATAAACAAATGGGACCTAATGAAAATTAAAAGCTTTTGCACAACAAAGGAAACTATAAGTAAGGTGAAAAGACAGCCCTCAGATTGGGAGAAAATAATAGCAAATGAGGAAACAGACAAAGGATTAATCTCAAAAATATACAAGCAACTCCTGAAGCTCAATTCCAGAAAAATAAACGACCCAATCAAAAAATGGGCCAAAGAACTAAACAGACATTTCTCCAAAGAAGACATACAGATGGCTAACAAACACATGAAAAGATGCTCAACATCACTCATCATCAGAGAAATGTTGTTGTTGTTTTAACATGTAAGGAAAAAGTATCACAGAAGTTTTAAGGAACTTATTGAAGTCTATACTGTAAATGACAGTGTCAAGGTTTTAGCCCAGATATTCTCACTGCATAGATAAGACTCCTAACCTTTATTCTATATATATTTTTCTTATTATTTAAGGAAAATGCATAAGAGAAAAAGCACTGGTAATGTAATGTAGTACAGAGAAAAATAAGAAAATAGTACCAAATCTATGTAGAATTAGATAGTGATTTGAAATAAATATTTAAAAAAGACATCTGGTGATAGTAATAAAGGGAGGCTACAGGGAAATTTGGGTTGTTGGCAATACTCATATTGTAATATTCCAAAGTAGAAGTCTTTAGAAAATACATATTACAAAGAATCAAGGTAGAAAAGAATCAGTTGTAAGATGTGATACAATGAAAAAAAATCTGCTGTTGAACAGATTGAGTGTTTACACTTCATGTGATTTTTAAAAATCAAAGATGTTAACTCTATGACTGTAGTTTAATTGGATTTTTTAAATATTGTGAATAAAGACTTCTAAATAAACTGACGTGTAGTTCTTGAGAATCTAGGGAACTATGTATAAAGTTGGAGGTAAATATGCTGTACCAGTGTATACAAGAAAGGTGATAAACTGTAGAGAGAGGCCCGTGAAATGGCGGCACTTGGAAGGGTAGGTGGAAGGCAAACTAACATTTGCACAACAGAAGATAAAACAGTGAACCCAAAGGAAACATAATTCTAGGTGGTATTTGGTATAACAACAGAGCTCCAGTTTGTGAGGGTACCAAATCAGTACACAAAAATCTTTTGGACTTCTGTGCACTAACAGCAAACTATCAGAAAGAGAAGTAAAGAAAATAATCCCATTTCACAACTGCATCATAAAGAATAAAAAACCTAGGAATAAGTTTAACCAAGAAGTTGAAAGATTGATATGTTGAAAACTACAAGACATTAATGAAAGAAATAACAGAGGTCACAAATAAATGGAAATGTCTTCCTTGCTCATGAACTGGAAAAATCAACATTGTTAAACTGTCCAAATTGTCCAAAGCAATATTTAGATTGAGTGCAATCTCTATCAAAATCCCAATGATATTTTTCACAGAAATAGAGCAAACAATCTTAAATTGTGTGAAACCGTGAAAGACCTTGAAAAAACAAAGCAATCTTATAAAAGAACAACAGAGCTGGAAGTGTCATGCTTCCTGATTTCAAACTAGATTATAAAGCCATGGTAATGAAAATGGTATGATGTTGGCATTAAAACAGAGATCAATGAAACAGGATGGAATAGCCTAGAAATAAATGCAGGCATATATGGCCAATAAATTTTAAACAAAAGAGCCAAGAATATGCAATGAGGAAAGGAAGGTCTCTTTACTAAGTGGTATTGGGAAAATCAGGCAGCCATATGCAAAAGAGAAAGAAACTACACCACTATCTTATACCTTTATAGTCAGTAAAAACTGACTCAAAATGGATTAAAAGCTTAAAGATAAGGCCTGAAGTTGTAAAACATCTAGAAGAAAACATATGCTCCTTGCCATAAATAAATGGAACATCATACTAAAAAGCTTTGCACAGCAAAGGAAACCATTAGCAAAATGAAAAGGCAACCTGTTGAATAAGAGTATATGTTTGTATATCATATGTATGATGTGAGTACAGTGGTAAGTCACTTCATTTGTGCCTGACTCTTTGCGACCCTGTGGACTATAGCCCTCCAGGCTCATCTGTCCATAGGATTCTCCAGGCAAGAATACTGGAATGGGTTATCATTTCCTTCTCTACGGGAAATTCTCAACTCGGGGATAGAACCTGAGTCTCTTCTGTTTCCTATGTTGGCTGGCAGGTTCCTTAACGTTAGTGGCATCTGGGAAGTCCATCATATTTATGATAAGGGGCTAATATCCAAAATATATAAAGAACTCACACAACAGCAAAAAAAAAAAAAAAAACTTATTAAAAAATAGGCTGAAGGCCTGAATAGAAATTTTTCCAAAGAAGACATATAAATATCTGATAGGTCCATTAAAATATCCTCAACATCATTAACCATCAGGAAAATACAAATCAAAACAATGAGATATTACTATACACCTGTTAGACTGGCTATTATCAAAAAGTCAAGAAATAACAATTGCTAGTGAGGATGTGAAAAACAGAAAACTTTTTACATGGTTGGTGAGATTATAAATTGATGCGGTCACTCTGGAAAACAGTATGAGGTTTAAAAAAATTAATAGAATTGCCATATGATCCAGAAATTTTACTTCTGAGTATTTATCTGGAAAAGATGAAAACACTAATTTGAAAAGTTAGTGTTTATTGCAGTAGTGTTCACAATAGCAAGACATGGAAGTAACCTGTGTCAATCAATGGGTGATTGGATAAAGAAATAGTGATACACACACACACACACACACACAGATACTAGAGTGTTGATTCAGCCATAAAAAGTGAAAGCTTGCCCATTTCTGACAACATGGCTGGACCTTGAGTGCATTATGCTAGGTGAAACAAGTCAGACCTGGAAAGATGACCTCTTATACATGGAATCTTTAAAATAGAAAGCCACGAGCTCATAGATACAGAGAACATTGGTGGTTTCCTGAGATGAGGGTTGGTGGTTGGGGAAAAAAAAAAAAGTAAAACAACAACAAAAAAACAAAAATAAAACTTTCTTACTAGATTTAGAAAAACCAAATAAATGAATGCTCCACATTTGTCTTAATATTGATACCATGCCTCGTACCAGGGTGTATAGTCACTAAATATTGACCAACAGTCTGACTCAGGACCGTGTGATAAAGAATTCATGGGCTTTTCATACCTATAATATAACATTTCTCATTTATAAAAACATCACTGAAATAAACTTACATCCCATGTAGTGGGATTAAATGTCCAGTACCCCCAAGATTTTCAGGGCAAGCCCTAGTAAGGTGTTTGCCTCATGCAACTCAAAAATCCCAGATTGTTCTATGGAAGTTAGCTTATGGTAAGTTAGAGAAGAATTTTTCACTGGTATTTTATCTCATTTATATTTACAAGGAAATCTTTTACTACTGGGGACCAAAATGAGGTACTTATTTCATTTGTGCAATTGTGTTATGCCTGACATCATTTTTACATACACATTAGATTTCTAGTTGATCAACTAACCTCAGTCAAAATCATTAGGAAGGCATTACTTATGTAGTGACAATAAAGAATAAAGAAGCACTCCTTTGCTAAAGCATGATGTGTGGGAAATTTTTATTTTAATGCAGATGTTGTAATTATCAACTTTAAAACATATTTATTTTCTCAAGCGTGACAAATAATTAACTTACATTTTAAACCTTTTTTTTTCTCGAAAAGGTTGAAGGTTATAAAAGCTGCAAACTAATACACATTGAAAAACACAAGTGATCTTTTGGGAGAGTGAATAATCTGTTTCTTAATGCTGTTTCTTTATTCAGAACTAAGTTTCATTAAATAGAAATGACAGAAGTACATTTCCTTATCATAGAGAATGTTTCGCCCAGGACAAGTGATTTCCTTTCCTTCTGTGGTACAATTTTCAAGAATCCCTAGAGAGAAGATCCTGGGAAAGACTAGGACAGCCTATGTACATGAGTATTTTCTATGAAGTCATCTTTTTATATGTATGCATGCTTGTGTGTGTGTGTGTGTGTGTGTTCTATTGTATACTCAGTGAAATGATCTCCAGAATAGAGTGCAAATATATCCCAAAGATCATCCGTGGTAGTATACAGTTCACATGTGTGCTTGCATGCTCAGTCACTTCATATGTGTCCAGTTCTTTGCAATCCCATGTACCACAGTCAGCCAGGCTCCTCTGTCCAGAGAATTTGCTTGTCAAGAATACTGGAGTGGGTTGCCATGCCCTTCTCCAGGGGACCTTCCCCACCCAGGGATCCAGCACTCATCTCCTGTGTCTCCTGCCCTGCTGGTGGATTCTTTATGGCTGAGCCACCAGGGAAGCCCTTTTTAAAGTTATGTAGCATTCCGTACTGTGAATATACAATTATTCAATATTTGAAGTTGACAACTAGTGCCATGATATATGTCTTGCACATATATATGTTTTTATTTTTGCCAGTGAGTTTTTTAGATAGATCTTTGAAAGTAGAATGTAGGCTCCGCAGATAAAATGTGTGTGTTCATTTCATTACGTATTGCCAAACCAGTTAGATCAGAGGGTGTTTGTCCTCACACAGCCTCACCAAAAAAAATATGCTGTCAAACTTTTAGGTGTTTTCAATCTGATAGTAGATAAATATTTCAATGAGTTTTAGTTGCAGTTTTCTTATTATGAGAATGCTGAACAGTTTTCTTGTCATGAAAGATTTTTAATTAATTTCTTAAGGTTAAGGTCCATTTGCATTTCTGTTTTCTATGAACTATTTATTTCTATATTGTTGGTAGCATTTATTGTCTTTAAAATTTTATGTAATTAAGTTAAATTAAAATGTTTTGTTGATTTTGGGCTTTGTGTCATAGTAAGATTTTCTCTGCTCCCAATTGTAGAGAAAATTGAACATATTTTCTTCTACTACCTGTATAATTTCACTTCTTTACATTCAATTCTCTAATGCATTTAGAGTTTGAAAATTTTAATTAATCCACTCACTGTTTTTTTCCCAAAAAGACATTCATTTTCATCAACACTTCCTATTAAAAAGAGTAATTTTCTCTTGATATTTGAAATGCTGCCATTATTGTGTTTGGAATTTCATTTCTAGATTATCTATTCTGATCTATACAACTGTCTGTATTGATACCAGAATTTTTTTTTTTTTAATTACAGAGGTTTTATAGCATGTGTCAATGATTAGTGAGCTATACCACTGTCAAAGTAGGGACTTATTTCCCAGAATTTTTTTTTTTTTAAACTTCTTGTTTGTTTTCCAAATTAATTTCATTTATTATTTTTTTCATTTATTTTTAATATTCATTTTTAACTGGTTGACAATTGGTTTACACTATTGGTTTGATTTCTGTCATACATCAGCATGAATTAATGGTCCCCTCCCTCTTGAATCTCTCTCCCACCTCCCACCCATTCCCACCCCTCTATGGTATTACAGAGCTCCAGTTTGAGTTCCCTGAGTCATATAGTAAATTCCCACTGGCTATTCACATATGTTAGTGAATACACCTCCATGCTACTCTCTCCGTTTTTCTCACCCTCTCCCTCTTCTCCCCCACCCTTACCCCTTAGTCTGTTCTCTAAATCTGCATCTCCGTTGCTGCTCTGTGAACAGATTCATCAGTACCACCCTTCTAGATCCCATATATATGTGTTAATATGCAATATTTATTTTTCCCTTTCTGACTTACTTCACTCTGTATAATAGGTTCTAGGTTCATCCACCTCATTAGAACCAACTCAAATGGATTCCTTTTTTATGGCTGAGTAGTATTCCATTGTATATATGTACCATAGCTTCTTTATCCATTCAACTGTTGATGGACATCTAGGTTGCTTCCATGTCTTGGCTATTGTAAATAGTGCAGCAATGAACATTGGGGTGCATGTGTCTTTTTCAGTTTTGGTTTCTTTAGGGTGTTTGCCTAGAAGTGGTATTGCTGGGTCATATGGTAGTTATATCTATAGTTTTTAAAGAAATCTCCATACTTGCTTCCATAGTGGCTGTATCAATTTACATTCCCACCATCAGTGTAGGAGAGTTTCCCTTTCTCCATGCCCTCTCCAGAACTTGTTTTTTGTAGAGTTTTTGTTTATGGCCACTCTGTCTGGGGTGAAGTGATATCTCATTGTGGGTTTGGTATGCATTTCTCTAACAATGAGTGGTATTGAGCATCTCTTCATATGTTTATTAGCCATCTGTATGTCTTCTTTGGAGAAATGTCTGTTTAGGTCTTTTGCCCACTTTTTGATTAGGTTATTTGTTTTTCTGGTATTGAGTTGTATGAGCTGCTTGTAGGCTTTGGAAATTAATCCTTTGTCAATTGTTTCCTTTGCTATTATTTTCTCCTATTCTGAGAGTTGTCTTTTCACCTGGTTTATAGGTTCTTTTGTTGAGCAAAAGCTTTTAAATTTAATTGAAAAGTGAAAGTGAAAGTTGCTCAGTCATGTCCGACTTTTTGCAACCCCATTTAACTTATATGCAGAGTACATCATAAGAAATGCTAGGCTGGATGAAGCACAAGCTGGAATCAAGATTGCCAGGAGAAATATCAATAACCTCAGATATGCAGATGACACCACCCTTTTGGTAGAAAGTGAAGAACTAAAGAGCCTCTTGATAAAAGTGAAAGATGAGAGTGAAAAAGCTGGCTTAAAGCTCAACATTCAGAAAACTAAGATCATGCCATGGTCCCATCACTTCATGGTCCCATCACCTCATGGCAAATAGATGGGGAAACAGTGGAAATGGTGACAGACTTTATTTTGGGGGGCTCCAAAATCACTGTAGATGGTGACTGCAGCCATGAAATTAAAAGACACTTACTCCATGGAAGAAAAGTTATGACCCACCTAGACAGCATATTAAAAAAGCAGAGACATTGTTTTTCCAACAAAGGTCCATCTAGTTAAGGCTATGGTTTTTCCAGTAGTCATGTATGGATATGAGAGTTGGATCATAAAGAAGGCTGAGCACTGAAGAAATGATGCATTTGAACTGTGGTGTTGAAGACTCTCGAGAGTCCCTTGGGCTGCGAGGAGATCCAAACAGTCCATCCTAAAGGAAATCAGTCCTGAATATTCTTTGGGGTGACTGATGTTGAAGCTGAAACTCTAATACTTTGACCACCTGATGTGAAGAATTGACTCATTTGAAAAGACCCTGATGCTGGGAAAGATTGAAGATGGGAGGAGAAGGGGATGACCGAGGATAAAATGGTTGGATGGCATCACTGACTCAATGGACATGAGTTTGAGTAAACTGTGGGAGTTGATGACGGACAGGGAGGCCTGGCGTGCTGCAGCCCATGGGGTCGCAGAGAGTCGGACACGACTGAGTGACTGAAATGAGCTGAACTGAACTGATGGACTATACAGTCTGTGGAATTCTTCAGGCCAGAATACTGGAGTGGTTAGCTATTCCCTTCTCCAGGGGACCTTCCCAGCCCAGGGATTGAACCCAGGTTTCCCTCATTGCAGCCAGACTCTTAATCAACTGAGCCACCTTGGAAGCCCAAGAATACTGGTGTGGGTAGCCTATCCCTTCCCCAGCGGATCTTCCTGACCGAGGAATTGAACTGGGATTTCCTGCATTGTAGGTGAATTCTTTACCAGCTGTGCTACTGGGAAGCCCTTTAAGTTTAATTAAGTCCCATTTATTTATTTTTGTTTTTATTTCCATTATTCTAGGAGGTAGATCATAGAGGCTTTTGCTAGAATTATGTCATACAGTGTTCTGCCTATGTTTTCTTCTAAGAGTTTTATAGTTTCTGGTCTTAACTTTGGCCTTTAATCCATTTTAAGTTTATCTTTGTGTATGGTGTTAGGAAGTATTCTAATTTCATTATTTTGCATGTTGTTGTCCCGTTCTTCCAGCACCATTTATTGAAGAGACTATATTTTTACCATCATATATTTTTTCCTCCTTTGTCAAAGATAAGGTGCCAATATGTGTGTGGTTTTATCTCTGGGCTTTCTATTCTGTTCCATTAGTCTGTATTTCTGTTTCTGTGCCTGTTCCATACTGTCTTGGTGACTGTAGATTTGCAGTATAGTCTAAAATTAGGTAACTTGGTTGCTCCATCTTCATTCTTTTTCCCTCAAGATTGCTTTGGCTATTCAGGGCCTTTCGTGTTTCCATACAAATTGTGAAAATTTTTGTTCTACTTCTGTGAAAAATGCCGTTGGTAATTTGATAGGGATTGAATTGAATCTGTAGTTTGCTTTTGGTCATATGGCCATTTTCACAATATTGATTCTTCCAACCCATGAGCACGGAATATCCCTCCATCTGTTTATATTGTTTTTGATTTCTTTCATTACTGTCTTATAGTTTTCTGTATATAGCTCCTTTGTCTCCTTAGGTAGGTTTATTTCAAATTAATTTTGCAATCAATTATGTTTCAAAACTATAAAGTATTAACAAAATTGAAAAATTATAATTTCCTTAAGTTTACTGATTAACATAGATAGAACCAATATTTTTATGACATTCAGTCTTCCTATTATTTATTTTTTCAAGTCAATGTATATGTCTTTCAGAAATGTTTTATGATTTTATAAGTTTTGGACATTGCTTTAAGTTTATGTCTAAATGTTTTATTTTTATGTTTCCTATTTTAAGTGGGAAACATATAAATAAAATCTATTGTCACCCTGTTATGTAAGATTCTGGTTCTTAGATTGATCTACCTATTAATACATTTTGTCATAGAGTTCAAAGGTAGTGACTGTCGGTTCCTATTTTTAAGATATTTTTAATATGAATAGGTACTGCACCTGTAAAATGTCTTTTGAAAAATGTAAATGCATTATTGTTTGCTTAGCTTCCAAATTTTATTTTGTTTCTTCTCTGCCACCCTGTTATTTCCTTTCTTCCCAGACCTAAAGTCTGTGATCTCTGGAATTGGGATGATTTGGAATGCACTGCTTTATCATTTTACTTATCTGCTCTCACTCCTTAGGGGATCTTGTCTAAGCTCCTAACTTGTATAACATCTGTACACTGATAACTGTCAAATTAATACCTGTAAGACTTAGATTAATATAACCATCTACTTATACATTTTCTTCCCTTAAATATCTAATAACTATCTTAAACTAAATTCTTGACCTTCTTCACCTCAGAACTGCTTCTCCTTTCAGCTATATTTCAATAAAAACTTAGAGGGGGCATGCTCTCTTCCAGACACTATTCTAAGTGATTTATTAACTATTAACTCATAGGAGAAGGGGACGACAGAGGATGAGATGGTTGGATGGCATCACCGACACAATGGGCATGGGTTTGGGTGGGTTCTAGGAGTTGGTGATGGACAGGGAGGCCTGGTGTGCTGCGGTTCATGGGGTCATAAAGGGTCGGACATGACTGAGTGACTGAACTGAACTGAATGGAACTGAACTCATTTAATACCAATAATAACCCCGTGAGGTAGTTACTGCTACCACGGTCATGTTATCGATGGGAAGACCGAGGCGTAAGAGAACTCAGATGACTTGTCCAGAATTCCAGTTAGTAAGGGAAAACTCTAAGGCCAGTGGACACTTGACAGCAAAGTGCTTATAAATACCTTGATTTAAATCACATAGTTTCTTGCCTATACTATTAAAATAATCTCCAAACTAGTTCCTTGCTTCACATGTTTTTGCTTTCATTGTATATTCTCCACATGGCTTCTATTGTCCCATTTAAAACAAACATCAAATCTCATTTTTTTTCCCTTTGCTCAAAACCCTCCATTGTCTTCCCAAATTGATGAGCAAAAATGACTTAACTCTCCCACTTGACCCAGCTTTGTTAATGTCATCACTCTTTCTGTGACATCCTTATGGTGCCTTGATTACACCAAGCTCTCTCTCAACTCAGAGTTTTACTGGTCTACCTTCTGTCTGATACACCCTCTCCCTAGATATCTACATTTTGCTTTCATATTTCTTTCAATTCTAAGCTCATATATCACCTTCTGAAAAAGATCTTTTCTTAAATGTCTTTTATTAAAATAAAAATTTCATCAATCTCACCAACTTTTATAAAATAGCATTTACCATCACCTGAAATATCACACACACACACACACACACATATAAATTAAAAATATGTTTTATTTTCAACATACCTCAATTAGGAATTTTAATTTTTCTACTGTTAGATCTTCAGTATCTGAAAAGGTACTTAGAACCTATAAGTGCTCAGTAATTATTAGATGAATGTTTCAGTAAGTAATATTCATGATCCCCTTAGCTTAATTGATTAATAGCTCTTTTTTATGGAACATTCCACAATACTAATGTTCCCTGGAGCATCATTCAGGAAACTGAGTTAAATATTAGGCAATGGTGGTTTTATTTGAACTTGAGCTGTAAGCTCACTAGTTTATATTTTGCTTTGATTGTTGACTAGCTAAATGATGATATTGAGTTAAACCAGCTTTCTCCTGTCTCTGTTTACTTGTGTCCCAACTGCACCTAGAATGTATTCCTTTTCCTTTATCCAAATTCAACCTCTGAGTTTTACAAAATAGATGCCCCTCAAATATAGGTCTCTTATTCTTTCCCACTTGTCTGTAACATAGTCACCAGGCTTGGCTCATAGATTCAACTTGTAGTTGTCTGTAACATAGTCACCAGGCTTGGCTCATAGATTCAACTTGTAGTCTAACTCATAGATTCATTTGAAGCCAAGAAGAATTACAGTGTTGAGGTGGTTTAGGTGGCTTAGTCAGGGCTCAGGTAGACTGTCTTTGATAAGTCAAGATTGCCTAGGGCCAGAAAGGGTAAGTGACAGAATGAGTGACACATATTTTTCATGCTTGAATTACAAGTTAAGTTCCCAAGAGAAATTAACACATTCACTTTTAAAAAAGACTTCTCACTATATAACCATAGAACATTGTTATTATATTGCTTATAATGCATACTCTGTACATATTTGTTGTTTTCACGATTATTCTGTGAATACTGAAGAAACACTAATTTGTATCCTGAGCATGAGTCCCATCCTTCTGTTTCCTAGGCAACATTTTCCTTTATGAGAGTAAAAGATTATTAATCCCTAATATATAGCTAGATAAATCTTTCAATGGCACCCGAATGTCACCTGTTTATATATTATCAAATAGACTCCTGCAAGTTATCATATGAGAGAAAAGCACCTCCTTTATCTATATACCTTTCTTGTGCAGAATAAAAATAATTTATATATTTCTTGGGGTTGTGGAAGTTAGAATGCTCCTAAAAATAATTTATAAAACACTGCTAACATCCAGTAGCTCAGTGTGAATTCTTGTTGAACTCAATAGAGGTCCACTTATCATTTTTCTAACTGATAAAATCATACTGCTGACAGGAATAAGAGAAGATACAAGTGAAGAATTTGTAGTGCCTAATTTTTAAAAGTTTCCCAACGGACTGCCGCAATCTCAAAACAAAAACATAGTCTACCAAAGAATAGAGGTGTATATTGATATTTCACCATATTTCCAAAAATATTTACTTGGCCTCTAGAGTAGTGATTCGAAGCAAGTGAAAAGTACTCAATATCAAAGTATTTACCAATGTCAACATGAAATCAGACTTCACATGTATTGATTGCTTTTTCTCTGAATTTCTAGCTTGATTTTTTTTAAAATTTTTTAACAAAATTCATTGACCCAAGCATAAATGTATTTATAGACTTTATTTCTATATTCTGTATGCATTTAATTGTTCTTATCTCAAAAAGAAAATAAATCATGCACAACAGTCAGTGAATGCCTGAACAATGGGTGGTAATTATGTGTGTTGGTTTTTTTTTTTTTTTTTTTTTTTTTTTTTTTTTACCATTTCTCCTTTTTATTAAGTCTCTCAATCCATCAAATCTGTCAGCTAAGCCCTTAGGAACCTAATCTAAAAGATTTCATCTCTAAATATGAAACTTCATGTGTGTGGTAGTATTTGGCCAGCAGCAGAGTGTAATGTAGGCCTGAATTAAGTGAGTTGTCAGAAGCGTAAGAAATTTAATGTTAATCATATCTGATAAAGCCAACTTCAAGTTTCAGCTTTGTTATTTATTACATGACTTAACTGCTTTAGTCTTAGTTTCTTCATCCATAAAATGGAGAGAAAAGTAGCTAGCTTATAGAATCGTTATTTTCTAAAAGAATGCTTGGTGTATTAAAAGGAAATCTATAGACAGATATAATCCAATTACATCCAAATTTGATTAAATGATTTACCTTGTTTTAATTTAATGCTACTATTTTTGTATCAAGTTATCACTATAGCCTCTATTTTCTCTTCTAATACTGTGATATACACAAATAAATATAGAGAGCTCTACACATAAAATATTCCAGGAATGCTTGACTATCACAGTATCTTTGTTGCTTTTTAATTAATTCTCCACATATGCCACCAAAATGATCTTTCGCATATGCAAATCAAACTACATTACCTACTTTCTCAAAATTATTTAGTGGTTCCCATTCTTTCATGCTAAGGAATAAATCATATACTCACTGAAAATCTAACCACACTCAGGTTTCTCCTCCTTTCTCATTTCAGCATAATATTCCAGCAATATTGCTTTCTGATAAACTCATCTACAACTCTCCATGAAGTCCCTTCTGACAGACTAGGCAAATTTAATTTTTTCTTTTTTACTCCCACTCCATTTAAAGAAATTAATATTTGTACTGAGGCATGTGTATGATGCATGGATTGTAACTACAAAACTCAGGGACAGGATTGTCACAGATGCAACTAATGAAGGTTGCATACTCTGCAGAAATAGGACCAGTTGGGTGAACTTAGTAGAACCAACCTTGTTGCCCTAATCACGTCTAAGGGAGGAATAACACATCGGATATAGTTACTTTACTATATGGATGGATGAAGCACAAGCTGGAATCAAGATTGCAGGGAGAAATATCAGTAACCTCAGATAAGCAGATGACACCACCCTTATGGCTGTAAGCAAAGAGAAACTAAGGAGCCTCTTGAAGAATGTGAAAGAGGAGAGTGAAAAAGCTGACTTAAAGCTCAACATTCAGAAAACTAAGATCATGGCATCTGGTCCTATCACTTCACGGCAAATAGATTGGGAAACAATGAAAACAGTGACAAATTTTATTTTCTTGGGCTCCAACATCACTGCAGATGGTGATAGCAGTCATGAAATTAAAAGACACTTGCTCCTTGGAAGAAAAGCTATGACCAAACTAGACAGCTTATAGTCAAAACTATGGTTTTTCCAGTCAGTATTCATGTATGGATGTGAGAGTTGAAAGAAAGCTGAGTGTCAAAGAATTGATGCTTTTGAACTGTGGTGTTGGAGAAGACTCTTGAGAGTCCCTTGAACAGCAAGGAGATCAAATCAGTCAATCTTAAAGGAAATCAGTCCTGAATATTCATTGGAAGGACTGATATTGAAGCTGAAGCTCAAATACTTTGGCCACCTGATGCAAAGAACTGACTCATTGGAAAAGACCCTGATGCTGAGAAAGATTGAAGGCAGGAGAGGAAGGGGATGACAGGGGGTGAGATGGCTGGATAGCACCACCAACTCGAGGGACATGAGTTTGAGCAAGTTGCAGGAGATGGTGATGGACAGAGAAGCCTGGTGTGCTGCTGTCCATGGGGTCACAAAGAGTTGGATACAACTGAACTGAACCAATAACTACTTTAAATACAACTAATCATAAACTCCTGAACACACAGGCCTCATCTTTCATAGCTACATATATGCTTAGTACCTACAGGCAGACAATATACATTAGAGAATGAATGAATACTTTGTCTTGCAGCATAAGCCATATCCTAAGCAAAGACAATTTTTCACAAGCATTTTATTTATTGGGAAAAAAGCCTGAGTTAAAATTGCCTCTCAAACCATATATGAAATGTGAAAAAAAAAAAAAAAAGCCTAGCTAAGTTCTATTTGAATGGACAAAATGAAGAAAATGGGAACTCATGCATCCAAACTCTGTATGGAATCAAAAAATTTCCATGTAAGCAAGCAATTGGTTAAAGTATGGCACGTGGACTCAATGACACTTTGCTCTAGAGTGAGAACTATAAGGCCCAGCATCTCTGAGGTTGCATTCCCAATGTGTTAGTAGAATAAGGATCCCTGTAACATGGACTTGAGATCCCAATGAGCTGGGCATGTGGTTTCAAAGGAATTTTCCTCCATTTAATAAAGTTTGGGTTTCCTATTGGATCAAAGAGCAGATCTCTTTTTCAATTTTTGTTTCCTCTCCTGGTATCAAGGTCTTTGCAACTCTGTGTGTGTGTGTGTGTGTGTGTGTGTGTGTTCACGCATATGGTTACTAGGTATATTTCAGGAGGTCCCCTCTCCCCTGCTCATATGGGTAGGTCCATTTCTTTCTCTAGAGTGTCCCACATAAATACTATCAGGATTAGGGTCCTTCCTCATGGTGATTGTTGTCGTATTGAGATTGTGGTGCCCTAGGCTTAAATGGGGTTGGAATTTACCTCTTGACATGTTGATAAGCCATGGTGCTCAGCTGAACCCATGGCCTTGGTTGGTTTATTTTATAGATATGTTAGGGTATGATGTCTTCCAGTTCTCTAACAGTGATAGGGATAAAACAGTCATATCATGGAGTGTCATAGGTCTTTTCTCCTATAACATTAAAGATCAGGGTGTTTTTTGGTGACAGAGGCATGGGCAACAGTGATAGATATATGTGAGTCTTCCTAGGATCCAAGTTAGGATATCTGGTTTTGGGACTATGAACTCCTTTTTTTCACATGAATGAAAACCTGATGGGCTCATATCTGGCACAAAGGATGAGTCTATCTCCCAAGAGTTTCACAGAATGGAGAGCAATACCTGATATAAACAACCAGTTGTTAGAGAATGAGGGTCATTCTCCTGAGTGTGTGATAATCATGACTTATGCTGGAATAAAAGCACAAGGTATTTAAGACACAAAGCGTAGGCTGAGACACACAACCCAGCTCCATTTTTAGGAAGAATCTCAATCTCATATTTCTGTCACCAGTTTTTTAAACTTGCAACTTGGGTTCATAAGCCTAAAACAGAGACTTGTAGGACTTTATAAAAGTACCACAGCACAGCTCAAAGCCGAGTTTTACCAGCAGGCAGCTGCATGGCACCAAGGGCAGGCTAGCCAGCAGGCAGTTATGCCAAGGGCCAAGGGCATGCTTACTAGGATCTAGTCTGCAAGTCAAAGGAGAGAAGATAGCCCTAGCGGCAATGGCAATGGCGAGCATTCCTTGACCATTCTGCTCTCTCAGCACTGTGGAGAGTGGGATCAAACATTCTTTCTGTAACTTTCTTCAGATACCAAGGAAGATCATGTCACGCATGCACCAGAAGGAAATGAAAAGGCTTATTCTACACAAAATAGGGAAGAGCAAGTGCACACACTTGTCTGGAATGCCTTGAGCTACGTGAGAGGTAATGGCTTTTGCTTGCATTGTGGTTAAGAGATGGGGCTGGTGGTACATTCTCACATGTGGATGAGGATTTGCATGATTTGACCTTACCTGTGGGTACCATAGGAAGAAACACCAGACTTTCTTACACAGAGCAAGAAGGGATAAAGGGAGTGTGAGTTCTGAAAGCTGTCAGAAGCCAAGCATCAAAAATGGAGTCAGACTCCTTAGTACTTGAGTTGATCGTTTAATTAAA
This sequence comes from Muntiacus reevesi, assembly GCF_963930625.1. Taxonomy (NCBI): domain Eukaryota; kingdom Metazoa; phylum Chordata; class Mammalia; order Artiodactyla; family Cervidae; genus Muntiacus; species Muntiacus reevesi. Next base: position 41,134,604 of record NC_089270.1, on the reverse strand, counting down.
CCTTTGGTTTGCAATATTTTCTGATTGCCTACCAAGGATTTTCTCTTTTTCTTTCTGTATCTCCAAACTCAAAAAGGATCTGATAAAAGGCAAAGGTATGCTTCTCTCTCAATTTCTCTCCATATTACATATAAGAATTAAATCGGTTTCCTAAATCCTAGTTCAGTATTTTTGTTCACCACTCAATGAAGCTCCCAGAAATAGCATTTGGTTTCTGTACCACTGGTATGTGGTGGGCATCCAAAA